>NC_047155.1:6848847-7180931 GCF_009819705.1 Hippoglossus hippoglossus
CTTTGAGGTTTTTCTGTAAAAATCCAACAAGTCACACACATTTTTATCTAAAAAGGTGGAATGATAGTGTGGCTATTTTTTTATATATTTTTTTCGAGACGGGTTATAAATCGACTCTTTTAAAATGGTTCCAGTGCCTTAACCTTGATGATATAAACCCACTGCAATAATCTAAATAAAGGTTTTAGTGCTTCATACGGTAAATATTTCAGCTCCAAACTCATTGTCAACTGTCTCCTCACCACCAGGGGCAAACAAGCAACATCCTTCTGCTTTTCAAATGTATCGCGTGCGTTGCGAGGCTTCGTTAAGTTTGTCGTGTTCCTATCTTTTACGCTGAATTGTTTTCAAACATTTGCTGCAAGTCCTGATGTCGGAATCCTTTTTTGCGTGAAAAAACGGCAACAATTTCGACCATTTAGCTTTTGGCATTTTGTTGTTGTGTTGACTGGTATTTGAGGAAGCTACTAGCTAACTGTAGAGTGAGGTTACGCGCTGTGTCGCCACTAAAATTAAGTGTTATGTCAACGAGGCACGTGTCATTATGTTCATATTGCCGTATCTACTTAGCATCAAAACGAGGCACCAAAATCTGCATTGTGATTGGGTCCTGTATGTTCCAGCCGCGTAGGAACCTTTACGTGATTGGCCTTAGATTCCAGAACACAACCCTATTGAATGATGGATAACTCTAACCCTTGTAACTGCATCCACAAAAATTGGTTTTACAATGAGGACTAAGTGCTGTTCCTCACAAAGTGGCCTCCAGTGCAGCACTATTGATCACATTGAACTAAATATTTCCTGAACCAGGCGAACTATATAAACGTTGCACCACCGTCTGACCAGAGGGAGTTGCCTTGAGGTTATGCTACACTCCATCTAATTGCATCAGCACACAGCGGTATATTGAACTTGTCCAGATACATAAAACAACGTAAGTGCTGAGACTGGACTTGCCTGGCCTGTGTATTATATTTTCAAAGACAATATTTTTCTCTCTGTGCTGCGATATTAGTGTCACGCACCAGTAAACAAAAAGGAGCAGTCAGAAATTGTTTGTGAAAACAGGTAATATTTTTCCATCGTGATGATTCATTCTTGGGGCAGAGCCAGCAAAAAATCTATTATTGCACGTTTTCTGTTGTCAGCAGTTTTTTATCTGCTCAAATTCATTCGTATTGTCTTTCCCTGCAGAGCTCGCAGGAGTCCAGTAAAGCCAGACCCACTGCAAATGGATTGTGTCTCAGGTTGCATATGTACTGGAACTTTATAAAGGTTAAATGTCGAAATGTTCTTAAGAAGCAAAGACGCGGAAAAAAAGAACATTCATCGGCGATATCTCGGTGGACTGTCAGTGTCTCAACAGGGGACACGGGGAGAAGCAGACGGCTGATAACCTTTTAGAGAAGACGACAAAAAGTCAGATAAAAGTATTTGGTGGGAATATTTTGTGGTAGCCTGGGAGTATTTGTGTGTTTCCTCCATTTTCTCCACGAATAAACTTAAAGTTCCTGTATTAGAAATCACCTTTTCAAAAGCTCAATGCTATTTTTTCCCCCCGTTCATTCAGCAGAGAGCTGAGAGCTGTGGCCGATAAAAGCAGGAGAATCAAACGGCGTCAGTCCGTCTTTATGCACTGTTTGACTCTCTTTAGAGCTGCCTTCCTTCTTGTTCCCACCTCTTAATTCAGTGTGGCTACGAGTCATTCAGACTTCAGTGGGGCCTCAGCTGAATGAAGCTTCCCATCAGTGTTTCATGTCTCTCGCTATCACATCAGGGAAAAGTGTTTTTTGCTGCGCCGCCGTCTGAAAAGCAGTGGCCTTTCCAGCGTCATTCTCACCAGGGACAGTCGAGTGAGGAATAAAAGGCGAGTTCTCGGGTATTTTTTTCCCATCTTTCCACACCTATTCCTCTCCTGTCAAAGATGTGCTGCGTCCTCATTGCAGCTCAAAAGGATGATTCCAGCTGACACATTTTTTCGCATAATGCAAAACGTCTTCACTTCAATACTGACATGAAACCCAGGCCTGTTCTTCCTAAAAATCCAACATCGTAAGACTATGAAGCCTGTTCATTGTACCAGAGGCTACGTTTATATATTTTCTGTCACCTTAAAGGACCACACCAAAGAAATGTACTGTACATCCTCAGATAGAGCTTTTACTTGAGCTGCAGTAGAGAACCATGACTTTGTTTGAAACAGGCTTATTCACATCAAAGACAGGATTTGCCATTTCCCAGTTTTACGAGCGTGTCTTATCACATTATCCCAGTATCTGCACGAACCAAGTAAAATGTTTTTTAGGACGTCAAGCTGAACATTAGAGCTGGCCAATGTGTTTTTGAATCAACTGATATATTATTTTATGGATAATATTATATAACAATAATTTCTAGTGTGATGCCTTCTATTAAATAATAATACCTCCACTAATGGTCATGGTAATCTGGTAGTTTTTGCATTGTCCTGTTAACAGACGCTGATGAAGACATAACCTCCTTAGTGTAGCTAGAGGTGAATGCACAAGGGCCGATATCATTTCCAATAAGTCATCATCTCAAAATTTAAGATCTCTAAAAATGTAAAAGACTATTTCATGACATTTTATGACCTTTGATTTTAAAAATAAAAAGTTAAGATCTTTTAAATAGTTGGATCTGCTGATGCCCTTATTTGAGGTTAGATTTATTGACCTGCTGCTAATGCTCTCTCACTCTCACTCAAGTGCTGCTTGAGCCCAATTTGTTCTGGTCTGACCTTACCTCCTAGTATAAAGTCAGAAGAAATCCAGGAGAAGAAGATGTGTGAGTTGGGGGGGGTTACACGCAACAGATGGAAAAAAAACTAAAAGATAACAAATTTCTCGTTTGGTGTAAAACACGTAGACGACATTAACGGAGATGTTGAGAGAGTTTGTGGTGATAAGAGCTGACGCCGGTGTCTGGTGCTGTAAAACTGAATCACGTGATCTCTGCATTGGAGTTAACACGTCACTTCCTGTCTCTTTCTGCTGCACCTGGCTGCTCCACCTCTCGCCTGAATAAACGTGGAGGATTTGATGCTGTTGTGAACGCGTCTGTGCAGAAAACCTCCCGCTGTGTTGTGCATGTGTGAAAGACAAACTCTGGGTAAACTCCGCAGCCAATTCTCCAGAGTTTACCCCCAGGTAAAGTCTGAAACCAGCTTCACCGATTACCGAGTCAGTTTTCTGACATCACGACACAGCTCTCTTGCTGCTGCTGTTACACTATTTTCACATGTTGCATTTAATTACTGATAAAAATCGATCTATTCCTGTTATGAGGCCAAATTCAGGTGCTATTCATCCCCATAGAGCTGCAGGTTGGTCACCAAGCAGCTGCTCTGAGTTACTCTCCTGTAACACTCAGTTATTAGCTCAAGTCACTTCCAGTCTGCAGATCTTTGCAGCACGGTTTGAGTCACCGTCAATACACTCAATCCGTCTTGCACTGCTGCTTCACATTAAACACCTTTCAGGGGCTCAGAGGGCAAGACTCCATCCATTAGCATCTGCACTAACTGTTAAGTCGTACTATTAGTCACCTGACAGTAAAGTGCAAGGGCAGGACAAGGACAGTTGGAGATTAGCATTGAGCAGTGTATCTGTTCAGGAGGAGAAATGATGCAGCTTAGTAATGAGACGTATTATTTGCATGTACATTATGCTGAACTAAGTTTTTTTAAGCTAATTTAATATTTGCAACATTACATTATAGCAGAACCATATGTGCTGTGACTGGGTAATCTTTCAAATGTTGTGACAGAGGCAGGACGGTGAGGAAAGTAACACAAACACTGCAAAATGCATCCATGATAAATTCTGCATGATCTACCTGGGCAATGGTCATTAAGAGTTAATGACCCGTGTAGAGGGCAGCAAGCTGTGCTGCCGTTCACCAAGGTGTTCTGGTTGTGCATCCATGCAGAACAAGCACATGTTGGATTAATGATCACACTTGGGTAATTATTAAGGTGTGTGTGTGTGTGTGTGTGTGTGTGTGTGTGTGTGTGTGTGTGTGTGTGTGTGTGTGTGCAGCGGAGGAGGGAGGTGGAGCAATACCACAATCATTAAATATTACATGTAATTACAAGCACTCCATTAACCCCAGCGTTTATTTGAGAGCATACAAAGCAGGGAGCAAACGAGTGGCCTGTGGTGGAGCGCGGCACAATGCAGCGGTGGCAGAGGCCTCGGAGGGGCTCATTATTAACCTGACTAGTGAGCCGACTGTTTAGACAAGCAGTTTGTGCCACATGACAGGTTCTAATTCCTCATCTGCAACTCAACACGTTGAGCATACTGCCCCAAAATGCACCTTAATGAAGAGGATGCCCCTCTGGCTTAAGAAGATATATAAAAATGGATATAAAAATGGAAGATGGGTCTCCACTGTACAAAAATGAAGCCAAAACAACCCGGATACTTGGTGCTGCCATCTTGTGTTGGTGAGTCTGCGCCGTAGTGATTAGAGCTCACAACTCACAAATTGATTAACAGGTCAACAATCATACTGTCCAAAACATTTTTTAAATAAACTTGTGTATTACAAACCTAAAACTTTAATCTTAAAATCTTTGAAATTACTTGCAATTGGTTTTCTGCCAAATCCTCTTCACAATCAATAAATAAAGTTGTTTGAAAAAAAAACAATAGGAAGCCAGTTTCCGTTGCCCTCGCAGGATTGTAATAAAACCCAGCCAATCATTTCATCCAAACAAAATTAAATGATTTGCTGGTGTACCTGTCTGTCGGCCGCCTGCCTGCGTGCACCCTGCCCGTGCTCGACTGAAGCAGAGACAATAGCCAGACGTTGGCGAGCAAAGGGGGCGTAGCTTTGATAAGGGGGTAGATGGGAGGGGGGTGGGAAGTGTCTTTCTAGCTTTTCCAGGATTACCGACCCCAGCATTAAACATGCGTGTTATATACGAGCAGTGGTAACAGGTGCAACGTGTGCATACACACTTACAGATGTACAGTAGCTCAAAGCCACGAGTGTCAATCTCCGAAAGGTCTTCATTTGAAAAGCAAGCATGACCGAAAGACCCGTAAAGCAGTTTAATATAATCATATCAGCGGCGTTACGCTGGTAGTGTTGTTGTATTATTCTCTCAAAAACCACCAGTGTGGCATTCAGCGTCCAATTTCCTCTTTCAGTGACAGCGGTGTCCACATAAGCACTTACAGGCTCGAGCACATAACCCCGACCGTGACAGTAAAAGGCAAACGGTTTCAACACTTTTTTTTTAAAAGCTCCGGAAATTGGAGGAAATGGAAGAAAACAGCACGATTCTAATCTTTGATGGAAAATATGACAGTTTAGCAACACCATTGATGAGCTTAATATGTTTCTATAAACATAATGCTTCTCCGCTTCATAAAGTCACTGTAATCCTCCCGTGATCACAGACTGCTTTGTGATGTGGGCAGCATTGTCACGCAGGCGAGGCTGAGTGAAAAGGTAATGCCGTAATCCAGCAGGCCTGACTCATGGAGATGTGGATTAGGGCGCCGCATCCTCCAGGGTTGAAACAAAGAGCGAGGGGGGGGAAAAAATACTCATCAGCAGAAATCCATCAGCAGCAATTGGCCACGTTTACCCTCTTGTTCTTAACTGGGGTGCTCATTGTGTTTTGGGAGACTTAATAATAAACCAGCCAGTGAAAAAAAAAAATTAAAAATGCAAGGGCTTACGGCTTTCATCGGTTGGAAGGTATAGACGTTTGTGAGAGCTGATGAGAAAAGCAATTAGACATGAAGTTTCCCTCGTGCTCCCTCTGAGGAGAACCACTCCACGTTCCATCATGATTAAACAGATTGCTGGGCTGGAATGGAGGCTCATCTGCTTTTGCATTGGGGAGCTCACAAAGAAATCTTTGGTGTGCTTTCTCCGTGACACGTCATTACAGCCCATCTTAAAAAACGCCACACGGGAGCACATTGTTAAACATAGTTATCACAGCAGAGGACAGCTCGGACAGATGCCACGGATGGGGATAAAAGTGAGTTCGAGTTCAAGTGAGGGTCATTTGGGTTTTTTCAATTTAGAAATTAATCAATTAATTTTTTTACAATATATTTTCCCAACAGATTATTGGACATTACCCAGTAGGGACACAAGGCTGCGCTGGTTGCAAACGGCAGCTTTATTTGGATGGCCCTATTACCAAAAATGTTTTGTTATTGTAGTTTTGTTTTCTACAATAGTATTCTTGAGGTAAGCAGAATACCACACTAAACTACACCGTGAAGTTAAAATATAGCCTGATAATCTGATTTGATTTTGTTTTACATCATTCACCAAGCCTGACATCGCATTCATGCAGATTTATGTCAGGAAGTATATTATTTGGTTTCCTTTTGCCCAATCTGATGACTAGTGGGCGACATATCTGTCCCACTAGTGTCACTTTCACTTTGGCCACTTTAGTCACTTTTCTTTCTTCTGCCTGTTTTTGTCGTGCATCTATAGCTTGTTAGCTACGTATAAAGATGGGAGTCTCCATTCTTAATCCCAGATCTATCTAGTGAACCAGGGATTGTACAATGTATGATCCACTTGCCGTATATCCAGTAGTGGAGGTTTACTTGTCACGGACACACTCTTTATTTAAAAACTACCGAACCGATTTTGTGAAGGCTTGAGGCCTGACTCAAGGAAGAACCCATTATATTAATTTTGAGCAGATTTGCATGAATGGGCAGATCCAGTAATTTCTTTTTCGCTTTCTCTAACATGGCGAGATGGGTTATTATCCTATGAGGAGGTTTATGGTGCCCTTGTAGTTTGCATAGCGCCACAACATACATAGTCTCAAGTACCTGGCATAGTGAAGTCATGACCTGACAGTAGTATAAAGAGACACCCAACAGTTCCTACGATGAGCCACACTCGGCGACAGCGGAGAAGAAAAATCCCTTTTAACAGGCAGAAACTTCAAGCAGAACAGGACACAGGGTGGGCGGCCATTAGCCCTCGAGTGAGTTCAGGAGAGAGAAGAGACCAGGGAGAGAAGTATTATTAGCCGACTGTAGTAAGACTGTTTTATGGCAGCTATACAACTACATATCTGCTTGGTTTACATGTTAAATATTAGGGCTCGGCGATATGACTTTAAATTAATATCACAATTATTTCTTACTTTTACCTTGATTACGATCAATGAATGATTATTTTACGTCCCTTCGTTCAGGTCCTAATAACTTCTGATTAGTGTTTGAAGTTATAAATGTCGGTTTCTATAAATTTGAGGTCTAGAAGGATCATGGTCATGGTTGGAGAGAAAAAGATTGATGTGTTACAGCATGAAAGTCAGACACACGCCACATTCCTATTCACCATGTCACTTTCCACACTACGTATATATATTTTATCTTGAAACACAACAGGCACAGAAAGTCCTGCGCTGGTTTTTCAATGTTGGCATTGAATGTTTAACCTTATGTTCAAAAATCATCCGGTGTGACCATGAGTCTTACCATTCAGATTTCATAGGGAAACATCCACAGTAATTGAAAATATGTTCTTATTGAATTAGATCCAGAAACATCAGATTGGTTTATAATGTGCTGGAATGATCGCTGTAATAACTGCAATAATAATGGCATCGCATTTGTTTGCCTTCACGGATTCATGCTCACAACACAGACAATAGCATGTGCAGTAAATGATGATGATGATGATTTATCTCTCGTTTAGGCATAGCTGGCAACCCTGTGCTCTTCAACGAAAACGGAGACGCCCCTGGACGCTACGAGATCTAC
The DNA here is from genome assembly GCF_009819705.1 of Hippoglossus hippoglossus. Classification (NCBI taxonomy): domain Eukaryota; kingdom Metazoa; phylum Chordata; class Actinopteri; order Pleuronectiformes; family Pleuronectidae; genus Hippoglossus; species Hippoglossus hippoglossus. The sequence continues at coordinate 6,856,635 of NC_047155.1, forward strand.
CAGTACCAGATCCAAAACCGAACGGCTGAATACAAAATCATCGGCCACTGGACAGACCAGCTCCACTTTAACGTAAGCATTTCTCTTTTTCTATTCATCGCAGATATATTCTCCATTCTGCTTGTAAGTGTTGTGTTAACGTTGGCGTCCGCAGCGAAAAAATCCCTCTGCAAAAACTTGACTTCTCCGCAGCTGCGTGTTTGCTCACTTCCTCATCCCAAACCATTTGATAGCGCTTAGTGCCATCTTCAAAGGTGTAAATATCCAGAGGGCGCTTGAATGATTAACAGAGCAGGCGGTGATGAAAAGAAAGCTATGAAAGCTTAAGGACAGACATATTAAATATCATCTCTCCAGACGGCATCGGTGACTCCCAAAAAACAATACTGTGGGCAGGCGATGTGATGGAGTAACGGTATTATAACTGCAAATTACATAAAGGCACCAAACAAATTATGTTTTGACAAAATGAAGAGGAGGCCTTGGGCGGGCGAAGGAGAGCACAATTGAACACATGAAGCAGCTTGAGAGGAGCTTTGTCTGCCGTAGCCCTCTGACAACATGCGCTATGCAGAGAATAAGGCGAGGTTTGTGGTTGGGCACCTACTGTGTAACGTGCCAGCTCTGACTCTAAAGCCGGCTATATTTAATTAGCGTTCTTTGAGTTCTTAATTAAATACATATTTAGAGACACATTTAACGGCTTTGGATGAGCAGTCACAATTGAATAAAAAATTGATAACATTAAAGAGAGCGGCACCGTTTTAAATGAGGAATTTAATTTATCTTTACAAGTGTGCCTGTAAAAAGGGGGGGTGGGGGGGGGGTGGGGGGGGTGGGGGGGGTGGGGGGGTGGGGGGGGAGGGGTCCACCAAAGAGAGGAGTCGGCTGAAATGGAATTCATCATTAATTTCTCTTGAGTATTGATTTTTGAAAACAAACAACTGAAACAAGAAGAATGAAACACTGTCAGTTTCCCGTAGAGCAAACAATGTGTCCCCCTTTTCCTCCTGTGTGTTGCCCTTCAGATAATTTGACCTCTCACTGGGAAATTTTGCTGAATCTATATAAAAATAGAGACTATCTGCACAGCGCCTAATATCACGCTGGCATTCTGACCCTGTAGCTTTCGGTAATTAAGGGTCAGACGACTCCCTTCCTCGACCTCGACCCTTCGATTTAAACTTCACAACTTTAAAGTTTAGTGACTGTATATTGCATGTTGTGATGTTCTTGCGGTGACAAAATATGTCCACACATAGACAGAGATGCAGGCAGGCAGACAAATCCTTTAAACACATGCCCAAGGCCTCAAATCCACCACAGTGGTAGTTCCTGCTACAGACTCAAAGGGGGGGAAATGATACCAGCCCCCCTGCTGCAGCTCATAACCAAGTAGTATGAAATCATATTTTAGCGTAAGCTCAAAAACCAAAGAATAAGTACCAAACTGTCTAGACTTTCCTTGACCTCCGGGGCTGCGGATCATCTGGGATCAGTAAAGCATCACTACCTGTCACCGCCATTTTAAAGGATACAGGCAGCTTAGCACAAATCTCTTCTCATCTGTCTTAACGTCCCTTCATATCTTTGTGTCTCTCCGCCGTCACAGGTTCGTTCGATGCAGTGGCCGGGTGGTGTCCGTCAGATCCCTTCCTCAATCTGCAGCCATCCCTGTCAGGCTGGTGAGCGCAAGAAAATCGTGAAGGGTATCCCTTGCTGTTGGCACTGCGAGCGCTGTGATGGTTATCAGTATCAGGCGGACACCTACACCTGTAAGATGTGCCGTTTTGATTTGCGGCCAAACGAAAACCACACGGGTTGTGCTGCGATCCCCATTGTTAAGCTGGAGTGGAGCTCTCCGTGGGCGGTCATCCCCGTGCTTATTGCTGTAGTTGGCATCATGGCCACTTTGTTTGTGGTGGTCACGTTCATCCGCCACAACGACACCCCCATCGTGAAAGCATCGGGCCGAGAGCTGAGCTACGTGCTGCTAACTGGCATCTTTCTCTGCTATGCCACAACATTCCTGATGATTTCAACCCCTGATGTAGGAATCTGCTCCCTGCGGAGGATCTTCTTGGGTCTGGGGATGAGCATCAGCTACGCTGCCCTACTCACCAAAACCAATCGTATTTACCGCATCTTTGAGCAGGGTAGCATGTCCGTGAGTGCGCCCAAGTTAATTTCTCCAGCCTCCCAGCTAGCCATCACATTCACCCTGGCGTCAGTGCAGCTGCTCGGGGTGTGCATCTGGTTTGGCGTTGATCCCTCCAAGGCCATTATTGACTATGAGGACCAGAGGACGTCTAACCCCGTGCTGGCTCGTGGTGTGCTCAAGTGTGACATCTCTGACCTGTCTCTCATCTGCCTGCTGGGCTACAGCATGCTGCTCATGGTCACCTGTACAGTGTATGCCATTAAAACCAGAGGGGTGCCCGAGACCTTCAATGAGGCAAAACCCATCGGTTTTACCATGTACACCACCTGCATTATTTGGCTGGCGTTCATCCCAATCTTCTTTGGCACTTCACAGTCCACGGAAAAGGTAAGATTACAACCACTTCTGCTTTATATCTCTTCTCCTACTATTGATAGAACTGATTGAAACTATTACTTTGAAATCATAGTCATTTCAAGGTACTTATACTTGGGACTATTGTGTATAGTAAGTACTTTGACTTTTAATGTTTAAATTGTGCCGTTACTACTCAAAAAGTTTTCCATTACTAACGGTACAGTTCAGCAATCTTAATACTTTTGCCTCCATCACACACGCACGACAGAGAACAAATGCTTATTTTCGTATCAAAATATTCAACTATGCTTTTTTAGGAAGAACTGCAATTTCAGAAAGGAAGTGAATGGAACTCAGCTGCTAAAAACAGCAGCTAAAAAGGGGGATGTCATGCGGAAGTCTCACACTTTGAAAACACTAACACTCTCCAAGTGTGGACACAGTTTTCTGAGTTCATTCTCTAATAACTCTGTGGGCAGCACACAAACCTGTGACTCACTTATATGTGATGGCTGTATGCCACAGTGCATTAGAAACCCATGAGCTGTTTACATAAACACAAGCGCACACTCATATTCCCATGTCAAATCAATGTTCCTGACCTCGTGAACCGTGGACCTGGATCACATCCAGTGGGAGCACTGGGAGGCTACAGGTCAAGAGGGATCCGAGGGGGCTTGGAACGCACATCCAGATGAGTCGAAGCCAAAAGGGTACAACAATGACACAGTAGAAATGTGTATATCCAGTTGAAAGAGGTCTTTGGCCGTGAAACGAAAGGGGCTCAGTGGCTACAAGGGAAGCCAAGAGGGAAAAGCCTCATTCTGGCATGGACACTATCAGCGGTGCCAGCATGGGTCTGACAGATGCAACAAATTAATCCTTACCTCCTTTACACAAAACAATGCATCAGAATCCTGGCCCAGAAAACTGGCTGCGATGGTTACCTGTGCGGAAACACAGATGGAGAGTGTGCATTGCATCATGCTCAGCATCCTAAAATCGAATTCTACAGTCGACAGCGTTGCAGAAAACACCGACATTGCTGCAGCCAATTGCATTTCATTAATAATGATTAGTAAAAGTGTGTGACTCGCACTTTAATGACGTCTTCTCATATGTTGCATGTTGTGTTAACACCACGGAGCCTCAACTTGTGTGAATCTGAGTGTTGGTCTCCTCGTGCCCCATAAATCCACTGATGTAGACAATAAAAATTGCCTGTGCACCAATAAAAGTACCATGGCTTTACGTTCTTGATTATCATACACAGTAAAGCAAAAGCTGCCCAAGTACAAAGCCCACATTATTTTTTAATGTGAGTGTTGCACATCCTAAGTCGCATGTCAACAGCAGCCATGGATACCGGCGAGCTCTTTGTTTAATCATCCCATCTCCTCTCTGAAGATGAAAGAGAATTAAACAATCACAGAGATATTGAGCAGCGTTTTTGGAGGATGAGGTAATCCATTAGCTGGCATGGCTCTGAATAGTAAAACACAAGTGGGGAAAAGAAAAAATCTTTAAAGGGTAAGTGAAGTCCTACTTTTTGTTTCGTCTTCTTCTTCTGTACCTCGGATGAATTTAAATGATGATGATTTACAAACTCACAAAACTAATCAAAGACCCTCAGTTTCCTCGCTCCAAATGTTATGAGTCACTCATTAATTTTTATATTCTGTCGAAAACTGTACACACAATGGCTGGGAGATAGGCCTATTTTTATCGTTTAGAGAACTTCTACCATTGCCCTGAGCCATAAGCGTTAAGGTAAAACATCAAATGAAACTCAAACATGGAAATTTAGCTTCAGGGAAATGTTCCACTTTTTCCCCTTTTATGCATTTAAGAGAGAAAAATCACATTTAATATAAAATTAAAAGGGCCTTTGAGTGTCGAGTCAGAAAAAAAGCTTGACACTCTAATACGGTTGAGGGGAAGTAAGGCCGTGCACGTTTCTTTGTCATAGTGGAATGCTTTTAACAGACTGGCTTCCCAGAAATAAAATACAGCATCAGTCCTTTCAACAAGTCCTCAAATGACAAAGCTCTGTGGTGATGGTAGAGTTCATAACTGTGATCCATCAGGAGCAACAGGGGGAAGTGGTGCAATGGTGCAATTAACTTATTATGTATATTTAAAACACAACAATTACAGTTTCCTATTGTCAAAGGCATGTTTATGCATGTATGTATGTATAGATGGACAGATTTATATATATATATATATATATATATGGATGTATGCATGTACAGATGTATATATAGATGGATGGATGGATGGATGGAGTCTGTGGCACAGAAGGAAGTGCAGGTTATTCACTAACCACTCAGGTGAATGACTTGTAATTGAACAAACATTGAAATGAAGAAGCACCGTATGAATGTGTGTGAATGGGTGAGTGCGCCTTCTAGTGTAAAGTGCTTTGAGTCAGACTAGAAAAGTTTGTTTAGCATTTCGTCAGACAGACAGATCCTTCCTGTTTCTCTCCTCTCAGCACACATTGCACTGCACAGAAACAGTGCAAGCTGCTGGACGCTGTCCATGTTTGTTGTGGTGCAAGAAAACATGACAGTTGGACACTTGTGGTGTTGTCTGTTGCCAACTCCTCTTGTTACCGACCAGTCATACAGTGTGTGTTTTGTTTATGCTCTTTCCACACTGTCGGAGACTAAAAATAAATCAATCAAGTTGGTGGAGACAGTCTTTTCGTGGGGTTTGACCAAGCTGTGTAAGTTTTTCTCTTAATGAGATTGCTAGTGTTGTAATTGTCAACACTAGTGTCACCCCTTGAAACTGACTTTCCTGCATGAATCAATCATTTGAGCTAGCTCTGCTGACGCTACACTACCTGGAATCACTTATTTTTCACTTATCTAAACACAGTACTTGCTAGTGGCAGTACAGAGCAATAGTTGTGATGAAAACGTGATTTCTGTGAAAAGAAAAACTGCAGTTTTATCTGGATTATACTTTAAACATGTGGTATCATATTGGTATAGATTTGCATGCTCGCCGATGCCGACCTGGCATTTTCTGCTTGCTTCAGATTCACAGCGAAATAGAATGACTTCTTTCTTGGCCCATTTCCAATCCTTTCACCACGTTCGGTGAAAGCTGTTCGTAGGTTTTGCATAATCCTGATACACAAACAAACAAAGCAACTAACAAACAAATCGACAAACACACGGACAGGGGTGAAAACATAACCTCTAATAATTGAAATGACAAATTACCCCATTCCCAAATAAAAAACACACGTGTCCTGTAAACATATGTATGTTCTGAAGACCAGGTACTAACAACCCATGTTCTTTTATTAGGAGTTCTTGGCTTTAACAGTTCATACGTAAGAAAATAAAACCTGTGACCGATTTTCCTGAGCGGTCACATAAACAATGTACCTATTAAAAGAATTAACATGTCAAAGCAAACGCATCTCGTAATCATCGTACTGTAAATGACAGGCCCCACAAAGCCTCACAACCCACGCTGACATGTATTTCAGAGCAATTAAATGCTCCACTTCCTCTGGGGTCTTGATTTACCTTATCTCGTGGCCTATGCTCTCATCACCAGTTTACAACAGGCCTCTGCCTCAGCATTACAAGCACAGCCATTTATTTGTCATCTGGCAGAGGGATAAACGTAACGAACGGCGCAGGAGGCTCCCTCCATCATTCAAACAGGGACATCTGCTCTATCTACGGAGCACGATCACTGAACTGTGCGCTGCCGTCAGGAATAGACGTGACACCTGCTTACCTGGAGAAACAGTCTAAATCAGGGGGTTGTCTCGGAGACAGAGGCCAGAGGAGGAGCGTCGCACAATAGCCTGCATAGAAATGGGCTTCAGAACAATAGGCTCAATTCAAATTCAATCAGCCCACACAAAGAGGCGCTGCCATCGCAGTGCATGAATGGACTGACGGATTGAGCGGTGTTGTTTATTTCGCTGCGATGTTTCCATCACACTTTTGGCAGTGTCAGCCGAAACTGCTGTCGGTGCACCGGTCGGACAAAGAGTGGGAGTTGAGGGGGAGTTCAGCGAGACCAGATGTTGGACAGGAGCGTCCTCGGTGTTCGTCCCGGCCCTTTTCCATTTCCTTCTCTGTCTCTCCTCAGTCCACAGATTAACAGCATTACTCACACTAATGTCCCACCGGCTCAATGATACATAATGAAGACCGATGCTACAGAGAGAGCCGAGCCACATCTTCAGAGAGCGGTCGCTGCGTTCATTAGGCCGAAAAGCACAGCGGCCCCTCTGGGTCCCGGCTATTGACCCCCAGGTGCTCCAGTAATGGCTGAACAGGCAGTGAACCTAATCAAGGCCAAAGGATTGTGATCTTAATAAATGACACTCTCCCATGAAGGTATATTATTGCGTCCCCCCAGGTCTCCTATTTGTTTATAAACTTAATTAGTGTGCAATTATAGAGAATTCTCATGCAGCAAGTCTCTCTGTGCAACATTTGTGCTGCATGCTGAGAAATAACCCAGTAAATCCGTGTAGAATAGGGAATTATGCAGTTTGAATGAATTTGATAGTTTGCATCCTGGAGCAGAAGCTCTCCCGAGTCCCCGGTAGAAAATAGAATCAGTTTATCTGTTTACATTTATTAACCCCCAGATTAATCTTATGTGATCAGTTATTACAGACGCTCTCACTTAGCTGAGCTCTCTCTAAAGCCAGTGATGTGCGGTCTTTTTTAACTCCTCGTGTCAGATACGGTATGGACTCATAGGTCCCCGTGGTTTTGCTCTCATGTTATGCGGCTGTACTTCTTCTGTGTTACCTCTTGCCCCAGGCACGTTCCGCTGAGGGCCTGTCAGGCGTGTGGGAAACACAGGAACTCTCTTTCATGTGCTGCGCCCGGTGCCCGACCAGGTGCACTGCAATAAGGAGGAAACAAATGAATGGATTGAACATGGGAGCAGGTCTGACACAGTGAACAGGACTCGGCTTGTGAGTAAACACAGTGCGACTCTCAGAGGCAGTGCAGTGGGAGATGGTTTTTTTAAATACTGATAAACAATTGACCTTAAAGAGCCATTATTAGTGAAGCACTAGTTGTGTTATATCTTTTAAATTTAAGTCTGTTAAGCATTCTCTCTGATAAAATAATTAAAAATAATTTAATTTAATTAAGAATGAAATCAAGTTTTCATTTACTTGACCTTAATGTGAAACAGTGACATGTATTTAATTGCATCGATAGTTTATTTTTTTGTCATCATACAATATTTACAAAATCAATTTAATCAATCAATTGGCAAATATTATTTCAAGAAAATCCTCAAATCATTTTCTGACTTGAATTTTAATTCACTGATATGACAACTTGCAATTTTCTTTACAAATTCTGGGAAATTAGACGTTGGTTTTAGAAAACTGCTCATTTGAGACATGTGAGTTTGTCACCTTTGAAAATTGTGATGATTGGTAATCACGGTTTCATTGCATTTGTTTTATAGACAAATAAATTGAGAAAACGTTTTGATGATGATGATGAAATAGTGTAGAATTTCATAATTGGAATGGAAAATATAGTTGAGACTTTTACGATATTGATATAACACTTATATATATATATATACTATAAATCTTAATACTTGTTTCAGCTCTGTCATCTCACATTATGACTTATACTTACAGAATCTATAAGTAACCGGTAACAGCTTGTCAAAGAAGGAAGCTATTCTTGGAGGAAAGGCAACACAGATTGTTTTTTTCATTCTTGTGGTAACAGCTTGGGTTCAACAGTCGGTCCCTGAGGCGGCAGTGAAATGAGCCCAGAGCAGTTCACTGGTTAACGCTCCCCACAGCTGGGAGAGGACCACCACAGCTGTCCCTCCATCATACTGCCTCAATTCTTCCACTCTTCTCTGAGGCCAGCCTGGCACCAGGCCGCACTGAGATGAGATGCATCCAGTCCGGAGGGAGAGCAACACGTCATACAAACAAACTGGATATTCAAGCAGAGGTCACATCTGCACATCAGCAAAATGTTACTCAGCTTTGATGAACAACCAGCAGGGACCTATAGTGGGGGTCAATTGATACAGACTCACCCAGTCAAACCAGAGAGATATGATCCATCTTTAAAGGTACTTTTAATTTCAGTCAATAATGGAAAAAAAAGACACGTAGCTCTTTTCTTTTTTAATTTAATAAGTAATAAGCTATATGTTTACTCAACTATTTAATAAGCTGCCTTTAGAAGACAGACAAATTAAGGCACAACTCAATTATGTTATTTAAAGTAATAAAAACAGCTTCTGCTTGAGGCAGTTTGAGAACAACACAAATGGGTTTTTTTTAACCACAGAAACTCCACTGAAACTTTTTCTTTATTTCTAACATATGGCTCAATAATCTATGGACTGAGAATAACAACAATACATTTCCCTACATTGTAAAACCCAGTGATAACAACCTCTCCTCATATGAAGTGTCAGCTCCCGCTCACATTGGAGTAAATATGTTTTATCCTGATACTGACAATGAATTCATAAATGAAAACATGTAACAGGAAGTGGAGGCTTTCTGTCTCATCTGTAAGTTTCAAGCACAATGCCGAGCCAGCTGTTTGTCGGTTTTCACGCGATGTCGGCAGAAACGAATGAACAGGAAGAATTCCTGTGATTCCCACTTTTACACAGATGGTAAGCCTCTTGTATTCACACCGGAAAATCCACCTAATTGAGCCTTTCTTGTTGCGGTGCACAGTCTGCACACACGGTTTGTTAACAAACATAACCACGTGTAAACAAGTTGGTCCTTAAATTAGGCAAATTGACTTTGTCAGTGTTCATATTGGACTCGATTTAAATGTAACAGCCTGTCATTTGTGTGGATGTTTTTTTTTACAGATTCCTGATGTGTAGTTGTGATGCGAACAATATGACGTGAATGTGACAAATTAAAAACAGTTACAAGTGAAAACTCGGATTCTCTGAAAGAGCTTGATCGTCTGTTCCGAGGTGATTTGGGCACAAAAAAACATATGATCTCTGTTTCCTATGTTTACATTTTTATTTGTGTTTGTACCGACGTGTCTGTGCCAGTCTCCCAAAGGTTGGGACTCCTGCTGCAGAGAGACGCAGGAGGGGGTTGGATGAACTCCACTCTGCAGTATCATTACATTGGAACTTCGCAAACACAAGTTCATTTCTCTCAGCTGGCCAGTCAAGCAGTCACAATATAGTGTGATGTATAGAAATTACACAGGCTTTCCTCCTACTTTAATGCTTCCCCGAAGATGACTCATTAATTTGCCGCAGCTTTGCAAACAATTAAAAAGGAACGGATGAGAACGATACCCCACCCCCACCCCACCCCCGCAAATCAGAGAGTTTGACCGTGTGTAAAATTTTCATGAGCTTGTTTCTTTTTTATGGGCCCGCTTGTTATGAGTCAGAAATAGGATCCAATCCGCCGGCGTTATCAAATAGCAAATATTAAAACTGGCATGGCAGAAAATTAAACAAACAAGGTGGCCGCGGCTGGTCCGGCACAGGAGCCGTAAAAAGCAGATGAGATGCTGATTTAAAACAAGTTTAATCACGTCACTTGCACGGCATAGTTCTGAAGCCTTTATTGGACGCAGTAGAAACTACTTCAACAACAGCTTGGCCAACAAACGGGTCATTGGACGCTCTAATTAGAATGACACATAGCAGATGTCATCGTGGCGGCTATACCCATACAGAGAAATGTGTAACATCCAGTGTTAAAAAGGCTAAACTGATTGTGCTGTGCACTGTTTGGTGTTTTCCCTTTTTCGCAGATGTACATCCAAACAACCACGCTGACCATCTCGGTGAGCCTGAGCGCCTCGGTGTCCCTGGGGCTGCTCTACATGCCCAAAGTCTACGTGGTTCTCTTCCACCCCGAGCAGAATGTGCCGAAGCGCACGCGCAGCCTCAAGGCCGTGGTTACTGCCGCCACCATGTCCAACAAATTTAACCCCAAGGCTGGACTCAGACCCAACGGAGAAGCAAAGACCGAGCTGTGTGAAAGCCTGGAAACACAAAGTAAGAGCATGAATACTGATGAGGAGGAGCCCAGTGTTACTTATAAACAGCTGTGTAGTGTGTTATTTAACACTCGACTGAATCCAGTAAATGTGCCACTGTTGTTGGAGGAGGAGGGGGAGGAGGAGAAGGAGGAGAAGGAGGAGGAGGAGGAGGGGGAGCAGGAGGAGGAGGAGGGGGAGCAGGAGGGCGTTCTGTGTCTCAACAATGCATCTATTCTACATCAGTGAAACTTTCACATATTGAAACAGGGATATATTGAATTTGTCTGTGTATCTGCAGTTATTTCACTTATAGGCAGACTAGTTAAGTGTAAAGCTCGTAATAAAATTGCGCTGTTTTTGGCGAATATTGACTTAAATGTTCCCCTGACCTTTGACCTAATATAAAATGTAGAACTTCCATTAATCACTAGTGTTTTAATTGGTTGAATTATCTAATTTCCGCTGCTTATCGAGTTTGCGTTTAATGATTGTTAAATTACTGAATAATTGATGAGTAATTTTTTGCCTTATCATCCCAATGGGGTATATTAAATTTAAACCTACCTATCAGTATGATGATGCAACCTGTATTACATTCTAATCTATGTGGTATTAAAAATGTTGCTTTAATTTAATTTGAGAGCAAAAAGCTAAACTAAAATCAAATGTTTTATGAAAAATAAAGGAAGAAACTCATTTTGAAGCCAGATGAGCAACTTCAATTTTAATGTCGTATGAATCATCATTGACATTTCAATCTAACTTCAAACTGTGAAGTTGCTCATTATTGACTTAACAACTCAATCTGTTTCTTTTAATGAAGCCAAACATTCACTGGCTGTAGCTTGAAATGGAAGAATATCATTTCTTATTTGAAAATTTGGCACAAACCCACCAATTTGAAAACTTCCCGTTGGGCTCAGAGAAACATTTCACTTGGTTTTAGTTACGTCATGTTTTAGTTAAATCGATCGATTTAGAATCAAATTGATGACTAATCGTTTAATTTCAAACACGTTGTAAATAAGCACGGGGCGTCTGGTTCTCCTCTGTGTCTCAGTGTTTACCAACAACAGAGCCTGGCTGCGCTGAACCAGTGACACACTCTGGATTTACACCAGTGAAGTAAATAATGACTTCAGCATGTGAGTCAGCAGAAATTAGTCATGTAACGTTCAAAGCGTTGTTCCTCTGCTTCACCTCAGGCGGGGGGGGGGGGGGGGGGGGTCCCGTCTGTCAGCACAGATACATTCCCTCTGTCTGGACTTTACTAATGAGGACTCAAACCTTTTGTTGCACATTTTTGAAACTGTATTTACTTCTCATACCAACAGGAGAGAGGGAATGTTTTCCTTTCACCGGAGAATAAAAGAGCTGACATCGTATGTACTGTTAACACAAAAAGCAGACATCAGTAGTGACAATGCCACCGTGCTGTGAGGTCCGGCAGCGCAGCCACACAGCGCGGCACTAATTCCTATCTCGCTCTAAGTTTTTGTGTGGAGGGTTAATAAGGCCTTTTGTTACAGTAAGTGGCGAGAAGGCAAAGACACAGAATTGATAGCCAGCAGCAATTTATCCTGATGGGGTTAGCGTTTACAGGGGCACGGCTATTTGAATAAGCACCATTTGTCACTGTCATTGGCAGCGCGGATATATGGCTTGATGAAATTGAAAAATTCCTGTCCGGGCCGGCTCCCACGACTGTCGAGATTCTGGTGGCGATATGTCAGGATTTATCTGCTCCACCTCAGCGAATCGGCTAACACGGTCGGGGGAGACAAGCGGCGAGTCGAGGCCTGATAGCTAAAGGAAAGGGAGGCGAAGGGGGGGGGGATCTCGCTGAACCTCCCCCTTGTGCTAGGATGTGTTTTAGGCTCAAATGTGGCCGGAGATCAAAGGGATCCTAACGAATTATTGGCTTTAATGCAGCGCCGCGGCACGAGAGCTGTTCAGCGACTGGACACAAATCTTCAGCTTCTCATCTTAAGCAAAAATGGCCACATATCATAATTTTCACTCCCTTTTTTCTTTTCTCTTTCAGCATTCCCAACAAAGCAAACCTACATCAGCTACAGCAACCACGGAATCTAATGGAAGGGACAGAGGTTCTTATCGTAATTCAGGATTTCCACCCTGACGGACGGAGGAGGGAACACGCAGGGGAACTTAACACAGCCGGGGGGGAAATGAAAAAAAAATAAATGAGAGGATGTGTCATTGGACGGGTGGAGACCAGAGAAGCGTTGCCCTAAGAAACGACATGGTGAGGAGAGACCACAAAGACGTGCAGGGACGGACAAATCACAGGACCTGAACTGATAACACTACATTTCCTAAATTCCATCTTTTGTCTGCCTCAGAAGAATAAACATGAAAATGAAAAATACTTGCATGGCAGAGATCTGGAGACTGAAGGATGGAGCGTTTCCTTTCGAGTGTTTACATTAGAGCGATGACCTCGTTCCGAGACGTCTCCCGCGGTCCTGAGCGGCGCCGACTGAACCCGAACTGAAACGAAGAATATGTTCAGGTGTTCTCGGTGTTGTCTGCCAGTTTAGCAAACTACAATTAATCTTAAATCTCTCAAGGCGTCATAAGGGATTAATCATCACCGGAAAGGCATGAAAACGTGGTGCTTGGATTTACCAGGAGCGGTTTGTGTTTTGTTCTTATTTTTTTTTTTTATCTCTAAATGTATTCTGGTCCCACGAGTCAAAGGACTGGAGAAGGGGATCATCTCAACAGTGCAGCAAATCTGCTGTACCCGACCACGTGTTTTGATTTCTTCTTCCAGGTTCCCACTGACTTACCAAGAATGGCTCCACGTATAAGACGATCTCTGCTAATTTTGAGCATGCCAGTTTCAACATCCTGTGTTGTGTTGTTTAAAAGAAAAAAAAAGAGGAAAAACTACCGAATAAAAAAACAAACAAAGAAAATGAAAAAATAAAATATCTTTGGAATGCGTTTTTTAAAACTCTGTTGCAGCGTTGTTAACAATTGTTTGGGCCTGAGCCTATCGTGCGTTTAAAAACTGTTCTCAAAATGGTGACGGCCTAGTGAGTGATTGTTTCTCTGTGCTTAAGTGAGGCCATGATTTGTATTACCAGCGAGCCCGAGACTGCCACTCAGCATACCTGTATGTGCATTGACACAAGCGGCTCCTGGTTAAAATAAACAGTGTTTTAGCCGGGAGCAGACGTCCTGGATGACCCTCCCATCACTGCCACCAGCTACTCTCTCCACCACACGTAGTGTAAGGGTATTAGGAGGGGAATTAAGATGAAGTGGGCCCCTGAGAGGACGGTGCAATATGCCCCGAAGGTGATATCCATAATGGACCGGCCACTGAGGAAATTCATTACTATACATGTCCTCTCCAGGCACTTTCCTGATAGGGAGGAGGTGTCAGGGAGTTGTAAGGCTTTTCAACAAATGAAAATCTAATTGCAAAAGTATACAATATCTCTATCAATCACCCTGAGCTCGCTGAAAAGATTAATAGTTGGCTTTGTGCAGTATAAAAGCCCTCTAATGTCTTGGGGGGAAATATCGTGGGGGTCATTTGTGTTGTGAAGTCAATGCTGCTTTTCATGCCTCCCTCTGTATTACTTTCGACACCATTTGTGTTGCAGAATAAAACGTGAGTGCTGACCAAATTAAATGGCGAGTTAATGTATGTTATTAAATATTGATTGATGATGTCTGCTTTATGTCCTGACATATCCTAAAACTGGGGAAAATGTACAAAAAGATACAGTGCCTGGCTATCTGACTATGTATTTGTAAAACCTCATGAAAACTAATGAAGTGTCTGAAGCATGTTTAGTTTTTTTTTTGATACAAAAATTTTATTTCTATTAAAAATGTTTTAAAACTTCAGCAATTGTCTGATTTCGGAGGATCGAGCGGAGGACGAATATCTTCAAACCTGTTATTACTATTCATGTATTCTACAGTCCGCTGCCTGAATGGAAAAAACACAATGATACTTCAGCAAACTTACATTATCCTCAGAGAAATGATTGGCAGCGTTTCTGTGTGAGAGTTTTATTCCTGTTGCTAGAAAATAACATAGATTAAAGAAATATCTATAGTTTAACGGCCTTACAGAAGAAAAAGGCAGTGGCGGCCGTCCTCTAAATAATATGTTGCCACGATTGCTCTGACAATAGCAGAGAGAGGACAGAGAATTGTGGAAGGCAAACATGAAATTATTTAAAATGAATGGGTATAGCAGCTACTTGAAACCGAGGCCCCTCTGCAAGCTCTCACGATCTATCATCTTGTCCACGCCTCCCTGATACAGCGAGCACGCTACAACAAAAGGCTCGGAAATAACAGGTATTGTATAGAGAGGGTGTTAAATGCACGCACAAGCACCAGATTACTGCAACATGCAGAGCAGAGTATATATCATCTTCACACGGCCCGAGACAGAATGAGGTGTCTCCGGTGTTCGGCCTGAGACGGCAAGGTTTTTCATGACATACATACTTTTTTTTGTTTCAACAAAATGATGTTACAACTTAGGTGAAATGATGCAGAGAAAAGCTTTTAAATTGTCTTATTAAAATAGTCTCACAGCTCATCTTCTCTCCTGGGAATTATTTGCCGAAAATATTTAGTATTGTAAATAAAGTCACAACCTCACACCACGACTTTTCACTTCATCTTCATTTTCAGCCGCACTACTGAACTTTAGAGAGCAAGAAAAACTGCATGTAGAAATGGAAAAAAGCTAAAACACTGAAGGACACTACAGTGATGTGAGTGGCTAAGAAAATAAATCTGTCGGTCAATATATTAATCGATAAATAAAACTTGCCTCAGACCAACAGAAGCTGCAAATGACTTCAGGCTTGTTTCTTGGGACCTACAAACAGACATAATCAGCTCCACCAGGATCTCACTGAGTCCCTTCGCTGGAAAACATCCACAACAAAATCCGCAAGACGTGTTGGGGACAGGTTGACTTTTCTTACAAACACAGCAGCCAATAGGATTTAGATTTTTAAAAGTTACATTAAAAGTATTGAAAGTATATGTGTTCCCCACTGAATTAAGTCAATCTATGGTGGCAACGCATGAACCTAACCCCATGCCACAACTGTAGCTTCAACTGTGAGCTCTGACTGTCTGCGTGGATGGTAAAAACATTGTGAACCATAGCGTAAGAATGCAGAAGCTCGATGAAGAAAGGATGTGTTATAAAAACGGGCTGAAAAATATATGATTGACAGTGTGTGTATTGGTGGGACCTCACAGCTCCTCTCCATGATGACTACTTGCACAGATTCGGGTTCCAAATGGCGTCATCAGCGCCAGATGGCAGCGTTCGTTTCCAGGATTGGCTTCATTTCTGGATAGTGGTGACATCGCGTCCATCTTTATTTACAGTCTATCACCAACAGCAAACACAGACGGAACGGCTAAAACATTCAGTAAACAGCACAACCACATACAGAGTTGATTAAAAGACACATGTCGAACCTCTTAATTAATCAGGTGGTAAATTAAGATTTGAATAGTAACCAAATTAACAAGATTTTGTTTGTTTTCGTCTCAGTTTAAATAGTTTCTGGTTTATGTCAGTAAATGCCATGTATATGAGTTTTGGAAATATTTATTTGACGTGACGAGACATCTGAAGACGTCACCTCGGGCTTTGGGAATTCGGGATGGATATGTTTGCCGTCAAAGCAGTAAAGCTGCGTGGCGAGTGTTTACTGGGAAGCAGCTGCCAGGAGGAGGAGATTTTTCATCAACAGCAGAGAGCCCGAGAAGTCACGGGGCCCCTGAAGAAGTGACAGTCAATATTTCTTTTCTTGACAGTCGGAGAGAACAAAAAGAGGCAAAACAATCCCAACAGAGTCGCAAAACCAACACAAACAGACGCAAAATGACCAGAGAGACACACAAACCTATAAAGAGAGGAAATAACCAGAGACTAACATTTACAGGGGGTTTTGTTCCTGTGATTGAAGGGTGGGTTTTTCATAATCTGTGCGTATGACATAAACCTGCTCCTAACTCATGAGTTATTATGTGAATTATGTCAACATTAACACGTTGGTTCCTCAGCCAGTCTGTGTTTCTTTGATTGTCTTTCTATTAGTCAACAAAACTGTGAGACAGATTAACATGAAATGATATGAGTCGAGGGAGAACCCTTTAAATTTTGGAGTGGAACCGGATCAGGGAACGAATCCAGTTTTTTTCCCCACTTTTCTTTTAACCTCGTGAGTCATTTTCAACATTTTACTTGATTTGTCAGAGAATAATTCATGGATCTTGATGAAATAAACCAGGCGTGTTTAGAGGAAGTGATATTTATGCGTGTGATACAAATTAAAATCGAGTGAATTTAAAATGTGCCCGTAGAGGAGTTGTTAAGCCTTCGCAGAGGATGGGCTCTGAAGATGTCCTTATACCTTCATTTGTTTTTTATGTCTTTTGTGTAGGAGGGTTATGGAATGCAGATTTGAATGTGCATATCTATCTATCAATCAATCATATAACATCAAGCAACCATGATGGCACCACTCTAATTGTTCACATCAGCTCCAGTCAGCAGAGACTTCAGCTCACAACTGTGGAGAAGGAAACCCCAGTTTGTGTTATTCCTCCAGCAGCTGTCCTCTCTTTGCTTCGATGCATCTGAGCCTGAAAGCAGCATTTTTTCAATAAATTCAAAGATTATTTAAGACAATTTGAGATATAAACCCTAACCCTATATGGGGGCTATATGAGCCGCAGCTATAGTGCCAACACAATCCTGCGTTCCAGTATGAACAGCAGAGCAAATAAAATGCCTATCCACTGTTCCCCTGTGCAGCTGGAGACCATACAACTGCCCTCAGGTGACAGAATGAGCACATTTATGCACCTACATCTCCAGCAGGTTTGCGAGAGGCAACGCAGCGATGCTTCCCTCCCAGCTCCTTTGACTGAACTCTCTCAGCTGTGCAGAGATTCTATACAATCATAAACACACTCAACACTGACAGCCGCTGCTTTGCTGTGAATAGAAACGATCCAGAGGCGAGGGTTTTTCCAAACCGAAGGCATCAACGATTCACTGTGGACGGAGGAAAGAGGAGAAATCCTGATGGGAAAGAAGCGACTCAGAATATATGTATGAGGCAAAGAACTAAGGAGGAGTGTGGACTGCCTGTGGAAGGAAATAACGTAAAAACACAAAAGGCTCTTGTGTGTGTGTGTGTGTGTTTGGAATCAAAGCCTCACATTTTCTTTTTCTAATATTCAGTTAAAATTTCATTCACCTATTGTCTGTGATAGTGACGAATGATCAGAGACATGGCTGCTGGAGCTCGTCCTGCTCACACACTATGTTGCTAGGAAACAGAAGCTCATGAATATCTTGCAGTTAATGCACAATCAAAAGGAATAATGTTTTGATAGTTCAGTCATTGATGCAAACTTTGCACCTCCTTCTATTTAGCTGTATTTTCCACACTTCCATTTAGTTTACTGGTTTGTCTAAGAGACTTAATTTAGAATTCAATAGCATTAACATACAATTCATATCCTGACTAACAAATATCATTAATGTTGCTATTGCAAGTGGAGAGGACAATAAAAGACGTATTTCCTATTTGCCAATACAATCTTTGTAAAGGATTTTCAGTTCGCAGTTGATAATAAGATAAAAAAGACATGAGTGGTTCTTTATTGTTTCCTTTCAGAGTCTATTGTGTCTCGATGTTTGTCTTATTGTGAAGTTATGCTATAAAAGGACCAAAATGAACCAGGCAGTGTTCTCAGTACTTTCAAAACAATCTCCCCCGACGTGTCTGTGGAACTTCTGACAACATAAATCATTGAAAACAAGTTACAGAGATATTATGTAATTTATTTAAAAAACTATGAATAATTTCCTCAAACATCTGGGCACTGCAGCTTTCAGCAAACACCACTTCGACAGGAGGAAAATGTTTTTCTGTGAAATTATTTCAGAAATGGACGAATACAAAAACTCAAAATAAAGCACATGTTCATCCTGGTGACGCAACATGTGTGAATATATAATGTATTTTTATAGTGTTGGACTATAATGAGGCTCTGTGGCACGGAGTACTTCATATATTCCATTTTCCGTCTTTTCATAGGATTTGTTGTTTGAGTATCACTAAACAATTCATTAAAAATTTATTTTATTCATCGAGGTACATGATTGTACGTAATTATTGGCTGGAATTTCATTAAACTCTGAACGATGTATTAAATTATTATAAATTATATGAAACTATAATGCATTTTCTCATTTATTGGTATAACAATTATTATTATTTATCAGCCACTTATATGTTGTGCATGTATGTAGATTTCATATTGTTAATTTCATTGTAAATTACTACTTTGTTACGCTTGAAATCAGCTGCAAACACATTATATAGTTTCTTCAGTACTTTCTTTGGTGTGAAAACTGTGCTTTACTTATTCTAATCTTCATGATAATTAATGTATTACAGTATCACACTCGTCACTTTTGATGGTTGTTTATTTCACCTTTGTGTTTTCTACTACAAACAGTAATTACATTTAGATGATGCGTTCCCGTGTGATCATTAACTTCACTCCACTGATTAAATTGATCCTGATTTAATTGGTTTAGTTAACTTTGCTGACTTAGGTTTCTGTTTCCGTCATCACGAACAACATGTAAGTGTCATCCACAGCCGACCAGGATGTCATTACTCATCCTTTCTCTCCATGTCTGTGGTTTCAAGGAGAACACTGTCCTCTGTCTGTAACACACAGTCGGCGATCGCCACGTCTGTGGTGTCCACTGTGGGACGAGGTTTCTAATTGAGCTCCAGGGAAGGAGGGGGACCAGACGAGAGCATGCATCCCTCAGGGAGGGAAAAAAAAAATCAAGTGTGAGGAGGTGGGTAAAGTCCTTACAATGAAACTAGGCCATCCTAACAAGGACTGGAAAAGAGTGTGACAGTAGAATACAGAGCCTCGTGCACCACAGCCAGGGTCTCTCATACTCACTTGCCAATATTGCTTTCATTGGCTATGCACCATTTCTCTTTTAGCTCCGCCGACCTCTAATACATGATGATGCTGTATGGTAATTCTGTCAGGAGGCTGCATCACTCCACCAATCTGGATCCTGATGAATCAAATGATGACAACGGGATGTTAATGTTCAAGCTGATGCTACAACAACATGTTCTTCTTATAACATGTTATTCCTGTAATTAATATTTATACATAGGCTGTTTTTTGTTCATGTTCAATTCTTTAACATATTCATGTTGTGAATTTTTCACTCATGAACTGCCTGTTTCTCTTCTTTTGTGTTTCTTAAATAAATAACTGGTTTGGGTTAGAGGAGCCGTGATAAGTACACGGTGTTGTGAGTCAGTCCACCACTGAGGCCTGACTGAAGTATCTCAGTAACTGTTTGCTATGACGTTTTGAAGACAACCGTGCTCTCCAGTCTCATACACTGGTATTTTGGAATAAATTTTGATAAAGACATTCATGTCCCCATAGAGGAAGAAGTGGACAAACTTTGATGATCTCTTCATGCAGTATTATGAGATTCAAATGTGGTTTACTGACAAAAACTAGCGACATTCCTCTCAGCTGTTCCTGGCTCAGTTAAGGGCTAATAGACTTAACAAACTTTAGTATTCCAATACATTCAAATAAGAAGGTAAACACTGTGAACATTATACCTTTGTAACTTAAGTTATGCATTTGAAGCCTCATTGCATCACAAAGGTGCAACTTAGCGGTTTCAGCCATTTCAAATGCTCCTTCAAATGTGGCTGAGACATGCTTCCTTCCATTCTTGAGCAATATCCAGCGGGTGTACACATGTAAATGCCCATGTAGCAGCTCAAAGTAACTGTAATGGAATAGTAAGGGCGGGACAAGCTGATGATGCAAATATGGAAAGTCGTCCATAGACGTCTCATTTGGATTTTGCTTTGGCGGTACACTGAGGAGTTGAGGATCCTAAATCGGGACACAGCCTGTGTGCATGTTAGCATGCTGACCTCAGCATTAGTCTAAAAGCCCCATTATACCTAAATACAGCCGTACAGAGCTGCTAACAGGAGAGTGTGACCTACCAGGATATTTGAAATAAGTTTCTTTGCAGCCACGTGTAGCAATTACACAAACATATAAGGCTAGTTTTTAACTTCCTTGGTCATTACAGTGTGACTCATACCTGCCGGCCAAAGAGAAAAGACATGGTGAGAAACAAATTAAGTTGTTCCAATGCTACACATCGCTGGCCATGAAAAGACAGATGTTGTTATGTTGTTAAAGCTTTATGCTCATACTCGTTCACCTCGAGCTACAGCACACTCCCCGATTTTCTGAATGCACTCATCCACAAATCCACACGTGATCTTCCTGCTCGCTGATGATATTTAAAAAAAACTGCGCCGCACTCCACTGTTTGACCGAGGGCAAGAAATGAAACCACGAAAGCGCAAAACGTTACATAAAGATGATGTAAAAGGCAGACAAGCCTCGTTGGGTGTGAATCTCAACCCTAGTCGCAAATAACAGATTTTGACATGCTGCATTGACCAGTAGTGCAATTATTCAAACTGATCCTTTGCTTGCAAGTGACACACAAATACACACGCGATTAGAAAAGCACACGTGAGCTAAGAATCAACAGAAGCATATTGCAGAAAGGAAATAATAAGCAGCGTTGTCGTGGAAATGTCAAATTTCTGCTTGTGTGGCTGAAATCTCATTCTTGCACCTCCTGTCTTTTTTGTGCTGCAGCAGCTGGTGGCAGCAGGAGAAGAGCTGTTAATCAAAATCTACAAACCAAAATCCAGGTGAAGTAATTTGTTGAAGCATTGGGATTGAATCACAATCCTTCCGGTATGAGCTGTCAGGCATCGACAATCATATAGATTCTGCTTCAAGTAAATGTATGGGAGGTTTTAAATGCCCACATTTAAAGATACACTTTAGTGAAATAAACTACTTAGCGCTGTATCCACTTGCTGTGTTTCTGGCTCTCTAATAATAAGAGTTTCTTTCTCTCCACTGTCACCAAGTATTTGCTCATGGCCGGAAATGTCAGGTTTCTCATTATAAGATTGTCAGGTCTCGACTTCACTGCACTCAAGTGCTTTGAGGTAATGTATGTTGTGATTTAGCGCTCTGCAAATACATCTGAATTGAATAACCAAGACGTTTACATTTGACCCAATAATGGCTTTGTGGGCCAAGAGTGGGTGGTCCATAAAACAGAGGGACACTGGTTCAATCCCCGGCTTCTGCAGTCCATGTGTCAAGGTGTCAGTATTTGAATGGACTGAGTGATGGAGCTACATGAATGTGACTCATAGTGTAAAGCAATTTGAGTCGTTAAGTGCAGTCAATTTATAAACATGTACTTTCACATCTTATATTCAAGGAAACAATAACATTGTTGTTCACCTTTTAAATCCACACAAAGTTTAAGGTCCCTTGGTAAAGTCTGAGAAGTTTTATGCAACACTGTGACTCATCTGATGTAACTGAGTCCTTGAGAATTGAGTCAAAAATAATTAAATGAAATCAAATAAGTGCAGATATCCAGCCCCTATTCCTCAATAGCAGTAATGTCATAGACACAGACATTTTTGTAGTTAAAAAAATGTCAGACACAAAGTCGAGTGGTGCTCAGTCGACCGTATACGTCCTCTAAGGCCAAGCAGTCAAGTCTGAGCTCAGAGCCCTTATCTCCAAAAACTCTCGCATCTCAATGTCTTATAATGACATATTCATCATCTATGTGTATGGATTTTCTTTTTAATACTGGAATATTTTCACTCATTCTCTTTGTTTGACTACATTTTGCACCATTTCTCACATCCGGAGCTCATCTGCAGGTTTTACATCGGGGCCTGTGGGAAGAAAGAACATCAGCAGCAACTGAATCTGACATTTGCGTTCTCACATTCAGCCTCTCCAGGTAAATTCAGGAGATGATCCGGAGTTCAGTCTGAAAGCAGAGCAAAGAAGTCGTTCTGGATTGAAGCAGTGATTGTGTATGATATATAATATGAAGGAAAATTTCCCATTTGCCTCCTTGCACAGGGGACTGCACAATAACTAAGTTTGTGTGGACTCTGCCAAGAAGTGGGTCAAGTCTGGATGGAGGTGAAGACCAATCCCTGAAGCTGTTAAAAACCATGATTTATTGCAAGCTAGTCAAGCTGTCCCCACCCCCCCTCACCACAGTGACACTGCGGATGACACTGTAAGTAAATGTGATGCATAGGCTAGAAAAAACCGCAGTGTACTTTTATGAGCGGGGAAGGCTGTCTGGTCACGGAGAGGATGGGAGCTGATACAGTAATATATGTACACAGAGAGCAGGAGATGCAGAAGAGGAAATTGCTCCTCATTCTGAATGCAGCCCGGCTTTCCAGGCAGACAGTGTGCAAGGCCCCGCGAATATGACCGCTCGCACTTCAGCAAATGTGGTCGACACTCAGCTACACTTGTTTTGATCATGTCTCAAAGAATCTGTTCTGAGATATCTGCTTTTCTGATGAGGCGAGGCTGGAAACAAATTGTACTTGTGTTTCTCTTTGAGGCTCACTTTTATTCAACAGGAAAAATAATCAAACTATAAACAATAGAAAGGGATTAATTGGGCTTTTAAACAAGCTGTAAAAATAATATTAAATACCGATAGCGAATCAGTGTCAGCTCACCTCAAATGACGGAAACCATCTTTGAGAAAAAGTCGATCGATATCCCATCCACTAACATGGAGGAGGTGGGATTAGTGACCGTTACTGCAGCCATCCACCAGGGGGCGATCGAGATAATTTGATGACCATCTTTATATAGCATCTGTGGTTGTTGAGATAGTTAAAGCTCCACTGGAAATGACACATTTTCAAAATAAGACATCAGGCTGAAAAATGTTGAAATGTACTTTTTTAATGCATGAATTATGATCAATTGATATCGACACTTGTTAGAAAGAGTTGTTTATTTACACATCACTCAGTTACAGAGACGAAAGCATTAATCATGAGTCCTGTTTTCTGGACATTTGCAGAGTGAGCCCAATATTCAATGTAAGTTGTGTTTCTCAGTGTTGATGTCTCAGTATTTCAGAGCTGTGTCCAGGAATGATTTGGTTCCTTTATTATTTTCTATATCTAAAAGTAGTGGAATTTAAATGTATTGCTTGTAAAAAAATAAATGAATCTGCTCATCACACCTCCTCCATATGAAAGTGTTTCTTCAAACAAATGAAAACACAGAAAATCCTCTTATTGTGAACATTGGTTTGAGCTTCAGATCGAGTCTTTAAACTTTTCAAATCACAGTTGATCTATCACAACACACTAATGACACTTTAAAGATGTGGGAATAACTACCTATACTGTATTTTTTTGTTTTTTGCCCAGCAGCAAGAAAAACAACACTTTTGCTTTTTTTTAAAAGAATGTTCAACAACCTGAGACAAATGCTATTAGTCACTAAGTCCCTCTAATGTAAAGAGTGTGAAACTTAATCTCTCGGAGTTTTGACTCTTGATGAGCACAAAGTTCCTCCTTCCCTCTCACATCATTTCGTGCCTCAGGGCTTCGCACTTTGCTCTCACGATCATCAAGACCAAAAAAATAAAAGACGTTATATTTGTATTTCTTATTTCACAGGAAAAGACAAACTGAACTCAGGAACAATAATTGTAGGGAACAGATAAAAGCTAATGGAACTGGAAATCCTGCACGGATCAAAAGCCAAATACAAACAGCTGATTAGGCTGTGAGCTGAGGTGCTGAGCCCCAATGAGAGGTTCTCTGTGGAGGTACTGGGAACACTCACAATAACCACACTGCATCTTTCATCAAGATCTTAACCACACCAGTCCGCACTGATGTGTCAATTACATGTGAGCAATAAGAGGACGCAGTCTGCTTTCTGTGCCGAGCCCTCGTACAGCAGAGCCGAATGCCATGCTCATAAAAGTGACATATTTCAGCCTCCTAATTACCAACCACCATCTGCATAGCGTCTGAGGGATTAGGATGATTTGTTTTGGATTCTTATGCAACGAGCCCCCTTGCACACAAACAGTGGCACAGAGAAAACAAAGAATACATTTTATTGTGTGCATCGCAGACATCTGTACTGAATTTCATGGAAATTCATCTCGCTCTCGCCCGAAAAACCAAAAAGTGACACCCTGCTGCTGCTGGTGCTAACAACAGAGACATCCTCTTCTTGGGAGAATTCATGTTTACAAAATTTGTTGGCAATACTGGACTGACCAACACTGACATCCACAGAGCCATGATAGCACTGTGTCTAAAAATAGCTTCAATGGGGATAGTTCATCATTCTGGGAATCTGCTTATCCGCTTTCTTTCTGTTTTCGAGAGTTAGATGAGAAGAGCGTTGCCTTGTTAAACAAATAGAAAAACCAGCACCTCTGCAGCTCAGTGAATAACAGTATTACATTTATTTAATATATACAACAAACTGAAATGTAAAAACTATACAGCCTGACCAATATGGATTTTGGGGGCTGAAATTAGGAAGTGAACATTTTCTGATACTGATACATCAGCCAATACATGTATTTTAATTTAAATGGCAATGATTCTTAAGAAATATAACTGAGGCTTCATATTTTTAAACAGTAAACTTTGCTATAAATAATATAGACACAACCAAATAAATAGAAATTTAAACAGATGGAAATCTTTTCTGCATTTTGTATTTTCGTGAAATAACAAATCTGTTTGTTTAAGGCTCATATCGGCCAACTAATATATCGCCTGGTGTCTGGTAAAAACAACAATCTTTAGCCTTTCAAACGATTCAGAGCCAGATTCTGCGAAGGAACCCGACGAGCACTCTGAAGCAATTCAACTCGTGCTTTCTAAAAAACCAAACAAATCTGACAAACTTGTGGAGAGCACTCGAGGAAATGAGCCCAGGGAACTGCTCTGCTTACATCTGAGCGTTTAGACGGCATAGAAAATCACTGCGGCTCACTCCATTCACTTTTATCCGGCGTGACAACCAACACGTGTTTTCCTGGCCCCTCTATCTGTCTGGTCTCGGTTGGAAAATTGTGCTGCCAATAGATATTAAGTCCTATAGACCTGCCTAAGAGCTACTACCAGGAGAAAGTGTCAAGAAGGCACGGACGCGTGTGTTCAGAGGCCAAATAAAATAAATGTTTTTCATTCCGAGTTTTCCTGGAGCTCTTCTCCTCCTCCTCCTCCTCCTCCGCCCCGTCTCCATCTGCCTCCAAAACACACTCTCTATCTGGTGGGATCTGACGTGTCCGACCCTCCGACTTATACAGTAATTGCAGGACAGGTGATAAACTGTGTGTCAGGCTCCGTCTACGGTGTGTATGCATAGTGCTGATAGGTGAACAGATAAAAACAAGCGGGGAAAACAGCGGTTTGCCTGAAAGCTTTCGTCGCTGTCCAATTAGAGGCTATAGATTAAGAATAAGTCATTATCCACGTGTAACGCAGCTCTGTCCATAAACAGCTTAGTTCATCAGCGGCGTTTGTTTTTCACTATCTTCACCTGCCGTGCTTTTGTGTTGCCGTTGAATATAGAGGAGATGAGACTGGGGCACTTTCTCACCACAATAAACACAAAATGCTCAACCAAAGATGGTTTGTCAATTTTTTTCTTGTCTTAAACGGAAACTATTCCAACTCCTTCCTGTCTTTTTAAAGTGATAAAGGGAATTTATTGTTTTCTGTTACGCACTTTGGAAAGAAAATTACTACAAGATTCGCCTAAATTATTTCAACCTGCTGCGCTCGCACAAAATGTCGGCACTGGATGTAAATCATTGGATGCAGAATCATTTAATGTGGACAACATTTTTTAAAGCAACCCGGGCTCTTAAAATATTTTATTCATCCTTCCATCCATCTATCCAACCCCCCCCCCCCCTTCCCCTGTTTAACCAAATCACTACAAACCAGTTTGACACAAGGCGAAGACTCGGGGCAAAATATCATCCGGCTACCATGTGTAGTCAGCCGTGTGCACTTAACTTGATGACCACTTGAAGGTGACTGGGTTATGTACACAGTGCACTTAGAGTGGAGGCAAATTTGAGGTCAGTGGGTTCTCACAGCTCATTTTTGTCCCTGGGCGATGTAATGAGTCAATGCAGCCATGCACAAGCCAAACACTCGTGCTGCTCATGAGCAGTGTGGAAGGATTTGGATGTTTTTTGGGTATGTGAATGTTAATTTCGAGTAAATAGTTAGAATCTAGATGGAGGGTGGGGACGCAGATGAAGCCGTTGTGGTGTTTTAAGAAGTTCGAAGCTTTTACGCTGGACACATGCAGCCTTCATTCTCCATGAAGAAGCAAACTGAATAAACTTTTACAAGCATCTATCAAGTCCACAGAGCTTGTGTGTGTCACTGCAGGTTTCAGGTGGAGTACATCACTTTAACAGCCTGCAGGTGCTTGAGTATTTTGCAGCACTCGATGGAGAGAGGCCTCCCCGCTGCTTTTGTTTGAGTACAATCACGAGTCCTTGAAGCTGACAAACAGCTTTCAAGCTGCTCTAATGACCGGAGACACTGACGAGGAAACAAACAGCACAAGAGGAAGGTGCAAGTACAGGAGAATGAATGAACCTCATCGGATGGACTCATGACTCATAGTCTGCAGACATACAGTAGGTGAAGCAAATGAGTAATGCCGTCCCCTTCCTTGGACGTTACTGTCAAATTGTCCTGGATATTTAGCAGAGAACAGAGCACACAGTGTTACAGTAGCACCTCATTGGATTTATTCTATATACCATAAAATGAATTTTGTGGTACGGAGCATGGGAAGTTTTCTGTGTTTCTTAGGTCAAACAATCTCTTTGTGAAAACATATTTGAATCTCCAAGCTCTGGATTTGTTTTTGAATCCACACCAAATTACACACAGTCATAGTGTGCATGTTTTTTTTTATTTTCAAGATCTATAAATTATTTTAAAACTCCTTTAAAAGGGTTAACTCCTAGATCTGCCCTGTTAACCACATGTCTAATGGGTTCCTTCTTGGCCAATGTCCCATCCTTCCACCAAGTTCTGTGGAAATATGATCAGTATTGCAAAATCCTGGTCAGGAACAAACAAGGGAGGTGAGAGGCTCGAAGGCACATTGTGAAAAATGGTGTCAGAGAAAAATCATATAAAGAATTTGACAGGAGATTGTGTGACAAGCTAAATAAATGAGGGCTTTACATTCTGCTTTCATGGAAATACAGTTTATCATGTTGTACTTTCACATCTTATCATCATCGCTGTCTAATAATAATGATAATATTAATAACGATTGGATATTACACATCGTTGTTTAGCTTTTTATATGGAACATGCATTAAAAAACATATATGAATATATATATGGTTCATTCTTTCAAACCTGTCCTGTTCACTCTGGCTATTAAAAGATCCCCTCACATTTCTCTAGGGGAACAAATGAGGGACAACGTTCACAGTTATGATTATGTGCAAAACAAAGTTTATCTGAAGTCAATAGGAGGCTTTGAAGGTCCAGGTTAATCAAATAAAATCCATATTTTCCGAAGTCAACTTAGAATCTCTCCTTTAACAACGTCCTTGCTGAGCTGCCTGTGCATAATAGCACATAAAGGACATTTTGCACTGAAAGGTCTGTGAGTGTTTTTCTAACTCAATCGGCTGATCCTGTCCCCATCTCTTCCATCGGAAGCTCATCAGGAAGTCATCTCTTATTGGTCGTGAACAGGAAGAATGATGACACACTCATTGTACATCTGGGCACCATAAATGTGTTGGAGCTAAGTATCAAGGCTGAGAGAGAATAAACAAGAAAATACAAAACACTTATGATAAGTGCACGCACCGCAGACTGGTAAGAAGGTAGTTAGTCCACCATGCTCCTCGTGCCTTAACACTGACGATCCCTCTGAGCAGGGCAGCCAATATCACGGTGGTGCTGAGTCAACGTCACTTTCTGAAAAGGGGGAATCATCCCCTGGATTTAAGGGAGTTTCTTTATTAATGTTTCACTTCCACTTTCCTTTTTTTCTGCTTAGCTCGAGTTTAAAATAAGCGAAGCCCCGCTGTTTGCACAGTGTGACACACGGGGAGCCCGGAGAGATTACGTTTCACTGCTGTCTACAGTAATGTAATATCGTAGCGTCTTACCCTCCGACCTTGGGGCTACGCTTGTCACTCACACCGACTCGCGCTGAAGAGATGTGGATGTGAAATATTTATGTTTAAAAGTAGTTGTATGAGTAAAGGCTTAGCCGCGTAAACTTTGCACGTGTTTCTTTCCATTCTCAGACGTGTTACTTTTGCAGTGATTTGTTGTTGGAAACACTGAGGGAAGGTTTGGAGTGGAATTGGCCGGACCACAGGATGAATGGCTGCTATGATGGAAAGTGAACGACTGCGCAGACATAGTTATTGTATTTCTTCCTCATTGGTTGTTCCCAAGGTCAGAAACCGCCCAGACAGCAGGAAGGTTTAAATGAGCAATTCCAGTCCACACATGATACTCACTTTGTGCACGATTCTATTTCTTACTTTTCAAAATGTTCCACAAACACTATTTATGTGTTTAATCCATCACACTTACAGCAACACAGTGCAAGGTGGGGTGTGTAATTCACTGAAGAATGACAGTGTTTTAGTTTAGCTGAAATACATGCTAGTGAGTCGATCCCTTCACTTCACATCGTAGAGAAAGCAGAGCAGCAAAAGACACAGGAAAGTTATCTTACTTGTCCAATAACAACAACGCCAGGTCCACATCTGTCCTGCATCCTTTGGCCTCTTGAAGCTCTCGCCAACATATTAACAAACTGCTCCGATATTCACTGTTGTTTCGTATTCTGTCACTTTCTCTTCTCCTCTTCTTCGTCTCCTCTGACAATGTGTTCTTTTGTTTCTTCGGTGGCTCTGCCGTGGTGTCCACACTGAGAATGCCAAGCTAGTTGTTTCTCTTAGCTGTTAGCTTCGGCTCTGGTCCTAATGCTTACGGTACACCGGAGTTACATAATGCAGTCCCAGGTGTCTAGGGGGCGCTGTGGCAGTGCCAGACATGCCATATTCCCCCTATTATAAGTTTGTGTATCATCAAAATGATTCTGAAGCTGTTATTTGAAGGTATAAAACTACCTAGCTTTGCTTTTTAAAAGATAGTTCCCCTTCCAATATGGATGAGATTGAGTTGTGAACATTTTTTCCTCTTCTTTGCTTTCTTTTCTAGAGTAAATGAAGCATCCGAGCTGTTGTACATGGTTCCAGGCTCACAGCGAGCTGCCTTCTCGAACATGTTCCCGAAAGATGACGTGCCTGACATGCTGGATAGGGATCAAAGGTCAAGTGACAAAAGGCCGACTGATTTGTCATTCAGATTCCATTTGCCCTTTTCTTCACCTGATCCATAGCAAGAGGCCGATATGGGAAAGTATCTCACGGGGCCATTACCATGAGGCCTATCAGACAGCTCATCAGCCCCACGGCAGATGAATGGTATTCAGCGTTAACCAAAGCCTGAGATGGGGACCTTAAGATATTAGCCTAAATGATGACTGCCATTTCCCCCTGCAGAGGATAAGGTTGTTTGGTAGAACTGGTGCAATATAGTGGCCACAACAGCAATAACAAATGACTGAAGAAGATTTGGGAAAATATAAAACTAGTAGAGGACCTGTTATGCAAACTTCCCTTTATATTTAAATACGATAGGAGGAAGAAGAGAATTGAAGATAGTGTAGACAGCAGGATTTAAGATGAAAAGGCTTTGTGTCCACAGGTGCATTTCATGGATGTCGAAATCTATTATTAGTGTATTCATCGTAATTATATCATACCATACCTTTTAACTTACTCTGTATACAATATTACTACTACCTCATTCACTTAATTTCTCATTTTTATCTCACTTACTACCACCACTTATACTTACACCTGCACTTTATATACACTTATCATATCTACACTACCTACCTCTATTGCTGCTAGTCTTGTATCAATACTGTTCATATTCCATATCTATTTATTACTGTACATATCTTATTTATTTACATATTCCACTTTTCATATGCACATACTCTGCACTTTTACTGCTTTTTTTTGCACTTCTGGTTAGATGCTAAACTGCATTTCGTTGTCTCAGTACTTGTACTCTGTGCAATGACAATAAAGTTGAATCTAATCTAATCTAATCTAATTATAGCTGTAAATAAATGATGATGGGGAAAAAATATTGTTGCACCACGGTTCAAAAAGGTTATAATGAGTCTCTTAATTAATCATGTATGTGATAACTTACAACCTGGAGAATCCACCATGCAGGCAGCTTATGAGTAAGTAGAAGAAAATGCTTCTCTGCAGGAAATGTGCTTGCAAGTGAAACCTTGTGAGTGGATCATCATTGTACAAGCTGAGTGTACCCAGATTGTACAGATGCCTATTTCTATATTGGAACTATGCCCTTGGATGAGTGAAATACAATGGAGTAAGTATTTTTTTGTTTTATCAAGATAGCAGTGCACCAGAGATGACCAGGCCTGGTTTTCAGACACGTCCATGAGATGAGCACAAGCACGTGGGGGCTGAACAGGAAAATGACAAGTGTGGTAAGTGTGGCACCATTTTGTACGATCGGGCCTCAAAGTAAACAGTTATGCTAACAGCTAAGTGAGGCTGTAAACTTACTATGGAAACAGCTTTAAATATTGCTTTTATTTAGTATTAGAATTTGCACATGTGCCTGGGCGAAGATTTTATATTTGCAAATTCTGAGACTAATTAAACATCATATCTGAGTTAAATGAAAATGTCAGTATTTAACCTGCTCACGACAAAACACGTTTAATGTTTACGACCTTAATTTTACTATCTTAGTTTGTCATGTTGACATTTATCAATTTGCACTAATAACGAAGCTGATGGGAGTTTTATTATATCTGCAGTCATTGAGTATTGGGTTGAGTTACAACCTGATGAAGTTATTAAAAGTCAAGTCAAAGTCCAGTAGAGTTGTTGCCGTTTTTCCTGAGGGGACCATTAATATCAGGATAATCTATGAATCTGTAGCTGAGACACATTTTAATCAAACTGCAAATGTCGATCTCATGGTGGCACAAGAGGAAAAGTCCGATAGAGTCGTCGTCTTGGAACCGAGAACGACTCAACAACATTTTGTGTCAATGCAGAAGGTGGATGTTGAGATAATATGCAGGATACGGGAGCTGCTGGTGGCACAAAGTCAGGGGATCAGCTCAGTCCATTGGGATCCTTCTCTGTCAGGGGGGGGTGACTCTGCCATCATTAGAACCACAAAAAACAGCAGCTGAGATTCATATAGGCGACCTCTGACCCTGTTAGGCCCACATATGCGTCTCTCTCAGATACATTTACAGTTTTCTCCAGCGATAGCGGACGACAAATTATTCAGCATACTGACAACGAGCGGCTCAGACTTACACAGGTGTTGTGCAGGGGTTCCAGTCTCCTGAGTTTCCCCCCCCACATGACACGTCCCACAGAAAGGAGTTTTATTAAAGAAGTGCCTCGTGTTAGGAATATATTCCAACAAGGGGGGGGGGGGTTGCTCGTCTATCATGGTGGCTCCACACGGGTCCATTATTACATCAGAGTTATCACTTCTGTCCCTGGTAACACTGCAGTGTTCAAGCGGCTACTATAAGGAAGAGTTATGGTGACCAGGACGGAGAGATAAATAACGGCCGAGCATCACATGATGAATGACTACTTTGCCTGGGCTTATTTGTTGGTGCTTAGGGTCGGTGGTGATATATACCAAAAGGCCGTGGCATGATTCAGAGGTGGTTTGAGGTCGTCTGTCAGGGTGGTTGGGTGTCAGACAGGCCAACAGGCTGAGAGAAACTGGAATATAGAGGTGAGAAAAAACACATAATGTGGACGTGATTTTTTGGGTTCTAACATACAAGGTTTGCTCTATTTTATTATCCCATAATCCATCACTGCAACATGAAGAACATGCGCAACCCTTTAAGCTGCGATTCGTGGATGAGGCCATTCTATTATGGTGTCCTTCTGAAAAATATAACATAAAATATTTTCCCTTCAATGTAATTTCTTGTACAGAATCAGCAGAATAAAAGTGGAAAATAGCTGGATGGCTTTTCATCTAATATCCGGACTTAAATTGAATAATGTATGTTACAGAATACACCAATTACTGGTCAGGATTCAGTCCAATTGTAGCACAAACTTTAACCAAATCTCCAAATTGTATAAAAATTATAAATCTGCTCAAGAAAATGTCCTGTAGCTTTCACGGACATGAGGGGGTTCAACCAGAACCATTAAACCACTGTAAGAAGAGGACGCAGCCAGATATGATTGAAATTGTGTCAGTCAAACCTGGAACGGTGGAAAACCATGTAGAAAAATATGATGAAAATATGGACATGTTCATATTTGTTTTGAGGAAGGTCAAAGTTTCCCAAAGTGTTATTTTTGTTTCCACTATGTCTGTTGTTCAGTGGATGTTTAAGTTGCCTGTCACTGTGCTTTCACCATGTTTTTGCATAAAATTTTCCACCCCAGATTTCCAATATTTATCGTCACAGCGTTTAAATCTGACATGATTCATGTATCACAATTTACAATATTCACTTCATCTGAACAAGATTTTAATAAACAACCATTGACTATCGGTGGGAGACCGGATGCAAGTTGCTCTCCTCGCCATCTCTCCATCTTGACCTCCACCTTTAGACTTAAATATGATTTCACATTACTGCTGCCTTTTTTATGTTGGCACGATGACAAGAGGTTGCTGCATAAGAAGACATGAACATTAGCTGTTTGAAGCATTTGAGCCGTTGACCTCTGGTGAGGACGGTCGTTGGCACTTTCCTCTCTCTGCTCAGCCTGGACTGGAGCCAGCTTCACTTCTTACAATGTTTGAAAGACTTGATGTTTTCACTCTGGTCGTCATCAAGTAATTAGTGGGATTGAGATAATGGGCCTGAATTGACCAGGCATTGAAGTCGAGAACATGCCAGAGTTTGAATTGAACGAAGCCGTCAAAGCCTCGTGCGTATAAAGTTCATTCATTTATGTTTCTGTCATGAAAACTACAAGGACGTTGTCGTCGTCGTCCAACTCTTTGAATGAAATGTGCGACGAGCGCCAGAAAAACTTTGTGCGTGCTCACGAGTCGTGATCGTCACAACAAGAGTTATTGGCTGGAAAGACGTCACATGGGAATAGAGGCATAAAAAAAACCCACATGGTCCATATTCACATTGATCATCACAGGAAACATGCGTACACAGACACATTACTGACCATACATCGTACATGGGGTAAACTTATCCTACAAATTGCAATAATTACTGTTTATTATGTGAAATACTTGATGTATATTCAAGCCTTTTTTAAATATAATTACATTTTTCCGAATGTTCTTGTGCTTGTTTGTTATTCAAGTGATATTTCTAACCCACACAGTATTTGTTCTCCTGCCGTTGCTTCAGTGTACTCAGGTGTATTTAACAGGATTCAACAATATGCATTAGAGATTATCGGAGAAGTACTTCCTTTGGTTTTATAATACACAACTAATCATTACACCTGGCGAGAAGAAAAACATCTCCAGTCTCTATTCAACATTCACCGGAAAGAAGAAGTAGTTTGGATGTTTGATTCCTAACGTAATTTTCTTAGAAAATAAAGATATGCTAATCTTCTTAAAAGTGCGCTGTTGGGTAATTCATGATGTGATCAGGAATCCTCTTAGTGTTTGATCTCACACTGAGGGGAATGCAAATGACAATTCAGTACTTTCACAAATCTTTGTCTGTTTTCGTGAAATGATAATCACTGTTTGCCTTATTGTTAGTCAACGGCAAACCATACATACAAATCATGGAAGACTGGTTTGATCCCAGCTACCCATAAACTCCAATTGGCTTCAATATTTGAATGTTCTACAGCTGAATTAATAAAAAAGAGGAATTAGCTCATGTTGTCTATTGTTGCTTTTGTTTCTCTCTATTGACCAATGAAAGTTATGAATTACAAAAATGTTCCCGTGCATTGAAATGCCCAGAGAATCTTAATAAAAAACAATTGAAATAAATAAAATAAGATAAAAACCCTCCTTCGAACCTGTTCTGATGAATTGTATATAGATATTTCAAAGCGTAAACAACTCTTTTATATATTTACTGGAATCAAAGGTTTTGTTTGTGTCTATAGTCGAGTACAGCTGAGGAGCCCTGTGGTCATTAATTAATTTACATCGTGAAGAATAGAAAATAGCTCTGTGTGGCAGCTTGTAATTACCATATTTTCATTTTCTTAACAAACCCAATTTCTTAAACTGCTTCTCAAAGCCACCTCCAGAAAGTCGTGCACATGAGAAATGGTTAAGGTGATAGAAAAGAGCAAAGCAAATGGGCCGGTTCCCCTCAGTGAACGTCTGGAACGGTATAAAAAATGCTTTCCCTTTGGAAGTGCAATCCAATTTTACTTCTCTGGCCTCGGCCCACTGCTGTCTGGCTGCTAAGAAATGGCTGGCCATTAAGAAATGGAGGTCTTTCTGTTTATGAATATACATATTCCAGGACACCACTTATCATCTAAGTGAATTTCTTGCTGCAATCAATAGTTCACGGTCGCACCAGATGCATCAACACAATGGGAGCGCGCTCGCCAAACCGCACTGTAACACAGGGTCTATAAATTCTGACCAGTGTGCTCCAGATAAGTCCAGGACTTCATGTTTCTAATGTATTGAGCCTGTCCCCCTGCTATGGGGGAGGCCTCAGTGGGTGGCGCCGCACAATGAAGTGTAACAACGACATCTAGTGGCAGCAACACCTGCACAATCTCACACTGTGGAGGACATGACGAGGAACCCAGTCAATATAGTGCTTCACTGTTTGTTGAGATCTTGATTGGACGTTCAGAGAAATGAATAAATCAGTTTGAGGAACTATTCCATAATCTTGTTTTTTTAAGGATCTTTATTTCTTGTCCTCGTTCTGAGTAGAAATCTGATCTGTGAGGTTTTCACTGCTGCTCAGCACCAACGATCAGTTTCCCAGGAACTATTTTTATCCTTGCTGGACACACACACACACACACACACACACACACACACACACACACACACACACACACACACACACACACACACACACACACACACACACACACACACACACACACACACACACACACACACACACACACACACACACACACACACACACACACACACACACCAGAACATGCATCTGGCCGTCGCCTGGTGCTGACAGATTCAGATTGAAACTGACTGACTGACTGACTGAGCTCATGATATGAGCAACAATCCCTCTTTTCTTAACACCGGGACTGAAACCTTTTTTTTTTTTTGGACGTTCATGCAATACCCATGGGTGGGTTCAATCTATGAAATGCAATTTGGATCTAACACTTCAACAGCTTTGATCGTGGTTTATGGAAGTGTGTGATGGATGAGGCCACGCAGAGATCAATGTTTCCCAAAGTTGGTCCTGACAAGTCACAGAAAGGTCATCTTCAGTTCCCCCTGTCACAGACACATCCCCATCACCTCCACTGGTAATGACGGATTCAAGTTCAAAAGCACTTTGCTAGTTAATGGGCGATGTCTCGTAAAACCCATGAAAACCCAACCAGCAGCTCTGCTTCATGAATCAATATGAGGCAGTAAACTACCAGCCAATCATATCAAATCCAGCCGACCAATGCTGCATTTGTTTTTTCCTTTCTTTTCTGTATCTGTTGACTTTTTTACGTTACAGATACGTTTGCATTACTGTCTGTGTTTCTGTCTATTTAAATCTGTGAGAAAAAATAAACACTGTGGAGAGGAATGAATTGAAAAACGACTTAGAATTAAAATCATGTTATTTGAAGAGTGACTTCCTGCCTGAAGACCTTTCAAAGTAAAACACAAGGCCACTCGGCTTTTAAACAGTTGCAGATTCACAAAAGTCAAGTCAAGTTTCTTTTTCACAGTGAAAAATACCATTAATTAATAATCACAAGTAATAAAGAGTGTGACATTGAGGTGAAAAATAAATTCTGAGATCACTAATATGACTGTAAATAGCATAGAACTAATTCAGGGGTTGTGATCATCTCAGTTCTGTGATTGGTTGTTTTAAATTGGATGTAAACAGGCTTAACAGTCTATAGCTGCCGTTTGCAGAGGGAAAAGAAAAGAGTAGAAATAACGTTTATTATTTTATTATCCCATCATATGGAAATATTAATGTATATATTATCTAAAAATAAGCCAATGAGATTTGAATTACTTCTACCAAGAAGGTTCTATTTTTCAGCAGGATTACGTAAAAGCGACTGAATAGATTTTCCACGAAACTTATCCTCACTTTTTTAAACCGAAATTAACTGACTAATTGAATTTATTTTAATAATTTGCATCTCCATGAAAAAATAAATAGGCATATTTATGATTGTGTGCATTTGGTGCAGCTTGATTGAATTCAATGGGACAGTTTGTTTTTAAACAGCCTTTTACAGAGACAATAATAACTTGACTTTCTGTTGATGAAGTTTTGGATTCTGTAGGTGGCGCTATTTTCTTTGTCTGTTTAAACAATTTCACAAATCATAAATCCTTTTTGCTTCAGGCTTAAAAAAGTATGCATAAACTTCCATCTTCAGCAGTTTTGAGCAGCACATGTGGACGTAAACTGGTCAAATGTCCATTTTGTCCAATGGAAACATTTTGAGGATTATCACTTTAACTCAGATGCAGCCTTGAATTTCTGCCACAGCATCTTTAAGAAATACTGGAGCTGCGGAAAAAATGGAGGCCGTTCATGCGAGAATGTGCTGGAAACTCAAATGTCAGTTTACTGTTGCAGAAGAGTCAGGTTGAAACGGGTCAGACGCTCTGGACCAGTGGATCATCCATCATCTGCTGGCCGGGGTCGGACTGGGGGAATGGAGACACTCACGCTTTCCCAGCTGATGATAAAAATTCATCAAGATGGCAGTAGATTAATTACCCTATAATTGATTGTTTAAAAATTGCGGGTCACTGGAGCAAAAAACAGATCAATACCCAGACCATGTGAGGTAATCAGCTCCAATCAGAGCAAAATCTGCTTTTCAGAAGTTTGAAAGTATAAAGTTTTATAATGACCATTTTGTAGAAGAGTTTTATTTGCCAGGGAAACTTGTTAAACAAAGTTTGTTTCAGGGATCTGGTAAAAGATGGAAACGTTAACGTATGAACTTTGAGATTGTTTGATAAGATTAAAATATTTGGACATTAGTGGACAAATTAGCAAAAGATTGTTGGGTAAAATAAAAGCAACACATAGTTGTTCTATGTGAGGTTGTGAATCGGACTATTTCCTGGTGGGGCACTGCTACTTACCGGAGCTGAGATGGTTGCCAGGAAACCAACGGAGCCTTGAAGTCTATGGAACAGCTCAACTCTTCCCTTAAGAAAAATACAACCAAAGAAGGATGAAGGTCTGACAGCAGCACGATAGAAAAACCCACATCATTTCATTACTGCCTTCGAAATAGTGACTGTCACTTGTAAACAATGTTAAAAAGTTACTAATAGTTAAATCAAAATCCACTTGCTAGGTTTTCCTGGAGTTTTCTACTGCATCTCATGGTTGTCACGAGAGGATGAATCTTCCTCAGCTAATTCCATCCACCGAGGACGAATATGAGATGCAGATGAAAGTTTACACTCAGCATCAAAAATAAAGGGTTAGGGTTATTTGACAGTGTTCATTTCTCTGTGCAATGATCAGGATGTAACATGATGCTTTATTTGCAGTTCTTTTGATTTCCATTCTTTCTTTCTGTTTCAAGCACTTGAGGGCTACATAAATAAAGTTTGTTATGGGATATACAGTATATTGGCCATAAGTCACAACGAGTACCTGACGCTATAGCTGCAGTTGCCGGAGCCAAACAACACATTTACAAACAGTTGGATGTTTAACTTATCACTGGAGAGACTAACATTTACGTGTCAGCGGATCCCAGGTATATAATTACAAGCAAAACGTGCTACAATTATCATGGAGGCTGCGAAACAGAGCCAACAATTAAAGCAGTTGGAAGATGCGAGGCATTGACGTGCAATTACACTTTAGTACAGTATTTAACACTTTGCAAACTGAGAGAGTTTTCTTTTAATTCCGTTTAATTTACAAACATATTTTTCTGCTCAGGAAATTACTTGAGATAATTATAATTACGTTGCAACAGCTGCTTAGTAAAAAAAAAAAAAATAAATCCTCAGTCACTTTCAAAAAACACGTTTCCCCTTTGCTTTTTGTGAGCTAATTTAGCAGGATTTAATCTTGAGTGTTGATGTCAGCCGGCAGAACATTTTAAACATTACACCACTAAATCACCACAACAACATCGTACGTGATTATTTTCTGCTCTGACTGATGTTTTTGAAGAATCAAAAAATGTCTGGTTTCTGCAAGAATCCTTATTTGGTTACGGTTAATCCAAAAGTAAATGTGCGGGTTAGAGAGAGGTCAACCCAGACGTTGAGGTAATGGAGGGTTGACGTCACTGTGTTGGTATGAAACAGGAAACAAAGAGTGGACCACATGTGTTTGAGTCACAAGTTTGATGCCCAATCCATACACCCCCCCCCCAAGAGCCACCCCACGTCACGCTGCCTCTGCCTTTGTTCCCGCCCGCCTCAAATCACACGCGCTGCCAGAGGTCCTCGTCGAATAAAGACAAACATAGGTCGTATTAGTCATCACAGGAAACAAATGTCATTATTTTGTGAGAACAGTCTTGTTTAGAAATATTATCGTGTGAATTTTGAGGTAATAGCCATAAATATATACACATATTCTATATTTTCTGCTAAAATTGCAGCAGAATAACAATCTATTTTGTTGGGGGATGATGGTACAGTGAGAAAACCCTGCGTTTAATGCTGTTATTATGTTGTTGAGCTTTGAATACAATCTCTACAGCCCCAGGATTAACCGTTGCATCAATCACTCTAATCCTAAACTTCCCTAGAAGCCAGGCACCGTCCTGCTTCTTTCCTGCATTATTTCCACCTTCTGTGCAGCCGACTGAGCAGCATTCATTGTAAACACGTCACCAGTAAACTGACACTAGGGTAGGGCATGGCGGGGGAGGCGGGGTTGCAGTAAACCACTGAGTAGTGCCAAGTTTGCAGTATTCCAAGTTAAGCGTCCCGGAATGCACCAGCAACAGGTGGCGCCGTTATGGGTGTCCCGGGGGGTTACATGACAGCGACAGCTATGGGTTTATCACCACGTTCAAGGGGAGAGACACACGCAAGGTGAAAGTCAATGGATCAGTGCCAACAAGCAACGTGTGAGGACTAAAGGGGGGGAGGGAAATGTCACATCAGGGGGAAAATATCCCCGGGGTTTGAGGGTATTTCTCTCTTTTTTGAAAGTGGTGTGAGGAAAAGGAGGCAGATCGTTCCTCCCCGGGGCTGGAAATAGAGACATCTCAGTTATCGCACACACCCCCCCCTTGGCGGCCGAACCACGTGATGAAGAGAGAATTCCAGTGAGGCCACGCGAACCTCGACCCCCTCCCCCCCCCCCACCGCCGCCCCCCTGAGTCTCTCCAAGCTCAAGCAGCATCTAATCTAGTCACAAAATCAGACCCCAGAGAATCTCAACCAATTTTAAAATCCTACAGTACCTGAAAATGTTGCATCGATGAACGTCATTGAAAGAAGATGGATAATATGAATTATCACATCAACAGTTCAACAGCTTCTTTTTGTGTGACGGACACCGACTCCAATATTTCCCCAAAATCGAGGACGCAAGAGGTCAAAGGTCCGACAGACTGAGCTGACCCGGATCCAGGCTCATGTCCATTCCCACTGTCAGCGAGTCACTCCAGTTCAAAGCAGTCGCCAGGTTAATCAATGCTGTCGTCGACAATACATTAACACCCACTGGCATCACATAAAAGCAGAGAAAGCACTTTGTTTGGCTCTCTCCGAGGTTGTGTGTGTGTGTGTGTGTGTGTGTGTGTGTGTGCGTTCTGTCTGTTTGCTCAACACGGCAACTGCTCTTTTTTACATAATTACCATAACCTTGCTCCCGCCCACATAATTAATGCCTCGTTCTGACGATGCTAACCCTCATCCTTGAGCTCAAGAAGTCATGCGAAAACCAATTTAGCTCGATGTGCCACGTTGACAGGTTGTCACTCG
Organism: Hippoglossus hippoglossus; assembly: GCF_009819705.1. Lineage (NCBI taxonomy): Eukaryota > Metazoa > Chordata > Actinopteri > Pleuronectiformes > Pleuronectidae > Hippoglossus > Hippoglossus hippoglossus. The sequence continues at coordinate 6,897,449 of NC_047155.1, forward strand.
CTCCCCGGTCTCGTGAGGGCGGCCGGCCAGGACGTGACCATGTCGCATTCCTGCTAAACTGTCAATTAACATGTATGACGACAGTATCGTCTCTCAAAGTACAGCCTGCGTCTGTTCAACCATCTGTTAGCGGCACCGCACCAGAGCCGCGTACGGGCCGCACAGCCGAGGATGATTCAGTTCATGTGGCTCACACTCGTCTCCTCATTAGAAGAGAAGATTGGAGATCGTTCAGTGGAGGAGATTCACAGCATTAAAAGAGTGGAACTCAATTTCCTTTAGATTATTAATGTATGAAAATATAGTCGAGTTGATTATAGATTTAAAAGTACATCAGTTCTCAGTGGTAACTAAGTACATTTACTCGGGTACTGTGCTACAGTTTTGAGAAATGTGTTCTGAACTAGCTTATTAACTTTATACTAGTAAACTTCAACAGGTAAACCCCCCCTCCTGTCTTTTCCATGTTAGTGGATGGGACATTGGGCTAAACTAAAAAGTCACAATACATGTCAAATAATATTTTTCCAAGATGGTTGTGATCTGGACTTTCTACTGGATTTTTTCACACTACACACGTTTGTTCTCCGGGAAAACGTCGTGTTCATAAAACCCCAAAAAGAATGTTTGGGTTCTGTTAGTTTTCGTTCCTACTTGATATAAAACCCGAAGGTCATGATTGACAGCTGAGACTGACTTGTGATTGGTCAAGCGCAGTTACCAAATGACATCATCGGCACAACATGGTATGTCTGGACAGTGGGAGGAAGTGGAGATGTGAATATGTTTGTTAAACATATTTGTATGTGTTTACTTTTGATAGTTTGAGTATAATTTGACAAAAGAAGAGTATTTTTATATTCAGGTGATCCTACTTTACCTTACCCTTTAACAATTTAAGTGTTTTCTCCATCACTAGAACAACAGTATCTCCAGTTTGGTTTGTAAGTCACATCATATTTCACTAAACTGGGTCCAGTCAGTCATTCTTCATGTATCTAACACTTAACAGCATGTTCTTCACTGCACCACTGCTCAGACTGATAACACAACGTAAGGCTGACTGCTCTTGGAGTCATGATATTGAAATGACAACCGACACATGTCGCACTAACTTGCCGAGCGCGTGCATCTGTTTGACGGACAGGTGGCGGTGAGGATGTCACCTGATTCACATCAGTCCGCGGGTCTGCAGAGCGTGAGGAGCTGCGAGGACGACCCTGGTCAACGTCTGCTACCACACTTCCAGTAAAGTATTCCTTTTCAAAGTGTAATTCAGCCCAAATTGAGTTTTCCACACTGTTGAGTCCATGACGGGGACATGATGAATGGCACTTTAGAGTCAGAGAAGTGTGAAAAGCAAGCATTCAATTATCATGGGGGTAAAGTAGGAAGTTTAGCTGAGTCCTCCAGCTCACTGGTCGCTTCTGTGGGAGTAACTTTAAAGAGGTGGAAAGTGTGAAAAGGTTTTATTTACTGGAACATCCTGGTTCAGAGGTCACGCAGAGGCCAGATTTCAACGGGAACACGAGACACCTGCAGTCAGAGATCGAGCCGTTTCCCCTTCTTTCGTGACTGTTGATCTTGAAAACACAATATGAATACAAATGCGTGCGAGCGCCAGAAATAGAGAAAGTGATGTTTAGAAAAACAGCAAACTTCCAGACAGTTTGAAGTGAGGAAGTGCTCGGTGGAAAAGGGAGCGGAAAACTTTCCATTTTAGGTTTGAGATGAAGAAGGAGCATCGGTTATAAAAGTTAGTAAATAAAGAACTATAACCTTGACAGAAATATTAAAATAGCAATACTATACACAAAGTCAACATTGAAGGATTTTGAAACTGAACAGATTCACACTTTTACAACCAAAGGTATCAGAAATATATATAAAATATCTCCTGATTGACATAATCAGCCGAGTGCCGGGTTCTGACAAGAGAGCCTCAGCAACACGAAGCCAGCAGAGCAATAAATCAGACACATGGTGTGACCTCATCAGCCCCTCGCCTCCCACAAGGATTGGGGGCATTACCCCCCCCCCCCCCCGAGCTCCACCATATTATCCCCAGATGATAAAATGTGTCTCTGATTTTGACATGATTGAAATTCATAAGAAAATATTGTACAGGCACAGACACCCGAGGAGGAGAGTCGGTGTCCTGTACGTTTAACCTGGGAATATGTTGGTGTTCCAGGTTCTCCCACTACAAAATAAAACCTATTTTACCATCATTACAAAAAGTTACAAAACACAGCAAATTACTTTGACAACATCTGAAAAAGAAAAGTTACAAACCAGTGAATGCTTTACGGGCAAATATCAAATACAGCTATCTGGCAGTAATGAAGCAGTAAAACACTCCAAACCTCGAGACGGATCAAAATGACAGAGTGAGATGAGACATTGTTTGAAGAAGACGACTTCGGGGGAATGACTCAAATATCAAAGAATGGCTGGAGATGTAATGAAGTGAAAGACGGGCAGCGGGGGAGCCAGAGGAGGTGGAGTGTGAATTATGAGACAGACCATTAGAAACAGATGCAGACAGTTGTAAGGAGCCAATTGGCATGTGGAAACTTCACAGTACAAACATACCTGGAAGCTCCAGTCTGCGAAACAGTTGTCAGGAGCACAGATAGCAAGTAGCAGCAACGACTCTGTCTATGTTTCCCTGCAATGCAGAATCGATGTGTGAGTGGGATGAGAGCATCCATCACGGGTGATGATACCATTTGCTGACTCCAGAAGGAGGTCAGGAGAACTGAGAGAGATCACAAGGTAAGTCTGAGCGCCAGTTATTTCACTCACTCACATCAGTTTATGCAGGGATTTAAAGATGAAGAGTTAACAAGTTTTTTATAAAACTTAAATATAAAGTTGATTAAATGATTTTATCATGTTTTGAATAAAATGTAGACATATTACATTTGATCAATTCTTGTATTGATATAAAATTGTATTAAATTGAAATAAAGGAATGATCAAAATCAACGAAATATAAACATGGAAATATAAAAATGTTTATTCTGCATTCTGAACTAAGGAGTTAGCTGTTTATTATTGTGCCATGTATGTCTATGTCCAGTCTTGTCTTGGAAAACCACAAATCCATATCAAACAAATCAACAATATTAAGGCTGGGCGATAAAACAGTATCAGTAATAATCACAATATATATTTTTCGTCGATTGCCATTTAACAAAAGCCTAAATATATGTAAGTATATTCTTTAAGCAATGTGTGAGCACAGTGAGGAGGTAAAAACACATCATTTTAAAACCACAAACTTCACTCAGGAGCAAAAATTCAAGTCTTTACATTAAAAATAAATAATAATGTGACATTCAGCTGAACAATTATCAATATCAAGTGACGTGTTTGTATATTAAAAAGAAAGGATCAATGTTATGGTCAGTTATGATTAATCATCCTCTTCTCCCAACAATAACAATCAAGGCAGATATAGCGTCGAGTCTGGTTCTGTCCGACGTTTCTACTTTCTGGTTCTTTCCTGTGAGTTTCCAGAGTTATTTTCTCTCAACTGGCACCAAGTGTTTGCTCTTGGGTTTCTTTATTATATTGTGAGGTATTGACTTTACTGTATAAAATGCCTTGAGGTATGATATGTTTTTGATTTGGCCCGATACAAATAAAATGTAATCAAATTCACAATGTAACCATATAAAAATATAACATGCTTTTTTTTCCTCAGAGAAAATATGTCAATCTTATGAGTCATTAAAATTTTTTGTATTTTATCATTTGTGTCCTTCGTCATCACAGTCGTCCAAATATAGCACGGGAGTCGGACTTTAACCCCTGAGACCACAACCTGACAACCTGACATCTGTTAAACCTCTCGCTAGTAAACCAGAACATGCCTGTGGGGGGTCCTTTTCCCATGTAAGTGAACCAGGAGTGAACATGTATGTATTAAGCTTCAAACACTTCCAGACACATGTAAGCCTCTGTAGCTACTATATCTGTATTGGATTCTGTAATAGCACACTGTATATTAATGAGTACTGAATAAAGCTGAGTAAAAAAAGGTTAATCACAAAATAACGTATACGTGCAATGAGCCACAGCTGCACATGAAGTGCATTCTGTGTGACTTAAATAGTCCCAGACTTGCAACCATCTGCTAGAAAATAATACCTGAAGACATTTATTCAAGTCCGACAGATTTATGGTTGTTGTTGTTTGCTGGAGGCAAAGTTCACTGGTTTTACTGCCGGGGCGTGAAAGGTTCGAGCAGTGGAGGGGACTGGTATGTGGGAGAAAAAAAACATTTGAGGGGGTCCGTCATACTTGAGTCTTTAGGAAACAAATTTGATCTTCATTTCATATCCGTTTTGTTTTTTTTGCAGAAACCCAAACAACCGTGTAAAAGGTAAAGGGCATAACACACATTGTTTAATGGTAAATGTCAATCCAGTAATTCACGTCTATAACTCTGGAAACTGGAGTTTTAAATACTGAGAAAAATGTGAACCAATGCTGTAAATATACTGTAAATACTTACAGCATAAGTAGGGTTCACTCTGTTTGTGACTATCATGTTTTACTGTTTATGTATTTCTGGTGAGGATGTTTTTCTTGTTTAAACTCTTGATCAGGTTTCACGTGTTCACAGGAACATAAACATAGAACAACTGGTTTGTGTTGGGCAAGAATCCTCGATGGGGGTGTGGGGGGGAACAATGTGATGCACCTACACCTCACCTCACCTCTTTATTTAAGCTTCTATTGACGGCCCCTGACGTGTCTTCAAATAATACAACTCTGGACAAGGCAGGCAACTGGGACACCAGAGCGCCGAGTGAAAGACGGGAGACAAAGGCGTTCGGGGGGCTGTAGCCTTGACCTCGGATTTATATGTAACTGTCCATCTTTAGAGTTTATTCAAAGCCAAACACAGAATAAAACTCTCGAGCATATCTATCGTTAAATAATCTGCTATAAATATATAATTACAATAAAATGTTAATAATTTGTGTTTTGAAACGGCAATGTCTTCAATGTTTAACTAATCATTGGTATGTGCAATGGTAATCGTAGTCATAAAATGTCTACGTATGTATATGCTTGTTCATTTTATTTTCTATTTTTCTCTGTTTACATCTGTCTCTATGTTATTTGTATGTTGTTTTTTTTACCATCAACCTGCCATGGACTACTTTCATCGTCTCGCCTCAAAAAGGAAAACCTGGATATCAATCTTCAATCAATAAACATTATCACTGCTTCATATTTTCACATGAGAGTGATAGTAATTAATATTTCAAAGGGGTCTGCACACTTTTGCTTTCACTTTATGTCAAAAATCACTTTGTACAGGTGTTAATCTTTGTATATATGTAAACCAGAGAGCTTGTACTGGTTTGATGTTGATCAACTGTGATGTGGCCAATCGATCATTTGTCTCCTGTCCAGTATAGTGTTCTTATAAAATGTGTCTTGCAAAAAACAACAACAAGAAAAACATCGGTGTGGTTGCACTCAAAGCTTCAACCTCTTTATTTTCACGAAGAATCCTTCAGGGCAAATCAGGACATTTAACTTTAACATCAAACATTTTTAAACAAGTTTTTAGGCTTGTGAGCTCGTACCTAGATTCAAAGCTTGTAAAGAAAGTAACTTATCACATCTGTTTTATGGAAACAAATGATTCTTTAACGGGTATTTAACCTGCTCATTGACCTTGCCTTCCCTCTGCCCCCCCCCCCCCCCCCCCCCCCCCCACCCTCCTGCTTCGCCGCCCACCTACCCTCCAATGTCTTTGGAGTATCCGCAAATACAAAAAAAGCCTAAACAGCATTTGGCAGTCACTGGGTCGAGGCAGTAGAGGAGCATCAAGCACTGCACCAGCGCACTGCTGGAAGGATCTATTACATTGCAAAGAAAAAAAAGAAAAAAGAAATCCGCAAGCGGCACAGGGTGACCAGACTGGGAACAGGGAACAGAGCTGAGAGCACTGAGGACCGGGAGCAGGTAGGTGGCCCTGGAAGTGAAAGGCTGGTGAGAGATGCACTGATCAGAGAGGAAATGGATGACAGAAAGCCTGTTGCTTGTTGGTCAGCCCATGCAAATGCACGTCAGGGTAAATACGCTGCGTAAACGTCGCCATTAGCATCGGAAAGACGACAGCACTTTGTGAGCAGGTGCACAAGTGGCTGCCGGGAAAAAACAAACAAAATTGTAGTTTCTCAAGTGTAATGAAGACCTGCTTCTATTTTCCTCTCCGGCTGAACGTGCTGTATTTAAAAGGAGCAATAAAGTGACTTACAGTAAATGGAATTTTATGTGCTATCTCGTTTCAGTTGCTCAAATTACAGCATGTTACCGTATTAATGATCGAGATAAACATTCAAACACAGCAGGATTTTGTTACATGGAGGACAAAGATTTGGTTTTCTGCATGAAATCACTTAAGTGATGCATGCAGGCTTCTCAGTTTGAATTTCATGGTATTAAATCTGGGAAGCTGGATGGCGGCGGTGAGGTCAGAGCTGCGAGGTTGCTGGCTGATGACTAACTTTAGACGGAGCTTTCAAATCAATATGGAGCCTGAGATTCGGAGTATTTCAAAGGGGGTGGGGTGGGGGGGGGGATGTGCTTTGGCAGAAAGAAGGTTTTCTTTCAACATTTGAGGAACACACAGCGTTGTGGTTGGTACTGTAGCAGTTCTCCTTAAAAAAACATCTTCACATCGCAAAAATTGCAAACATATATTGTCATAGAAAGCAATTATCTGCAATGCAATTGTGCAGAAATGACACGATCGATCAAAAAGACGGCTTGATGAAAACACACTGCCGTACATAACATAACACAACACAACACGCTAAGGCTGAAGCATTTCTTATGCACTGAAAATACAGGAGTCAATGCATCAACCTGTCAGCTCTCATACAGCAATTCAACAAATGTGCCGTTCCCCCGGGGGAAGTTCAAATAGCAGCATTAGCGCTCATTCGACACCAAAGGGCCTTGTGGTCACGCCTGGTTTCGTGCGTTACGCGGTCGAAGCCACTTTCTGTCTCGAACACTCAACTGCAGTCTGTGACGTGGGGAAATGCGGCGAGGAGACAAGACGGAGATGCTGTTTCAGGAGTATGCGGTCAGCCGTGCAGACATCTGTGGGTGGATGGGCACATTGAGGGGAGGGGGGGGATCACAGAGACATGTCACGTACCACCGACACATCAGGTGCAATTTGTTTGTCTGCTGCACAGCGTCCCCGGCCGCCTCTTTCTTTACAAACTTCAGGGAACTCCACCGGCGCATTAAACAGTGTAATCACAAACACCGCAGGGTTTGACCGGGCACTGAGACAGAAGTAATCAAACACCGAATCACTCAAGATTGATGGGGAAGCAGTTACAAGAGACAAACTCAAAATAGTTGACAAACAATAAGAATTTTTCGAAATTAAGATACCAACATCCTGGGAGGAAAACATCCTCATTTATCATATTTATAGATATAACTTTACTATCAGTCTATATATATATAACTTTAGTGATCTGATGCACATTCTGCAGTGACAGCCAGTCCTTCCTTCAAGAAGAAGTGTTAACTGTAACGCAGCCTGCAGCACAGATCTTTCAGATCTCAGGGACAACGACTGGGAGAGATGTTTAGCATCTATGATATTTGGTCCAATATGTCTCCTCTCCCACACAAGCTAGCTTCAGAGCCTCGGCCAAACATCAAACTATAAATGTAATCGGCTAAAATGGCAAACCATCCAGTGGGCGGGCTTCCTCTAATGCAAAGGGCCTCCTGCCAAACTGTCTCCTGTTGCAGGCTGTTTTGCTTTTACCATATGTGTTGTGAGGTTCAGTGCCGAGAGCCAAGATCGCTGCCGCCCGAGCACAGAAACCGTTCTGAACATATTCCGGAGCATGTGTACGAACTAAAAATAAAACCCTTACTTTACAAGATGACTGGTTTTATTTTCAGTGGGTCATCAGGCGAGAATAAACAGTCGAGGTGAAACATTGAACAGAGGGTGTTGAGGAGAACTCTAGTCCCGAGTTAAAAGAGAGAAGTCGTCACCGATACAAATTTGGATGTTGTTATGGACTATTTTCTACATATTTAAAGGCTTTTCCTGTAAATCACAATGAAGGATGCTGCACCGTACAATTATCTGATATTAATTAGCTGATAAGATTAAGATTAAGGATTCACTTTTAACATTTTAACATTTAACTCACCCCTGATCCCATGAAAGATTTACTACAAATACGATTTACTGAAGATTTCAAGGTCTTTAAAGGTTTAGAGGAGTGGACAGAGTGCACACGCTGAAGAGTGAGCGGAATGTACAACAGGCAGATGTGATCAACTCAGAGAAACATTAGATGGAGTAATTGGGGAAGTTCCATGTAAAACACACAAAAGTATTTTGGCTTCGTTCTTTTCTGTATGAGTAAGTTTTAAAAGGTATAAAAGCAAATAATATTATATTAATATGAATTTAAATACCCATAATCTTATACAAAATCAAGTATTTTTAAGTAGCTGCGGAAAAATGTACTTAGGGAAACTGTCTATTTAGTTATATATTTATTTTTCTGAATTGAATTTTGTTATTCATACTTAGCCATCGACATAGAACCCAAGCAGGACTCACCTCGTGGATGTCAACAGTATTTTCTGAAAAGCTGCTCAACTTGCAAAGTATTAATGTCAAGAATATGAATTTATCATTCATAACCACTCCCACTTTGAGTCCTCGTCCAATTAGAATGAAGTCAAGTCCTCTCAACTTGAGTCATTAGGTCGAATTTTACAAGAACAAAATATAGAAAAGGTATAAAGTGATGCATGTGACCTTTCTTTACAGAGAGATGAGTCACGTACAGGCAAGTGCAACACGAGTCAGTTCAGATCCACGTCAGTGTCACATTACACTCGATGGTTTTATGTAAAACTCTTCTGGTAACTTCTTGCAAATTACATAATGATGGTGCTGAACAAATGCTTCCCTCTCACATTCAAGGGGCTGAAATATGCCTCCATTTGGAGAGTGAATGTGTATTTTTAGATTAATGTGCGTCATAAATATTAAAATCAAGTGAATGGAGAACTGGATTTGCATCTTTTAGCTTTTAGTTTTCTGAAGCCTGTGTAGAGGCAGCTTCTATTTATTCCATCTTCATACTTGTAAAGATATAAATTGGCTGATATTAGTCAGGACAGGGCAGTGGCTGCAGTACTTTAGCCTCCGCCCTGTTTATTTAAGGCTTCAAGCAAGTTGCTTGTTAGTTAATACATTCTTGAAAAGGATTCCTAAGGTGGATATCAAGCCCAGGAGTTACTGTAAAGGCCACTGGCTGCTGCCGCTCACTGACTGGTCAGAGCAACTGCACTGGTGGAGAGGAGCAGTTTCATCTGGGTGTTAAAGAGATGTTGAATTCCCTCCAAAGGTTTTAAACCCTCGACCCTTTTAGTTGGCATCCGCTTAAAGTTTCAAAAAGAGAATGAGCAAATAAAAGCACGACCGACCTAAAAAAAGACTGACACCTCAAAATATGGAGAGAATGTCCCTTTCACTGTTTTGCTTTTGAGCCGCGCATTTAGATGCTCTGCTAAAAGATTGACTCTTTTATCTTCTGTTGTTTTTTGTTGTTGTTGTTGCAGAGCCTTGTGAATCAACAGAGCTCCAGAGGACGCAAAGATGTGGAAGAAGGCAAAGGTGACCGACCAGACTGCCGCTGGGCAGGCAGGTAAGTGCAGAATGAGTCTTGTTAGGTCAGTCGAGGGTTGGTAGTGCAGCTGAATTCCCTGTTTGTCTGAGGTTTGATGATGAACAGAATTCATTTGATGACCGATCTTTCGGTGAGAAAAACCACCAGCCAAGAAAAAAACACAAAAAAACCCACCTGCAAGTCAGAAGAAGATGGAGACATCAGATAACAAAGACATCAAAGAAAACATGAGGTCGGTGTATCACACCGAAAATCTTTTTTGAAGATATGGAATCCCCAAGAATTTTGACTGAAGACCATTTCTGCTGCAACGATTTCTTTTTGTCAAGTGGAATCAGTCCAAATAACGGAAAAATCAAATTACTGCAAAAAAAAATTCAACAGCAAAGATGTTTTTCCAACAAAGGCACATACTCAGTTTTTTTTTTTTTTTCCCTGCCTGAGAAAAGAAAATCCAGGAGCACTGATCATATCATTGATCAACTTCTCCTTCCCGGGGACGTGATTGTGAAGATGTCGGTCAGATAAATGATCACAGGCGTCAGTGATGTCAGAGAACGAGACGCAAAGAGGCTGTAATTACTGAACGGGACCACGCTGGGAGAAAAGAAAACTCTTGATGTCAAGACGAAGAATCTTGAGAGTGGATGTGAAGAACAGCGCTGACACGTGAGCTGACGCACGACAAAATCATCACGGAGGATCAATCCAGCAGCCGCCACGACTGAAGAGGAACTTGAAAATGAAACGCTGTCGTTACCCGAGCAGAAGACAAAATGGAGGCTCATTTAAAATTTACTTCCTACAAATTATGTCTGCACATAATTTCTCTCAAGCACTGCGCAGGAATCATCCTGAGGTGAAGAAATGCCTGAGCGAGCTTGAAGCCAAGGCTGATGATTCAGATGCTGCGGTAACCGTATTGCTACATTATATGTTTTGACCCTGACTAACATTTGATCGTGTGATGTCTCTTTAGATTTTGTTCTGCTTAAGTTGTGTCTCTGTGTGTGTGTCTGTGTGTGTGTGCTTCCCATCCCTGGGTTATACACTGTATATTGTGGTGTTTTGTGTTAATTATGTGTCCGTAATCCTGTCGAAGTTCCAACCTGCCATGGGGCTTCTGTCAGGGTTCATATTTAACTGTCCTGTTCCCTCTCCTGCTCTCACGTTGCGTGTTAAGTCGACGGTTCTGAAGGAGTTCAACCAGACGACAAAGGTATGCGAGCAAAAAAAAAAAAAAAGAAATGAAATCACACCAAAGATTTCCCTTCTGTAAGTGCATGACTCCATGTTGGTTGAGTTGCATGTAGGATGTGGTCTTCATCACTCCTTGAAAGGTGTCATCCGAAATGGATGGTTCAGCTTTCAGTGTCACAACAGACGCACTTCGTTGTGACACTTCACAACAACCTCCGTATGAACACGAGCTGCAGGCTGTTGCTAGAGGGCGCTGCAGTTGAGTGTCATGTGTCTCCTTCATCCTGTGATTTAAAACTAAAATTAAACCCTCCATGGCTTCACTTGACACAAGCACGACTGACACAGATAGAAACCGCGTTTGGTTAATTCAGGAATTCGAGTACAAGTCAGTATTTGTCTAGCTTCACTGACCTCAGAATAAGTCGTACGGTACAGAATAAATTAAAAACATGAATATGAAGGGGAAAGAGTTTATATAATCTGCTTTAATTCCTGTCAAACTGCAAAATTGCCATCATTTACTTTGAAGGATTTCCTTTTCTGGTATCAGTTAAGTTGTGAAAACCAGCTACTAATAATTAGTTGAATAAACACGATGTAAAAACACAAGAAAATAAAGCAGGGACATTGAAAATAGTCGATTATGAGTTAGCTGCAAGGTTTTGTAAAAGAAAACCTTGTATTCGTAGTATCATCTACCTGACGGCCGCTGTACACAAAATGGATCTAGTATGAATCCTGTTAACTCTGCTCAGGAATGACACCTGTGAGTCTTTTCATCCCAACTTTATGCTGATAACACCCCATAAATAACTTTCTGCTGACTGACCCATGAAATCAATGCCTGGCTTACTTATGCAGTCTTAATTGCTGTTCTACATTAATAGGCTGATCAATACTTCCACGTAAACACATTGTTTTAACGATGTTTGTGTCATCCTCGCAGTTCCAGAGTGTTACCTTTCAGCTTGTTAACAGTGGCAGAATCCATGTGATGTTATCATCCTGTTCAGCAACTGCTGCAAGCAATTTACCCCCCGATCCGCTTCGGACTGCAAAACGCTGGGGCATCCTCAAGTCTATATAAGTCTATATACTATAGTTAATATTCTGCCTATTACAGGTCTTTCTGGCCAAGTGAAAATAATTAACGACCAGGGATCCCTGGACCAGCTGAACCCCTGTGATCAGCACTTGGTGATGCCCTCCTCGAGATTTCTGTGGGTTAGTTTATGTTGGTTCTTTCGGGGGTTCGGGGACTTTCTGCAACAATGCCCAATTCCACAGACACATATTTTAAATACCTCAATGTGTGAGTTAAATTAGCTAAACAGGTATTTCAGGTTTCGAGGGCTCAAGAAAATTGACTGAACTATGTGAAGAAGCAAGAATAAGACATGCGACCCCCATTATCCAGAGTTGGTTGAACTATATTTTCTGAACTAGTTTGCAAAAAATAAAAAATAAATCACCACTGTGCATATATTAAATGTCCCGGCTGCAACTGATGCTGCTGCTCATCTTTCCAAAGCACTTTAGGAGTCATGTGGGGACAAAGAAAACTGAAGGATGAGAAAGTTTTACGTTTTTTTAAAATTAACTACTATTTTTAATCTATTGTAACAATTTATGGATACAATTTGCTTATTACCTTGAAATTTTATTTGATTCCTGGAAATTAACCAACTATTTTTTGCAAAGACTCACAAGACAGAGAAAAAATATTCACATATCCTGAATAACTCGGTTTCTGTTCACGTTTTCAACAAAACATAAACATTAATGTTATGAATTAAGGGCCTGCTACTTACATGAATAAAGTAACTCTTGCGTGCATGTTTATATCAGGATCAAACTCACGACTTATACAAAAAAAGGCCCACGAGGTGTTAGACTCTAAAGTACATCATTAAATAACAGTTAGCATAATGTGCCTTTTCAAACTTGCTTAAAAATTGTTTTGCACTTCTGGAAAATCATATCGAAGCATAAATAAGAGAGAGGAAGTCCCCACGGGAAGCTGTTAGACTTCTGACCCCACTGTTGCTCTTACAGTGTGAGCTGCTCATTACGAGCACTGCTAATCCGGTGGGAGAGCTCCGTGCTAACTTTGTTGTAAGGATGTAGTGTCAAGAGTAAAAGTCAAAACACAGAGGAAGCAGTGTGGGCGGGGATGTAATCTCATTTGTATTGTGTGTTTTTTTGCGAGGATAGATTTAGAGTTTTTGCAGAATACAAGAGCAACCACACAAGCCCCCTCTGGTGAGGTCAGATTTCAGGCAACAGCAGGTCATGTTAACGGGATTCAGAACATTTGCACTTGCTTCGGATTTTCCTCTTTACATGTCAGTCATTTTATAGAGATAATGATCATGCATATGATCAAATTAACCACTGGACCTTTACAGTTATCTTGTCTTTTCTTATCCATAGACATTTCAACAAGTTCCAATTATTGTCTGCATTTATTCACAAACATGTCGCCGTCTTCCAAATGAACTCTTGACAAATGAATGTGACTATGTGTGACGTTTATACTGACAAATGTTTCCTGCGTCACTTGTCTGGGTTGTGGATTGTGTACTTATCGTCTTCACTAAACCTGAATATAGTATTGTTAAGCCTCTTTTCTTCATCAAAATGGATTCTGAAATTAAGTCATTATTACTTTTTCCGTTTTAATGAATATTCTGAATAAAAACATCTGTGTGTGTTGTTCTCTTGCATTGCTCACTGTGCATCATGTTTTGTGACCATTTATCTCACACACATTATTCTCTTTTTCTCATTTTCAATGTGTTTTCATTCGATTAGGCATCAAGAAGAAGTCCAAAGTGCCCGGCGTCATGATAACGCAGTTTAAGGAGGAACTTCCAGAGGGAATGTCAACTCCAGACTTCACCCGCAAACCCATCGCTCTGACTATTCAAGAGGGTAAATATTTATGCCACTGAGAGGAATGGAAAGCGTTTATGCTTCTCTCTCCTATCACAGCACATTGTATTGTATTTATATAGCACTTTTCTAGTCTTGATGACCACTCAAAGCGCTTCACAGTACAGCACTTTACAGCTTGCCATTCACCCATTCACACACACATTCATACAGTGAATGGGCAGCACTTTTTTCTATAATGGGCCATTCGGGGTTCAGCATCTTGCCCGAGGACACTTCGGCATGCAGAAGGGAAGACTGGGATCAAACCGCCGACCTTCTGGTTGGAGGACGACCGCTCTACTGCTCAGCCACAGCCGAACACAGGCCAAACCCTTTGACTTCAGTCACAAATGTCAACAAGCAACATTTAGACTTAAGAGAGGAAGAGTAGAGAACTATTTCTACGACTCATTTTAGGATTGAAAAACTCCTCAATTCACTCAATTCATATGACTGCAAAAATGTAATCAACAAATTCCTACAGACATACAGGTGACAGGGGAATCTTCGGTGGTTTAGTATAATCTCCATATTATTGTCATTCATTGTAAAGTTTAGTGCTTCACTCCCAAGTTTTCTTGACCAAGACACTGACTCCCCAATTGCTCCCAATGCCTGTAGAAGTGGGGCATAAAAAGTCTCTTTGGATAGAAAGTCTCCATCAAAACTTAAGAACACCTTATTGAGATTTAACAGAAACTGGGTTAAATTCCTTAAATTGTGAAGATACTGTTAAAGTATAGAACAAAGCGGCCCCTTGGTGGGTTAAAGCACAGACAATAATTTAATGCCCAGATAGGGACGTTGCATGTGATCCCCTATTTCTCTCTTCCCTCAATACTATCAATATTGATAGTGTACAAAAAAAGTCAAAGATTTACATGAAACAAATGAAATCCAATAAGTGTATTTCCACATAAATCCTACATCAATCCAAATTTTAGTGAAAAAAACATTTTCTTTCTTACAATACAGCCATGAATACTTTGCCACTATTAAGGAAATCCTCACTTTGTCCTATTCCAGGTAAACTTGCAGTCTTTAAAGCCAAAATAGTGGGAACTCCCACTCCTGACGTGACATGGAGCAAGGTGAAAGGAGAGCTCACTTTTCTCCCTGACGTGTGCCTGCAGAAGTACGATGATGCATCTCAGGAACACACGCTGGAGGTAAGCTCCGCTGGCAGCACTGGTACAAAGGAAGACAATTTGTTCTACATCTTTCTTTTGATGATGCCATTAATTCTGTCTTTGCCTTCTAACAGTTTCCAAAAGTTGCCCCGGAGGATTCCGACACCTACAAGTGTTTTGCAACTAATGAACATGGAAGGGCTGTTTGCACTGTTGTCTTGAATGTTATTGCAGGTACATTCCTTATTATTCCAAGGATCACTCTAGTGTGTTTGGTAATATTTGTATTAAATAGTCTCCTCAGGATATGGCATAATTAAACTGTGACAAACAGATGATTGAAATCAAGACGTCGTTTGTTCACAGTTGGATTCTCCAAGACCAAGGAACTTCAAATGACACAAGGAAAAGGTGAGGTTTCAAATGCATTTTGAGTTTGAGCAGAGGGTACGGGTTGTGTTTGTTGGCTGTACTGCCCCTGCCCTCTTCAGACACCCAATAGCAGACAAACTAGAAATTAAAAGTACTGTAAATTTCTCACGTTATAAAAAATATGACACTTTAAGGAACAGGGCAACCAGGTGTGGACAAAGACAAATACACGTTTTCATCAAAAATATCAATACTTGGGGTGGTGCTACAAATTAGCCCATCGATTCTCATAACAATGTGACGTTTTATTCATTAATTGGATTTATTGGAAAAAATCTGTCTGTCATCGTTCACCTGTCACATCAGAGTAGTTTCACTGTGTACTGACACAAATGAATGGCTCTCTTAGAAACTGAATGAAAAGTTTGGACTATCACTCGAATCTATACCAGAGTGCGTGTAATCAATCACTTTGTTTCTGTCACTTAGTCCAGCGTTCTTCTTGGATGTGAGCAAAGTCAAGGAAACAGCTCAATGTAAAGTTGGATCACTTAAGGGGTCTGGGTTCTGGAATCCTTTCTCAATTAAGCCTCTGTTAAAGGATTAGTCTGTAGATATTCTGTGTTTTTGTCTACAAATCACGAACCAACACAACAATGGACCTTCTAATAAGTACGGTCTATGTATTCAAAGCTTGGTTGTTGTCAAAACAGTATTTAAAAAACACAAGTAGCAGTAAGTTAAATGCACCATTACCTAGATCACAGCATTGGGGTAACGTTAATGAAAATACTGAGCCTTTGTGAAATAGAGAATATAAGTTTGTGACCCATGTTACAGCTCTATACTGTATCTTTAAGAGAAATGAATGTCCTTTGAGTTACGTTTCATAGACAGCGTGTGGATCCTTCCCTGGGATTTGCTCACTTCACATACTGTAAATGTAGATTATGAGTAACTTGTGCTTTAAGCTCAAAAGTTAAGTTCATTAAAAAGAAATAGACAAAGTCCTGCCCACCACGAATTTAGGTTTAAATTGTTGTTAATGTCTCATGATGTCATTCAGTGATGGACAGTTTTTTGTTTTTTCTGGTTCCACAGATATAACCGACTTGAGAAAAGGCCTTAAAAAACGGTGAGTCAAATAATTATTAATAAAGGTTCGGTGTGTTGAATTTAGTGACATCTAGTGGTGAAGTTGAATGTTGCAGCTAAATGCTCCTCACCTCACCCTCCCCTTCCAAACATGAAAGAGAACCTGTGGTAACCTTCAGTTGTCATACAAACTCAAAAGTGTTCAGTTTGTGCTACAGAAAAAAAAATGGCAGCTTCCGTAGAGAGGACCCGCTCCAGATGTTAATATAAAGTATTTAAATATAAAGGGCCCATTCTAGGGTAGAAAAGTACAAGTCGCACAATTTAGATGAAACACACTAGTGAAAACATCACTAGGATTATTTCGTATTCATTTTCTGCCAAAAGATCCCTTTCATCTAAATCTTACACACTGAACCTTTAACTCAGCTGTTACAATAAATAGCTCCGTATATTTTTTGCCAGTCCATTCCACCAGTGACTTTTCTATGGATCAATATTGTTCCAGTGGAATAAAATTAAATAAATGAAATCCCCCCCCGCTGCAGTAAACCTGACGGAACGCGGGAGGAGAAGCAAATGGAGCCGGAGGAGAAGGTCTGGGAGATTCTGATGAGCGCAGACAAGAAAGACTATGAGCAGATCTGCATTGACTACGGCATCACCGACTTCCGAGGAATGTTGAAGAAACTCAATCAGATGAAGAGAGAGAGGGAGGAGGAGATAGCGGAGGTATGTTGCACACCACCGGTTTCCTTAGTGTTTGATGTCAATCTTGAACTGGACAGACAGACCCCGTTTCTCCTCCGTGTAACTTGTTGTTGTGTTTCATTTATTTTAGTTTGTGACACATATCAGTACGCTCAAACACATCGAGGTCAACGACCACGACTGTGCAACAATCGAGCTGGTCATGGACCTCAAAGATCCTGCCAGCAAACTGTTCCTGTATAAGGTGGGACATTAACTACCTGCTGCCATTTTGTATTTATTTTCTTAATTATGTGTGATGAGAATGCGTCTCTGAATCCTGCAGGATGGCGTCATGATTCCTTTCTCCACCGATGAAAGCGATGACACGAAGCATAGCTTGAAACAAGTGGGCAAGAAATTCGTATTCAAAATTCAAGGATTAGGTTCAGGCGATGCTGGACTCTACTCGGTGGATGTCGGGGGCGTCAATGTATTTTCCACAGACTTTAAAGGTGAGTCAAGGTCAGATTGGATATACATTCACTTACTTTCAAGTATTTACTGATTAAATGTTGTCTGGAAGAAGAATAGGACAGATGAAAGAAATCTAATTGTCCATCTGTCCTTCTTTTTGTGCATTTTTGAAAACCTGCAGTACCTGAAGTGGACTTTGCTGTGAAAATACATGAGGTCAAGGCAGAGGAACGAGAGGACGCCCTTTTCCAATGTGTCCTGACTGCCCCCATGAACGAGATCATATGGTACGGTAAAAGCGCCCCGCTGTCAAAGAGTGAGAAACATGAAATCAGTGTATCTGAAGATAAGCTTATCCACAAGCTGATTGTGCGGGACTGTCTGCCTCTGGATGCTGGGATCTATGCTGCTGTGGCCGGGGTCAAATCATGCAATGCCTGGCTTGTAGTTGAAGGTGAGAAAATTCTTCTTCTGCAACTTTTTCTACCTTTGGAAATGCTCATTATAGAGTATGAACGGCAGATGCAACATTTGTAAATGTTTTGTGGATAAATCTGATTTCAACATTTAGCTAATGATCTAAATACATTTGATGTATTACCTTTTATAGCTAACAAAGAGCCTGCCAACAAGGGGAAGAAGGCAGCTCGTAAATCTACTATGGCTGGAGCCTGTAACGACGACGAACTGATCAGAATAGCTAAAGAGCAGCAGGAAAGATACCAGAAAGAAATGGCAGAAAAACTGGAAAAGGCCAAAAAGGCTCAAGAAGAGAGAGAAGCTGCAGAAGCCATCGCTCAAGCGGAGGCACAAGCAGCTAGAAAGGCAGCAGCTGAGGCGAAAGCTGCGGCCAAGGCTGCGGCCAAGGCTGCTGCGAGGTCGAGGAAGGCAGCAGCCGGTAAGGATGGAGCTGAACGGAAAACTAAGAGAAAAGACGTGGGTGCTGCAGGCTCCACTGCAGATGGTGCTGGAGGGGCCAGTGGTCCTGGTGGTGCAGGCTCTGGTACAGATGGTGCTGGAGGTGCCGTTGGTGTCGGTGATGCCGGTGGTGCTGGAAGCGCTGGAGCTGGTGGAGGAGCTGAAGCAGGAGCCGGTGGTGCGGCTGGCGGAAGAGCTGGAGGTGGGGAAGAAGATTTTGAGGATGAAGACGATTCATTTGAAGATTCTGATGACGAGGGAGAAGGAGGAGAAGGAGGAGTAGGAGGGGCAGGAGGAGTAGGAGGAGTAGGAGGAGTAGGAGGAGTAGGAGGAGCAGGAGGAGCAGGAGGAGAAGAGGGAGGAGAAGGAGGTGGAAAAGAAAAACGCAGGAAACGCGTGAGAGAGGGTCCACTTGTTCCAGAAACAGTCATAGGTAAGAAATGAATACACACTGTGATGTATAATGAGAGAAATGCTTACCTGGATGAAATGCAATATAAGGTGTTAATAGAGAAATATAATTTTAAAAGGCATTAAGATTAATAGTAATAGGAAGAGTAGAAGGTATGTATGCGTTTTGTTGTTGTTGATGTCTTACAATGTTGTCGATGTTGTCTTAATGTTTACAATTGTATGTGTCATTTATTGATGTTTGTCTTTTCTGTAACGTGTCAGATTCCTCTTATTCTATCAATCTTAAATCTGTATCTTAAATATACTTCCTCGAGAGAAGAAGAGTATATCATGACAGTAAATTACTACATTTGTAATCATTGTATAACAGACTGTATAAAGTTGCTATTTATTATGACTTATTATTAGGAGATAATAATGACGACGAAACCACAAATCAAGAAGGTGAAAATTCTGGGAAGAAAGGAACACGTTCAAAAAGGAGAATTGTGGAAGTTGAAGAACCTGTCGTTGGTAAGAGATGTCAGAGGTCGCATGTTGTAGACGATTTACTGACCATTAACGTCATCAGGGAAAGTCGCAGCTTTGGTAAAATTCTAAGATCTTCCGAACTTAGAAGTAGCTGCATTTCCCATTTACACTGAACTTATTAAACAACTGACACTTTACAAAGCTCCACACTTCTCCGCTTTGCTGATCGTACGATTCACTTAAAGCTCCAGGTGAATTTATGAAGTTATCCCAGAAAGGTCTTATCGAGACTCAGTGAATGAAGTTTATCTAGGATATGTAGCATGGGTTAAAGTTATATTTCATAATTAATGAAAACCCTTGTAATTCTAAAACCTACATTTAAAAGTGCAATGCAGTCTGGTTCTCATTTAACCCATTGTGTTAATTACTCAAATGGTTTTCTCTCCCTGGGCTTAAATCTTTACCTCATTAACTATATGCTAACTATTAGCAGAAAATTAAACCTAATTAGTCAACATTGATTAATAAAACATAATTTAACCAGTCTTTCTCTATATATTTGAAACACACAGTAGTATATGCTCACTACATATGCAAAGCTTAAGTGTCCTTTGTTAATCCTTTAAGTAGATAAATATAGATATTTGTCTATATTTGTGATTTGTGTGTAACACGTCTGCCGTTTGCAAACACGTTGAGTAATGTACCTTGTTTAAAGGTTATATATACAAGATGCTATATGTCGCACTAGCATCTGCAAACACTCCACCCCCCCCCATTGTGTTCTCAGAAAGGTGTTGAAAGCAATGCCAATCTTAACTGGGTAAGAGAGTGAGGGACCCATGTGCACTAACATGAACTAACATGAACATGACCAGATACTAAAACCAAGAACAGAGAAGTTCAGATAACAACATACACACACACAGAGGGAAACCATTGCATCTTTAAACAGAAAAGTGTTATTGGTTGCTATCTTAATGTATAAAGTCTTGTATGTATAACCTTAAATAGATGTAGTTTGTATAAAGGGTACAAAAGTGGAAAAGGTGATTTACCTAAATATGAATTCAAGATGAGAATATTTAAGATGCCTGTTGATAATAGATTTTGAGGTTTGGTATTTTTGAGGGGAAAAAAATTGTTTTCACAATTAACTATATCATAAACTCGTGTCCAATGATTATTGAATACTTTTAAAATTGAAAATCAGCACTTATTAAAAGGTATCCATGGGGCAATAAGGTATCTTTTATAAAAATATCTTAAAAAAAATTATACCATTTATCAATGAGACTATTAATAGCAAAATCAACAAACCCCCTCAGTTGATCCAGTAACATTAAAGTTCTGCCATCACAGCGCTGATTTTGAAAAGCCAGTTGGATGTCACCTTTTCCACCAGCCTCCTTTTTCTGCATTGAAATGAACATTCTGTTGATGTCAGTTCTGTTGTTGTTGTTGTTGTTGTTGTTGTTGTTTTCATGCTCCATGTTGACACTTAAATTCTTACTGTTACTGTTCTCATTCATGTTATCTGTACGGCATATCCAACAGCAAATGAGACACTTTGGATTGATGGTAATTACGATGATATCCCTTAAAACTGAAAAGCACAAAAACAAAACTGAGAAGCGAGTGGTGCCAGTGGTGATAATGGCACTGGGCCAGCGGCAGGCAGTGATGCATCTGCTGGAAATGGTGAGGGGTGCAGACGGTGGTGAGCCATCTGCGGCTGGCAAGCGTTGGTTGAGGAGAAAGTTAGTGGTAAGACTACGGGCTCTGTGTTAACTGCTGCATGGGAAGCACTATCACTGAACAAAGTCGATCGACGAGCAGATGACTTTTTCGGTGCTTTCGGGGGCTGAGATAAAAGTGTGTGACCCCTGAGCAGGATTGCTAATGCTAATTGTTCAAATGGCCTCTTACAATGATCCGACAGCTCAGCAAGAGTGGATTTAACAGTGAGACTGCTTGTAAAAATGCTAATTACATTTTATGCACGAATAATTTGTGTCTATAGCGCATCGTACGACTATTTAATGGTCATAATGGTAAAATAAGAAATGCTTTAGTCTTATGTTCTGCAGAGATTAGTACAGCACTGGGTATATTATTTTATGACTTACAGGTTGGATATCAGCAGTTTATTGTGTGTCCACTTCTGTCTGTTATGTACTGTGTTTGCCGACAGTGTGTGTATGAGTAACCTCTTAATGCATCTGTGCTCTGTTTGCCTATGTTAACAATGTCGCTTGCCTTATTCAATTCAGGATGAGTCGGTGCATTGAGGTTCTTGAGTTAACAACTGCAGAACCGACCGGGTTCTTGATACCACAGCCTGTGTGTAGACACACACTTGCATATTTCGAGGATGACGACAGTCGGACTGACCTCGGAGGATGACCATGCTCTAACGCAGTTTCTTCACATTGAAGACTGAATTCACGTTAAATAGACAAAATGATTGTTCTCTTCCACTGACCAAGGATCGGTCAGTCCTGAATGAGGTATTATATACTCAGAGTGCATGTTTCTTTAAAGAGTCATCTGAACGCCTCGCTGAGGACATTCGTATGAGCTGTGCAAGGACTACAACTCTGCAGACTTTCAAGTTGAAGAAGGACAAAACAAGACAATCAAGCTACAGACCAAAGAAGAAATCTTCCTCAAGCATAAAATACTTGCGAAATGCACTCTTCTTTTTAAATCCCTTAGAAACTTGGATGGTATAATCTCTTCAAATGTGTTTTGACATCAAACCTACATTTAAAACATGTATTTTATAAAGGTAAATAATAAAATACATGCTACAAGGTGACAAACTGATGATTGTTTAAAAAGTGAGGTAAGTGTGTACACACTTGGATTAAATCCAAATGTGTATATTCTGCATTAACCCATACAAGAACGAATATAGTCCTTGTAACTAAAGACACAATTACAAAAACCTGAAACAGCTGAGGAGCAACAGCTTGTATGCAGATGCAAGCTGCAGCTGTGGGATATGTGCATTGGCTAACTTGCCTGGTTGATCAATCCTCAGATCCAGGAGTTCACTTTCATGCTGGCCTCTCGGACTGCAAAGCCATTATGGGAGAAGCAGCAGAGCTGGAGTGCAAAGTGAGCAGAGAGGAGTGTCAGGGAAGCTGGTACAAAGACGGAGAAGAGGTAAGCCCAGAGTCAAAAGAAGTCATAATCTGCATGTTCTAACATAAATATGGCAAAAGAGGTATCGATGATTATCACATATTTGTATGAGTCAGAGCCTTAGTCAAGATTTTATTTCTGTTGTGTCATTTTTTTTTAAGATTCAATCATCGGAGGGTATAACCATTTCAAAAGAAGGAACCTTCCACAGGCTGAAAATTCACAAAGTAACAGAGGAATTCGGTGGAAAATATAAATTTGAAGCAGATGGACGTAAAACAGAGGCCATCATTCTTGTTGAAGGTAAAAATATGTGTTACTTCCTTGCATACAGGACTTGAATCATTCATTAGCGTGTCCATGCAGGTCAATGTCATGATGGAAATCGACATTTAAGAGTGCTGCATATCAATCTAATGTTTATATAATGCATTTACGTATATGCATACATGACACTGCTTAAAATATCAGTCTTTCTGATTTTTTAGATCCACCGAGGTTTGATGCTGAGGAACTGAAAGCATTTATAACTCCTATCACAGTGAAAAAGGGACAAAAGGCAATCTTCAAATTACCTTATATTGGACGGGATCCTATCAAAGTTCAATGGTACCTCGATGGTGAAGAGCTAATGGATGAATCAAATATCAAGATTGAGCACACAGAGGGGTGCAGCCGCCTGCTTCTCACCAAGCTGCAGCGCAAAGACAGTGGTGAAATCAAGATGAAACTCAAAAATGAGTTCGGCACTGTTGAGGCCTTAACCCAACTTCTTGTCCTGGGTACGTATAAGAGAGAAAAGACCTACAGGCATTGTTCTGTCGTTGTTTTGCATGCACCAACACAGAAAGTTGCAGAGTTGGGTAATGCATCAGGCAAAGATTAATGTTGTGTATGTGATGCATGTTTTTTTTTTTTTTAAGATAAACCTACTCCCCCAATGGGACCTCTGGAGATCGTTGAGGCCTGCTCCTCCTCTGTTGAATTCAAGTGGAGACCCCCAAAAGACAGTGGTGGCTGCAAGATAGGAAACTACATCCTTGATCGGCAGCAAGTCGGACGCAACACCTGGAAGAAGGTGGGGCCAATTGGCTCGGAGGCCCATTACAAGGACACTGATGTAGACCATGGCAGGAGGTACTGCTATCGCATGAGAGTGGAGACTGAAATGGGCACCAGTGAGCTGATGGAAACAGAAGACATTCAAGCTGGTACAAAAGGTAAATCTCAAATGTGTAAATTGAAGTTGTGTCATCTGTAAAATGGTCATTTTAATATAAAGGACAAGTTAAACCAACATTAAACACAGGAAGAAACACAAAATAAGCTTTGGCAGCTATTGAAACAACAACAAATTGTTCACCTACATCTCAAAAATGATTAGTTGAATTTGGCAGTGCCATTTTGACGTGAGGGTCTAAATATTAAAGTTATAAATTCCATTAAGTTACAAACAAAGGTCTCAACATCTATTTGATATACAGTATTAATCCATCACTATATTCATCCAACTTCACAATTCATTTCCCCACATTGCTTGAAAACAATCCTACTAAGTGACCAATTTTAGACATAGGCCTGATCACAGATCCCAATTCTTTGTGTGCACAGCGTACCCTGCTCCTCCATCGGCACCAAAGGTTGTCAGCGCCTTCAAGAACTGCGTCAACCTCTCCTGGACTCCTCCCGCCGACACCGGAGGAACTAATATCCTGGGATACAACGTTGAGAAACGCAAGAAGGGCAGCAACCTGTGGGGCCAAGTCAACCCAGCCGATGAAATGATCAGAGGTGACTCTTCAATATTTGAGTTTGCTCATGTTGAGATACAGCCTGTTACAACAAACCAATGCATGTCATTCCTGTGTTGTGTGTCTATGGGGTGTGATTTACTATTTTATTTTTTCTATACAGCCAAGGTCTATGGTGTCAAAGACGTGGTTGAGGGCATGGAGTACGAATTCCGTGTGGCAGCAATTAATGACTCTGGAGCGGGTGAATACAGTTCACCATCTGAGTTTGTGTTTGCCAGAGACCCTAAAAGTAGGTGGACATCGATAAAATATTATGACAGTCGTGATTTTGTCCTCCTCACGCTTCATACAACCTGCAAATCTCAGCACTCACTGTGAATCGTGTGTTGCAGAGCCTCCTGGTAACGTCATTGACTTCAAAGTGACAGATTCCACCTACACAACCCTGTGCCTGTCTTGGACCAAACCCAAGGAAATTGAGGGGGTTGAGGATGAAGCCAAGGGATATTTTGTGGAGATCAGACCGGCAGAAAACACAGAGTGGGATCGCTGCAACGCAAACGCAACAACCATGACTTCCTACACAGTGAAAAGCATGAAGTCAATGGCCATGTACTGGGTAAGAGTACATGCCACTAATGATGGAGGAGACGGACCGTATAAGGAACTCGACAACTACGTCCTCGCTATGCCTCCTCCTGGTAAGAGTCCTTTCAAATGATTGTATTATTGCACTTAGTATTCAACCTAAATTGATGCAAAGAGAGTAATTAAGTTTAAAATGCTCTTCTTTTACTTTCATTTGAGCATTTTAATTATCGTTAAATATCATTAAACATGGGTGCCAATGGATTAAAATGCTGATATGGTTTATTAAACCTCGATATGATGCGTACGTTCGCAAAGAGATAAAACAAAACACCAAAACAAACGTGTGCACATGAACATCTACCAATATGTTTGTGGCTACAATTGGATTAGTAATAAAATCTATTAAGGCTCAAATAACACAACTACTGTATATTTCTTTTTCATAGCTTTGCAGTGAGATTGTGATTTTTTTCAGATTTGCTGTTTATCATTCAAAAAGCATTTGTCAATATCGAAAAAACAATTCCAGCTAATGACCTTCCTTCCATCCTGCCGTTCACCCAGTGAGGCCACGATTGACAGATGCAAAAATCAAGAGTTTCATGGTGGTGAGAGCCGGAAATTCCGCTCGAATCAACATCAACTTTGAGGTAATCCAGACAGTGATTCAAACGACTAATATCCACGAGTGTGCATATATAGTGAACAAAATTTCCTCTTGTGATGAATCTGACAAAATCATTGTTTTGTAGGCCTCCCCTTGGCCTGAGGTCATCTGGCTGAAAGACGGAATACCCGTGTCTAAAAAAGTGACCATCAGCAATGCAGAGGCCACATCCCAGCTCCTGATTCCGTCTTCCGAGCGCGCAGACACCGGAATCTACACAATCATCGTCAAGAACATTGTTGGCCAAGAAACATTCAGCATTGAAATTAGAGTCACAGGTGAGACTGGCAAAATACTGTCCCTTCTTCCTCGATAAATAAGTCCTATTCCACACACAGAGACTAAAAAGACGGGGGAAACCTTTTGTGTTTCAACTCCAGATGAACCTAAGCCGCCCGGTCCTGTGGAGCTGGATGAAAACGTGCCCGGCACCGTGACGATTTCATGGGACGCATCTCCAGATGAGAAACGTGACGACAGGCTGCACTACATGGTGATGAAGCGGGATTCAAACAAAAGAGCCTGGCACACCATCGCAGATCACATCTTCAACAATAAATTCACGGCCTGCAACATCCTGCCAGGCCGGGAATACCAGTACAGGGTCTATGCGAAGAACGACATGGGCTCGTCCAAACCGTCGGAATCAACAAAGTGGCTGATTCATGCCAAAAAACGTAAGACTCATTTTTAAACTCCCCCGCCCCTGACTAATCACCAAGGCTACAAATAAAGTTGAATTGTCTGTGTCTTTTCTTTCCTTATGCATGTATCATAACAATGTTTGATGATGAAATCACTATTTTCAGTTTGAAAAGATAAAGGCCATGTATGTTAACTGTGCCATAAGTGTACCACTTAGTGTGCATAGGTCAGTACAAATAATGCAGGGATACATTCTGGGAGAAATACAATAATTCTTTAGGCCTCCTCATTAGTCAATTGCATGAAAGTACAGATTTCCACTGATGTTAACTCTCTATGAAAAGTGTTTATTGATATTAATTCAATTAATCTGGTCAAAAACTTGGGTTTTGATTTGAATTTGTCCAAGCATGACACCAAATTAAGTATTATAAAATAAAATTGAACTAAACCAGTGAGATGAGGGCTACCCATAGAATTCCAATACTAATCTTGAGACCATCATATTTTCTGTTAGCACTGGAACAAGGAGTGAATTATATTTCTACTGTAACAGTAAATGTCTTTGTAGCACCACCTTATTGCCTTGAACAGGAAATTTATTCTAATTTGATGCATTTTATTTTCCTTAACAGATAAGTTCACTTTGACCATGCCGGAGTCGAAGACCTGTAATCTGCAGTGCGCTCCGAAGTTCCTGGTCCCACTGAAACTGCACACCGCTCCTCAAGGGTACGAGTGCTACATGAGCTGCGCTGTGAAAGGAGACCCCACGCCTCATGTTACATGGCTCCGCGACAACATCAGTCTGAATACCAACACTAACTACTTCATCTCCAACACCTGTGGCGTGTGTTCTCTGCTCATACTGAGGGTCGGATCCCATGACATGGGCGAGTACAAGGTTGTTGCAGAAAGCTCCTTGGGGAGGGCAGAGTGCTCCACTAAACTGACAGTCAGAGGTAAATCTTCACAAAGTCTACTCGTGTTATAAATGATTTCTCATGTTTTACGGTGACGATCTTTGGAATCTGAATCCAATAACTCTTGTATTTTTCTTTCAGAATAAAACAACACATCATGAAGATGATAGGATTTCTGTAAAACCCAAAACAGGAACCAGTTTTTTTTTGGGAGATTCACATGAGTAAAGCCTGATCTGTCAATGTGGATAGATTAGAAGTCAGAATAAAGTCTGAATCAAACGATTGTTGCTGAGGTAAAAGCCACAAATGTGTTGTTTGTTTTGATTTCAAATGTGCAACCTCAATAAAATGGAATGAAAGAAATACTAACGTGTAATCTTGCACATTTTAATAAACTGTGTAGCAGATATTTATTGATTTTTAAATGTGCTATTTTAATTGTTTGCCTAAAGTTAATAGAACTATCAGGTCCTTGAATTCACTTTTAGATACTGGCTGCAAATTTTATTTTTTTTCCATATGCTTGGATCTTCCCCTGACGTGAAAAACTTGTATGATGCTTGTTTGTTTGTTATGGCACTTAGTGTGATGTCAGAAAGTTAATGTGTGGGTTTGGTCTGAATAAATATTTTGTACTGCAATCGTGATGTGAAATTTGAAATCGACATTTCACTTATAAACATAACAAAACAGTTAAAAGTAAAAATGAATAGAAATGCTATGATTGTATACATGTGTGGCTTTAGCATATTATGGCTATGGTTTCTAGGTTAAACATAAAGTGTTACATAAGAGAATTCATCTCACTTGTTCACCTCCGTGAAGGTTTATGGGAGTAATTTATGTTCAGTCTTCTTGTGTTACCTCTCGGAGAAGTTCTGTGGGGTCAGACATTAGTCCCAGTTTAGTGTCACTGAAGAAGAGAGGGTCAACATTTGCACTCTGGGCTAAACCACGACTGACCAGTGTAGGATGACACCACTCAGTTTCCAAGAGAAGTGCTTATTACAATGCTAAAATAAATGCTAACTTGGTTATGTTCTGTTTAGGGTTTAACCACACTCAAAATAAGTGTAGATCATAAGTATCATATTGATGCTTTGTTTGTTTTGTCCAAAACAATGTCAGTGAACAAGTGAGAACATTCATGCAAAGTGTCTACTTTTGAAAACAGGCTTCCAACATATGAAAAAAAGGGTTCATTAACTCTGACATTTGTATAACACACAAAATCAAACACAAATCATTAATGAAATGAGCTAATAAATCGAAATTGAAATGACACTTAACCTAACTTACTCTTGTTAAATGCTGGGATGAAGATCAGGCAGCCCACATGTGCAATTAAGCTAATGGTGAGCCACTTCTATATGTCACTTCCCATGGGCAGCCGAAAGCACCCTGCTGCAGGAGCAAAGCTTCAATTCCAGTTTTGAGGGAGGGATTAGGGAGCTTCGCTGCTGCATTTCCTCTGGTGCCCCGTATTCAAGAGCCTATGGCACCATAGGGCCAAAATGCACATAAGTAAACCTATACGCACGAGCCACAGTGAAAAAGCAGGGGCTCTGCGTGTCTCTGAAAGGTTTTATTGCCTCTTAAAACCGAGAGCCCACACTCTGGAGTCAGCTGGAACCTGGCAACACCCAACTCAGACACAGCAGTTTACTTGGCAAACTAGTAAGTACACATCATCATTATCAAACAATGTGATTAAAGATATGAAGATATGAGAAAATCCTCAACATTTTATCATCTAATGTGTGTTAGATAGGTGTATATTCTATGACCCTATTTGATGTACACACAGTTGACATGTAATATCCACTTTGTTTTAAATTATATAAGATCTTAGATTGACATCTAAAGAGTTAACGCAAGTCAGAAATCTTATACAAATGGTATATTGACACCAATTTATACATTTTCAGTTCCTCTGAAGTTGAACTGTGATAAGTGTGGATTATTTGACCTGCTTTTCACAAACTGTCAGAGCTTATTGAGTTAATGCATCACTCCTTCTTTTGTTCCTTGGTATTATATTTAAGCTTTTTACCGCACAATAAAAAGAGCACAAGACTGTGCTGTTAATAAATGGAGCTCAGAAATTGAATACATGGGCCTGACAGGTTATTCATAAATCAGTTCACTCATAAAACCCTCGGGAAAGCTAAAAATATAGGTCCACAGCAGTGCACCATGTACAAATCAGTTAACTATGCGGGTACTTGACAGAACTCCGAATATTTTATTAATTTTATTCTAACTTGATTCATTGTTTAATAAATGCACTGTTATGTTAACAGCTGAATCTCACCCTTTGTTATTGCATCTGTTTTACACTTGTTTGATGTATCACATGCTTTTGAGTGGGTGGTTCTGCTAATTTGGTTTTCATGTGTTTGTTTAACTAAGCTGACGAAGACAAATTCAAAAATATTCACGGTGATAAGGCAATAAACCATTGAACCTTGGGTCTTATTTTAATCGTTATTAAATTTAATGCGAATAGTTTAAGGGGCCATCAAATATAATCCCAAAACAAAAGGCTCCTGTCAGTGGACTAATGAGATCATCAAAAGTAAGTACGATTTACACAGACAAGGCCGAGTGGTCTCATTACTTTATATTCAGGATACAATAAGATGTTTGCATCCAACATTCTGTATGAAGTAGTAATATTTAAACATGGAGTTTTTTTTCTAGGTCAAATTCTACTTCTCAAATTATATCTTGGTTATAAATATACTTAAAAAATACTTTAAGCAGAAACAAACAGTTTTCTTTCTATATCACATGTCACATTTCAGTATAATATTAGCATTTTCATGGTTTTTAAGATATTTTGTAGTACAAATAATTAAATTAGTGCTTGCTGATTTAATATAATATAATTTGTCATGTACGCTGCATAAACAATAATGACAATAAGCCATTTAACGTGATTAAGATGGTCATTAAAATGTTTTATAATCTCTACAACTTTGACTTAATGAGACAACTATAAACTATGACTTTCAACCAGCAACAGGAAATCTGCTAATTAATGAACTAATTTCTTCAGAAAGGTGAAGGAGGAAGAGAACAGCACCTAATACAGAGAGGGTTGTGACAAATGTCAGCTGTTTACACCACTTATTGAGTCATGAGAGACGGTTCACACATACCTCGACCTACTGACTGCAAAACTAGGCCAGTCACTCAGGAATGTCAACTACTCTGTGATCTCAGGAATTCTTACATTTATAGTACAGATCGAATTACTAACTCATGCATCTCTACACGATTTGCTCAAAATAAGTTTCACTCTCTTAAGCAGCGACGTCTCGTCATAAAACTCACACTGAAATATTATTTAACACACTTTCTGTTTTTGGAATAATGAATAAATCGTGTCTCTTTACATCTATGCTGTCTCCTCCAAGGACAGGCTTTACTTAAAAGTGCATTAACATCAGGTTGTTAAAGTAAGCAAGCTGCCTTAATCCACAAGTTAAACAGTGGTGAGCGATAGCCAGCGCAGATTCAGACCATCTGTGGGAGATTCAGACCGACAGATGGGAATTCATATGGAGTTTAACAAGTGGCCAAGACATTCCATCAGATGAAGATTACCCTGAAATCCCATCATATTGACATGGGAACGAATTAATCTGTTACATAAATGTAGAATTTTCAAAATAAAGACTGAGTAAATGATGCATATGCAAACTAAACAGTGTTTTTGTAATACCTGTGCATTGACAGAGAAGCTGTTGTCAAGATGTTTAAGATACGCAAATCTAAAGATGAGGAGCCAACTGCTCCAGGGCAGGGTGAGTAAAAAAAAGATTTTCACTTCACATTGCCAAATAACAAGTTGCAAGATCATTCAATTTGTTGGAAACGTTCTTAAAGCAATGTAGTTCAATCAAATGATTCTTTAAGTTCTTCATCAATTGTAAATAATGCCATTCGTCTCATTTAATGACAGTGAGAATTAAGAAGAAGTCGAGCGTGCCAGGAGTTATGATCACCCAATATGTGGAGGAACTACCAGAAGACATGAGCACGCCAGATTTCACTCGGAAACCAATCGCTATGACAGTTCAAGAAGGTAAAGTCAAGTCAAATACGTGTGTTCAACTTCATTTCACTCGACTGTGCCGATTTCTAAGATAATATCGTTGCCGATTCTGTAGGAAAACTGGCGATCTTCAGAGCAGTAGTTACTGGAAAACCAACACCAACAGTGACCTGGTTGAGAAACAATGGAGAAATTGATGAAGGGTACAACATCTCCTTCGATACAGGTTCTGGTGAACAGCAGCTACAGGTGAGGTCATGACGATGTGTAACTAAGAACGCTTCTTTCAAATAACAACAACTAAACAACTTCAGTAAAATGTTCTCTCCATGCATCTAATGACAGCTGCCTGATGTATCGGTGGATCAAGCCGACACATACAAGTGCTTGGCAGAAAATGAATTTGGAAAAGCAATTGTCACGGCAACCCTTAATGTTATTGAAGGTGCGTCACTAGCTTCTATTTCAGGATATATTCAATCCAAACTAATTTATTATGATGATATATTACATCTGTCTCACTTGAAGGTATTTCTTTCCATTTCAGTTGGCTTCAAAAAGAGTAAAGCTTTGCAACAATCCAGAACAGGTACACACTATAATTACTTTATAATAACACAGTCAATCGTGCACTGAATTAAAACTGTAACCGTGCTGCTTGTTGTGTTGCAGCTGTCCGAGAACTACCAGAGGATTTCAAAAAGTCCTTGAAAACAATGTAAGTATGGCTGTGATTTACGTCAAGGGCAAACTTTACTTAGTTTTTTCTTGCTATGTATAATTATTACCTTAAAGTAATTTATGCTCTCATCCTTTTGGAGGGTTGACACTGAGCCAAAAGAGGAGGAAAAACCAGAAATCGATGACAAGTTTTGGGAAGTGTTGCTGAGTTCAGAAAAGAAAGACTATGAGGGCATCTGTGCACAATACGGTATCACTGATTTCCGCTGGATGCTGAAAAAACTAAATGAGATGAAGGAAGAGAAGGAGCAAGAAGCGGAAAAGGTAACGTGTGTTTCAACTTCATCTTCATGTAAACCGACACAGCCTCATAATAAAGTGGCATAAAATACAAGAACACCAACATTCAAATAACTTTCTATTGGACAACAGGTGGTGGAAAGACTTTGCCGCCTGAAGGCCGTTGAATTGAAACCTACTGGTGATGCAGAGTGTGAAGTTGAACGGCCCATCTGCAAAATCTTCTTATTTAAGGTGAGATGTTTCATCTTAAATATGTTCTTACTAGTTAATAGATGAAAGCATATAATGTGACATATATACAACACAATATACATTATTATGCATTTGTATGACCTCATATGTTTGAACAGGATGGAATTATGATCCCTTTTGATGCTGAAACAGAGATAAAACACGGATTGAAGCAAGTGGGAAAGAAGTTTATGTTTAGCATGAATGGTGTCGACATGGAGGATGCAGGATTGTACGAAGTGGAGGTTGATGGAATTAAGATCTTCTCAGCTGATTTGAAGCGTAAGATAATGCATCCTAATTTATCATTTACGGAATTAAAATGTACGTAAATGTTAGCAGATCTCACGTTAACCCGTAATTTTGTGTTTCCTACAGTTCCCCCTTTAGAATTCTTGGTTAAAATGCAAGATGTGAAAGCAGAGGAAAGAGAGGACGCTGTGTTCGAGTGCCTCATCTCGCAACCTATGAAAAAGATCACTTGGAAGGGTAAAAATACCCCCCTGGAGCAAGGGGACAAATATGACATCCTTGTGTCCGACGACATGCTGATCCACACGTTGGTGGTGAAGGACTGCCAGCCACTGGATAAAGGAATCTATGCAGCAGTGGTTGGACTTGCATCCTGCAGTGCCTGGCTTATAGTGGAAGGTACTGTTTACATTTGTCAAATTGTATCTTTTCCTATTGTTCAACACTAGTCAATCAAAAATGAAAAAAATGCCCAATACGTCTTTACAAGGTTCTGGTACTGTCTATCTTTTTTTTTTTTTATCAGTGGACAATGATCCAAAAGCAAAAGGAAAGAAGAAAGCTCGCAAAACAACCCGGGCAGGTGGTGGTGGTGGTGCTGATCTGTTGTTGATAGCTCAAGAACAAAATGCCAAGGTACAGAAAGAGAGGGATGAGATGATTGCAAAGATAAAAGCGGAGGCACAAGCCGCTGCTGCTGCGGCTGCAGCCGCTGCTGCTGCGGCTAAAGAGGCCAAAGCTAGAGCTAAAGCAGAAGCAGAAGCCGAAGCCAAAGCTAAAGCAGAAGCCGAAGCCGAAGCCGAAGGGAAGCCAAAAGCAGAGGCAAAGGTTGAGGCAAAGGCAAAGGTAAAGGCAAAGGCAAAGGTAAAGGCAAAGGCAAAGGCAGAAGAGGGAGAAGGTGCAGAAACAGTTGTAGGGGAGGATGAGGAGGATGAGGAAGTGTCCGAAGCAGCTGAATCTACTCCCTCAAAACCAGAGAAAAAGGTAGAAGCTGAAGAAGAAGAAGAAGAGCAGCCTAGTCAAGAGAAAAGAAAGAGAGTGAGGGCAGGCCCACTTGTTCCTGATACAGTCATTGGTGAGCGGCTTCAGAACATAGTACATTACATAATCTTAAGTACTTTTTCTGTTCCAAATTAAAAGTTTGCCTTTCTTTCAGACCCTGGAGTTTACTTCACCGGTGGACTTTCTGATGTAAACGCCATCATCGGCACTGATGCAGAATTGGTGTGCAGACTGAGCAGTGAGGAATGTGATGGAGTCTGGTACAAAGAAGGGATAGAGGTGAGGGATTTAAGAGATGATGGAGCTGTAGCTTTCACCTTCCACCTTGTTAGAGTTAGGTGTGTTAACGTATGTGCCTGTGTGTGCATTACAGATAACAGCTACAGATGACGTCTGTATTGTTAAAGACGGGACTTATCGCAAACTAATTATCAAAAACTGCAAAGAAGAGGATGCTGGAAAGTACCGATGTGAAGCTGATGGGCGTAAAACAGAAGCTGTGCTACTTATTGAAGGTACTGTGATCAGATGCAAAAGAAAAAGGGCGACCACTGTGAAAACGTGTACAATACTCTTCTCATTTTTCAAAGACGTATGTTTTTCTACTAGATCCTCCAAGAATAAACACAGATGACCTCGCTGTGTTCATAAAACCTGTCACGATCAAATCTGGGAAAGAGGCAGTGTTTAATGTGTCATTTGTTGGCCGGGAGCCGATGAAGATCCAGTGGTACAACGAAGGCGAGGAGCTGTTTGAGGACACCAACATCAAGATTGAAAAATCTTCCTCAAACAGTCGTCTGGTTCTCACCAAGTGCCAACGCAGGACCACAGGAGAAATTAAGATTAAGATTAAAAATGAATGTGGGACAGCTGAGGCCATTACACAGCTTAATGTCTTAGGTTTGTAAGCTGCAATCTTAGATACTGCATGTTCTTAATTTGTATAAAAGTCATGCACATCAGTACAGTTATTATTTTGTGTTACTATAGATAAACCGACCCCACCCCTGGGCCCTGCGGATATAATTGAAAGTTCATCATCTTGCATTGACTTCAAATGGAGGCCTCCGAAAGACAGCGGCGGCTGCCCCATCACTGACTACGTCATGGAGCGACAGCAAATCGGCCGCAACAGCTGGAAAAAACTAGGCAAGATTGGCCCAGAGCCCAAATACAGGGACTCTGATGTGGATCATGGCAGAAAGTACTGCTACCATGTCAGGGCTGAAACCGATCATGGCATCAGTGAAATGATGGAAACAGACGACATTCAGGCAGGGACAAAGGGTGAGTCTCAAATAAAGCAAGTGGTCTTTTTTAATAAACTAATTGAAAAGTGACCGTTTTTTCCATTTCCTCGTTGTTTCAGCTTACCCTGGTCCTCCTTCTGTGCCAAAGATTGTTAGTGCTTTCAAAGACTGCATCAATCTTGCTTGGCCTGCACCTACTAACACCGGAGGAACCAACATTTCCGGATACAACGTGGAGAAACGCAAAAACGGCAGTAATCTGTGGGGCCTCGTCAACCCGCCTGAAGAGCCCATTAAAGGTTAATTGGAGTCACATTTCACATTCATTGACTCTATCTCCAGTGTTATGGTTGTTAAAGGCTTGATTTTAGATCCGAACTTGTAAAGTGGGACTTTATTTTTACATGTCAACAGCGAAAACGTACGCAGTAAAGGATGTTGTTGAAGGCTTCGCGTACGAGTTCCGTGTATCAGCAATCAACATTTCTGGAGCAGGAGAACCAAGCGCACCCACCGAATTCGTGTTTGCAAGAGATCCAAAAAGTGAGTAACAGGCCGAAATCCGCTTTATTGTTGAATTCCTTCATTTTCTGACACGTCAACTGAATCTTCCAGAGCCCCCTGGTAAAGTCATTGACTTGAGGGTGACAGACTCCACATACACCACCTTATCTCTGGGCTGGTCGAAACCCACCGAGGAGGAAGGGGTCCAGGATGAGGCCAAAGGATACCTCGTGGAGCTCAGACCAGCAGAAAACCCAGAGTGGAGTAGCTGTAACTCCAGTGCAATCATTATCAACTCTTACAATATTATGGGTCTGAAGTCTATGGGCATGTACTGGGTAAGAGTTGTAGCCACCAATGAGGGTGGAGACGGTGAGCCTCAAGAGTTGGACAACTACATCATTGCGATGCCACCTCCAGGTGAGTCAGCAGACACTGAGTCGACAATTAACTATCTACAGTCAAACGTTGACACATTTTACCATCGTTAAATCGCTTTTTCTCTAATATTCTCTCCTCCTACATTGTTACAGTGAGACCTCAATTCACTGACAAAAAACTAAAGAACTTCATTGTAATGAGAGCTGGGAACGCTGCTCGAGTCAACTTTAACTTTCAGGTCCAGTATAATAATCATACAAAAGTTTTAGTCAATATCCCGTCGAAAATGCAGATTAAACATTTTATGAATAAGTATAAAAGTATCAACCCAGGTTTAAGCTGTGTATCTCCTCTTGTGGACAGGCCTCTCCAATACCAATAATTAATTGGCTCAAGGACGGCTTGCCTGTGCCCAAGCATGTGACGGTGAGCAACACGGACACATCATCGCAGCTAATGATCTTCTCATCAGAACGCCAGGACACCGGAATCTACACCATAATTGTGAAGAACCTTGTTGGTCAAGAAACCTCCAGTGTGGAGATAAGAATTACAGGTACACTGAATAAAAAAATTCAACTTATCCTTCAGATAAAAGTGAAATATGTAGCTAAGGTTGTGTGGAGCTGACATTATTTAGGTATGTATAATCATTCAGGTTTCTGAAAGAGGCAAAATGCTTGGTCACACTTCCAGCAAAGCCAAATAGATAATGCCTTCAGCTTCACAAATGTAAATATCTTCTGCTCCTTTGCTTTATTTCATCAATTGATTAGGAAAATATTTGGCAGTTTAAAGGTTCCATGTGTAGACACCTAGTGGTGGAGTTGCATGTTGCAGCTGAGTACCCCTCACCTCACCCTCCCCTTCCAAACATTACAGAGAACCTGTGGAAACCTTCAGTTGTCACAAAAACTCAAAAGGTGTTTAGTTTGTCAAGTTTGGGTTACTGTAAAAAAACATGGCGGCCTCCTAGAGCAAACCCACTCTGATGTGATTATAAAGTATTTAAATATAAAGTGCTCATTCTAGGGTAAAGAAAACAACAACGTATACAATTTAGATGAAACACACTGGAAAAAATATCCCTAGGATTATTTTGTATTCAATTCTGGCTAATAGGTCCCTTTCACCTAAATCTTACACACTGTTTATTTAAGTTATAGATTTTTATGCAAAAAAAGTCAATGGTAACTAAAGAATGACTATAAACAGTGTATAAAGAAATAAAAGGTGTTTACTTTTTCACTATAGTCTGAATTTGCTTTGGATTTAAGCAACATGTGGGGAACATTCAGAAAGAGAACGACTGTGCGCATGCAGGCTTCCCCTCTGTGGCCAGCAGAAACATAATGCATAAAGATACTAAACATTGGATTCCTTCACGTTTCTAGATGACCCCAAGCCTCCAGGCCCCGTGGAGCTGGATGAGAACGTGTCGGGGACAGTGACAGTCTCCTGGACCCCGTCTCCAGATGAGAAGAAAGACGACAGGCTGCACTACATGATCACCAAGCGGGATTCCGTGAAGCGTACCTGGCAAATCATGGCAGACCATCTCTTCAATAACAAGTTCACTGCCATCAACATCATGCCGGGGAGACAGTATCAGTTCCGGGTCTACGCCAAGAACGACATGGGGCTTTCCGAAGCCTCTGAGTCAGCAACGTGGGAAGTGAAGAGAGCGAAAGGCAGGTTAAAACGACGGTGTTGCAAAATTGTGTAGTAAAAAATGTAAGCTATTACTTAACTGATTGATCAACACAATATTAAACGACAATTTTTTGGACAAGACTTGACCATATCACATTGGGATCTCAAACCTGTTATTGGTCAATTTTCCCCATTTGCAGCCCTTATTAATGATTCCAGCCTCTAAAAAGTGACGATTTGCTGCATCTGACCTCATTATTTTGAGAGGTTGTGATGGACACTTCATAGGATTAATAATTTAAAGAGAAAAAAACAATTGGGAGATTAATCAATACCAAAAATAATAAAGTAAGAGTGATCATTTCAAAGAATAATCAGAAAACTGCCTTCCACCGATTTGTCGCAATTCATTTTTTCACATTTTTACTGTACAACAGATTGCAAAGCACCGTTAAAACTAACAGCATTTCATATAAATGTTGCATCCTCACATATACACACTGAATTGAGATAAGTGAATAAGACAATCGCGAAGTGAAAACTGCATTGATCATTATCAATTGCATCTTTTTAACTTTTCTCTCTCTCTTTTACAATCCCAGAAATATTTACTGTGAGCATCCCTGCCTCTAAGGACTGCAGCTTCGAGACGCCGCCGTCATTCTCCGTTCCGCTAAAAACGCACAACAGTCCAGAGAGGTACGAGTGCTACATGAGTTGCGCAGTGACGGGAAATCCCAGACCCCATATCACCTGGTACAGGAACAACATCAGCCTCAACACCAACACCAACTACTACATCACCAATACCTGTGGGGTCTGCTCCATGGTGATCCTCAAAGTCGGGCCGAAGGACAGTGGAGATTACACAGTCGCAGCGGAAAATAATCTGGGCCGAGTGGAGTGCACAACGAAACTTGTTGTTAAAGGTAAAGAAAATCCAACACATCACATTGGAGTATTATTCTGATCCTCTGGCTGAATATGTTGTAACAACGCCCTTCTCTTCCCGTTCCACATCAGAATGAAGCTGCGGTCCTGACATCCTGAAGACGAGTGGAAAATAACGGAAAATTAAGGATTTGCCCATTTGAAACCTCCAGTTATCAGTGTTTTTGTGAATTATTGTATTAATGTGTTTAAATAAACTCTGATGAGAAAAATAAAGGTTAAAAGATAGACTTTTTGTGTTTGGAAGCGATAACAAATGTCGTAGTCAAGTGGGAAATCTACTAAATGTATTCTCCACACGCAGTGAGGAGGTTGAGACGTGACATCTGGGATTCAACACTAGTGAAATGCTAATCCGGCACCCAAACATGTTTATTTATGGTCCTATTTTTTTTTTTCTTCTTTTCTTGAGCTGTGACAAGCTTCCATCTGCTGTTTTCTGAACAAGAATATTTTTCTGTTTCTTCAGAAGTAACTACCTCTTGGAGAATTGACAATTTGATCATACAAATTTAGTGGTTTTGTGTGTTCATGTGTAATGTTTTCATCATTAAGGATTTTTCCAAAATGTAAATAAAATCAAACCTGTTCAAAGTGAACTGCAGTGTCTTACTTCAACCTGAACTCAGTCATGAGTCTGTCACTCAATGCAGAGCAAGATACTCTGAGATAAATACTTTTGTCAGCATGCTAGTGAAAATATCACAATATAAAGCTGAATTTGTTTATATTGGACTAAGATATACTTTTCTTTTGTATTTGTATATTTACATTTATCAAGTAATTAAGAATATATAATTTCCTTCCCAAAGCTTTACAAGTACTTGACTATATGAAGTGGTTTGTCTGCTGCAGTTACATTCAGTTTGGCACGTAACTGTCGCCCACTGGGAGGTAAATATATCGTGTCTTTTCATTTTATAACTTCACGTGAGCCGCCTCCGCTCTGCCAACTGTCACATGGCTTCAAATTTCTCTTTTACGGCGAACATGTGTTCGCGCGCTTTCAGGGGATGATGTGAGTCTATTATAGAAAGTCATAAATGATAAAAAAAATTCCTGTGCATGACTTGCAAGCGCAACCTTGCAAACAACTGCACATCTTCCTGTGCAAGGGTCCGGCGACAGACTAAAATTATCCATTATACAGTAGCCACTTGGCATCTTGTTATTGACACAGCCCTTCACTGGGAGTTGACTGTACTTGGCTTTGGCTTTTAGAAGCAACTGACCACAGGCCAATAACACACAAAGTAAAAGAAGTATTTCAATTTGCTGCAATGAATAAATAGAAATAGAAATAGAAAAATGTAAGTCCGCCGACACAGACACAGATGAGGTTACTGTCGTCCATGCAGCGTTGGGTTATATAACATTCCTTGTTTTGTCATTGTTTTCTATGGTAGAATTCAAAGCTCCTGACTTCAGTGACCTTTTGCAATAAAAGCCTCCAAGAACATCAAGCTCCTCATATCAGCTTCCCATGCCTGAGAACAGTCATATTTCCTGTGCCTCGCATTCACTTTTATTACACTGCTTGAAATATCCACTCACACGCACACGCACACACACACACGCACGCACGCACGCGCACACACAATCTTGACTAAACTGACCACAGCTCTGTTATTACGACCAATAACATGCAAATAAATGCCCTCAAAGTGTGTAATCAATTTATTCTTCTTGAAAAGTTGTTTTTCTGTGACATGAAAAATAAAAAGTAATTTTTAAAGATAAGACAATGATTTGTTTATTTAACACCTTATTTAAAATGTATTCGTTTTTTCCAGCTGCTATTTATTCTCTCATAAGCCTGGTGTTAAAATGTCTGTGTCACTGTTATGGTGGTAATGTGGTACATTGTGTTACAGGTGAATCCAACCTGCAACCCAAGAAAGTAAAGTTTGCTAATAGCAATAAGTAACAACATGTTGGAAGGAGATAATTGTGACTCCTTGGAGAAACTTCCACCCAATCAAACTTACCTTTTAACAATGTTGTTTTAACAATGAATCAATGACATTTACAAGGAAAAGCTGACCCAAGTCGATCCATTGGTGCATATCCAGAATAACTTGGCTTAATTTTTTTGATAATGGGAGGACGTGGCGATATGTCATCCATCTTTATAAATATAGGTTATGGTTTTCAAGATGTTGAGCTGAAGGTGGCTGCTAGCATACCAATCTATGAACTTCTCAACCAGGGTCATGTATTCCTCCACTGCAAGAAGAGGAGGATTTGGTGAACAAAAATGGTGAAATAACTAAATCTTTCGAAAGGAATATCTAATTCACTATTCTTTTTGGCTTTAATGATTGTATCAATCTGTAACAAGTAAATATACTAAGATTAAGATGAAACTTTTATCCCAATTAGCTTCAACGACGTCTGTATTTTCTCCAATCAGTTTCCTATGTAGCTTTCCCAGATGGTTCTATGTGACAAACCATCTGGTGTGTGTCAGGTTAAGAAATGTCGTAACGTTAAAAGAACTCCGCTCCAAAGACACGTCTGCAGCCAAATGACGCTATGAGATCACACTTATTGCTCATTCTGTCACCGTTGCTATTCAAGGCTGCAATAAACACAAAGTATTTTTAGACAATAGGAGTCATTAGCGCGTCTGAACATTCATATGAAGTTTTGTTGTTCTTGTAATTTCACAAGAGTGTCAATACGGGCATACTTGGCTGTCAACACTCAGCAGCTCCGTCTTATGACAACACTGACTTACATAAGAGACACTGACAAATCAGAACAAAGACGAAAAACCCAAAAGGTGTTTGTGTTAAAAGTCAAATTTAAAGCTACACAAACATTTCTCTTGCTAACATTTGACTTGCCAAGATTTAATAAGTGAAAGCAATAATCAATAGTTGTAAATGATTAGTTTAAAGGATCAGGATGCCAACCATGAGGAGAGAATATTAAAAAACAGTCAAATAAAAACTATTTTTTACAACCAGTATAATTCACAACAGAGGACCTATGTTTTATAACCATATCTAAAATTGATTAATTCAATTTTCCAAACGGAAAAAACAAAAATTATTTGATCAAGCATTTTTCAACCAGAGGTCATGGTCATCCCAGAGTAAGGCTTTGGCTCTCCCTCCCCCCCCCCCGTTGCTAGAAGTTGTGATTTATGCCAAAAACAAAAAAGCAATCCCCTTTCTTGGCAGGCACCAAGTCTGACGACGTGGGTGCTTGTCGCGGGGTCATTGGCATTCCAGTAAGGGTTTAATAGGCTTGTAGAGCATCGGAGGCAACACTCGAATATCAGACCAGGAAGCCGTCCACTGAAGAGGATCACAGGAGAACCGAGGTAAGTTCA
Organism: Hippoglossus hippoglossus; assembly: GCF_009819705.1. Classification (NCBI taxonomy): domain Eukaryota; kingdom Metazoa; phylum Chordata; class Actinopteri; order Pleuronectiformes; family Pleuronectidae; genus Hippoglossus; species Hippoglossus hippoglossus. The sequence goes on from NC_047155.1 coordinate 6,939,228, forward strand.
TCATTCATCTCACAATCTGCACCAGTCTTAGATGGAGGTGTTTTACTATTGAAAGTTGGTTTCAGTCTTTCACAAAGAACTAATCCTGCGACTGATGCACTCTTAACATCTCGTCCAAGCATTATAATAGTTAATTTGGCAAAGTGTTTAAAGTGTCTGCCTGTAAACGCAATTAAACTGCCTGGACTGTCAAGGGATCTGATATAGTACAGTATTTCTATTATATATATTTCCTAATTTTGTGGCTCTGTACAAATGTGTTTTTATTTTTTGTTATTTCACAGTTTTTAGTTGATGTTAATTAGAATTCAAAAGGTCGTCTTGCTAATTTCCTATAATTTAGAAAATGTAAAAATACACTAAGGCCATTTTCAATAGCAGTTTGTGTGGTCACCATATCTTACCAATACTACTTTAATTTGTAAATGTGACAACTCAAATTATTTCAATAATATTTAGAAACTAATTATATTATATATCTAAGGGACGTTTAAGGTATTTAAGTATTACAGTCGTTTGGCAAATTTATGTCTTTTTAATCATCTAAAAGCTTTAAAAATGTAACTTTTTAGGAGCATCCTTTCTCAAACTCAATATATTTCTATATTTACCACAACACAATTGTTTCTGGGTTATATTATTCTGTATTACTACTGAAAAATATTGATTACAAACCAAAAAAGGCAAGAGGGGCCCTTAACATAACCCAAATTAAGAAAAAAATGCCACTGTCAGCGTCTGCACATCATCAGCACCATCTCCATAGATAGCCACATGCTTTTGGAACATGCCCTTGGCTGTGTCTTCCTTTTAAGCATTTTTATGATGCTCTCGAGTCACTGCGCACACCGTCCCGTGCTATATTTCAGCACTGGTCACATGAAACCCATAAAAAATCAGCTCTCACGGCAAGGGGGCCGTTAGCGTGGGACCGTGTCAGAAGACAAGTACACGGAGCAAGTTTTAAACCTTGAAAGTGCAACTCAAATGTTTAATGAGTACTAGAATTTGAACTGTGTGCAACCTCTGTTTAAGACATTTTTTAAAAAGGCATGCAATTTGTAGTCATGGAAAGTGCTCCTCTTATTTACCCCAAGTGTAGTCGCAGCCTAATTGGGACAAAACTTTTTTCATCACATTGTAGCGCTGGAAATTATAAAACAAACTTAAACACAGATTTTTGCTGTATTGACAAAACCGAGCAAGATGGTAATTAAAGCTTATTTATCAAGAGTCGGGGTGTAATTAATATCAATTACATGTTTTTCTTTCGGCCTCAGATTACAGATATAGATGATGTGGTGAGCAGGATCCAGCTCTGTACGATCCACTCGTGTCATCAGTGATTTACAAGCCTATTAAGATGTTCAAGATGAGATGCTCAACAGTTTTATGTGGCATGTGACCTATCAAATTACAATCGACTTTTCTCATCTTTCAACAGCCGTGTGCTATCGACACTCTAGACTATCACGCGGCTGTACTGGGAGCTGCTGGGTTTGTGCAAACACTCAAGAGGGTTAGAGGTGTTTAACGGCTGACAAATCGAAATTTCGACGTGTGAATGGTCAACACTGTAACAAGTGGTTTGTTGAAAACTATGAAATTGGTCCAACAATCTGGTTTAGCTAATGTGCCGGTGAATCTACATTTGAAAGAAGTATAGTCGAGTTCTCTAGCTTGAATTCATGTTGGAAACTTACAGCGGGAAGCAACAGACACTCCAGTACTGACAATAAAGCCAGTTAGTGAGTTGGTCAGTCAGTCAGTCAGTCAGTCAGTCAGTCAGTTAGTCTGTGAGAGCATGTGTCTGTTTGTTTGCTTATTCACCTTGAGGCTTTATATTACAGTCTGGTTGCTGTACTGCTTTTACACCCTGCTCTCCTATTAGATCAGAGACGCATAACTCTGCCGCTCATGTAAAATGCACAATCCAGTGATTCACTACCACCACAAACCCAAACACCTGTCATGGGTTTTTCAGTTATAGTTGTAACTGGTCTTGTAGGAGGAGGAATCCATTCAGAGCAAAGAGATCAGACAACGTCAGCAACATTTAGTTGTGAGGAGAATAAACAGTACAGGGAAGGAACTGCCAGGAAATATATTCTAGCTCCAGGCGATTCTCACACTCACCTCCACCACAGAATAACATCTGAACCCACACTGTGATTGAGAAGTAAATTCTTGAGTCTTGCAGTAAAGAATAATTTAGAATATGATTAGATGATGTGGTTTAAAATCATTTACTGAAGATAGATGAAGCCAAAGTTTATTTTTTTCTAATTATTCAAATTTTCATCACTGGTTTTAGATGGTTGTGAAGTGGAGTTCTCTGTTAAAATCTCCTCCTGAATAAATTGTGTGTCTCTTGGAAGTCTACTGTAGATTTTCTTTCTTTCAGGAGAAAAACATCTTTCCTGCTATTTGAATTGATCAGTTGAGCTGCAACTAATGTACTTATACTTTCTCCATCCTATTTTTATAGTTGGAGAAATCTCTCCGAAGAAATCTCTAAATCAATCTTGAAATCAAAGGAGCCGGGATGTTTAGAAAAGCCAAGCTGATGGATGGGACCGCATCTGGCCAAGGTAAACATTGAATACTAATCTTATTTTCTGCAGGAGTCTTTAAGAAACAACAAGATTGTGAGAAGTTAATCTTTGGTCTTTTATCCATTAGCAAACACGAAAGTGACAAGCAACCAAATAAAGCCTGTAATCTGAACCTGAAGGGAAAAACTGAGAATCGTTTGAAGTAAATAGTGGATCCAACAACCTTCAATCTAAAAGGAAACATTTGTAATAATTATTATAACAACAACAGTTTACACTAACTTACAACATGTTTATTATTGATTATCTTAGGATGCAGTTGCAGTTAGGAAAGCCATATTAGGTGTGTGCAAAATATGTATAAAATCATATTTCACATCTTCAATTAACACGTCTTAAAATAAGAAGACACATTTTCTGGTCAAAGTCAAACAGAATTGATAGAAGGCTGAAACTGAAGCTACTACAGGTTCTCTTCCATGTTTGGAAGGGGAGGGTGAGGTGAGGGGTATTCGGCTGCAACATGAAAATTCACCACTAGATGTCACTAAATTCTACACACTGAACCTTTAATGAATCAATCTAAAGAAAATTTTGAAAGATTGACTTGTCATAATTTGTGGAATTATGTATCTGTTTGATGCATCAAATGGTTGAGTCTGGTTCATTATCAAGGCTCCTACTCTGTCACAAAGCATTTGCTTTCGTAATTTATAGTAATATTCAAATAAAACTCTCTTCAGAAAGTCCACAATTTTTCCATCAGAAACCATTTGACTGCACGTTGTGTATTCAAGGCCAATGGGAGGTTATAAAGTAGGTGAAGACTAATTGGAGAATGATCAAAAGACTGTACACTGAACAGCAGAGGAGTTATAATACTTGACAGCCGAACCCATAAGCACATGTATTTTTGTATATTGGCAAGTGACAGTAAAGACATCAGTGTATACACCATAGACTGTATATATAAGGTATACACCCATTCTTCTTCAGCATTTTCTCGTCTCTCAGTTGAATTACTTCATGTCAATCCATAATCTAATTCTAACACCATGTTGACGTGTGCTGTACATGCTCTTTCCCGTGTGCCTTATCAGGTCCAGATGCAGAGAATTGTAATGGTAATCAACAGCAGTTTTTTTTATCTCCATACTGCTGAAGGCATGAAAAGCTGATCTGCAGTATGCTGTACATTACGTGCACATATATTCTGTGCAAAGATATGTGGATGCATCACTACATATCTGCTCTCAGGTTGAATATCAGGCATGGATTCCCAAGAAAAAAGGTTAAACAGATAAACGTAATATAAATGCAAATGTCGACTGACACAAGACTCATCTACTGCACCAGAGCCACATGTATGTACCGTTGAGATCCAAGTGACGATTAACTGAGTAACATGAAACATTCTAATATGTCATGTATTAGAATGGGTCTCCACATTGTTTATGCGAGTGATGATCTGATTTACAAAAACAACAACAGATTGACGGCTGGATATAATCATGGTGATTATTTTCGATGTTTTAAGTGCCAAATGTATTGTGTCACTGATGCTTCATTTTCCACTGACAGCGGGGTTCAAGAAAAAATCTCGAGTCCCCGGCGTGATGATTACACAGTTTATTGAGACCCTGCCAGAAGGAAAGAGCCACCCAGACTTCACCCGCAAGCCAATTGCTTTGACCATCCAAGAGGGTAGGACTGACTGCTACAGAATCATTATTAACACAAAATACTCCAAGGGGGAATTTACATGATTCTGCATAATGGTTTAATCCATGAATTTGTGTGAAAGGCCATTAGCAGCACAGCCTTGCAACATTCAACACCTAGATGCATAAAAGAGTCGGATAAAGTTTAACACACACACTCACCCTGATTTGGAGTAAAAACAGCACCAACAAAAAATGATTTATTGTGTTATCATACCACGAATTCTATGTTTTTAAAGTGTAAGCTATAATATGTATTTGTGTATATTAATAAGAATCATACTACTGTTTTTCCAGGTGATTTAGAACATGAGGTGACCTTTTTATCTTTTTTTACAGGGAAATTTGCCTTTTTCAAAGCCATTGTCACCGGAGACCCGGAGCCAACTGTCACATGGGGCCGAAACAATGGAGATGTGTCTGATACTTCAAGATACCAGACCAAATACGATGCCAATTCCAATGAGCATACATTTGAGGCAAGCGATATGGGGTTATCAAATCGCATTGATACTGTACAGCAGCATGGAGAAAATTATAGAGAAATAAATAGCATCAAGGTCATCCTGGTCTTCAGACCATCACTTTGATTTTTTTTTACATTCTGAAGGAAGTCAGTCCTATCAACACACACTGGAAACATTTAACTGCTCACAGACCAGTGACACTTTAACCTACTTCAGCTTGACCATTGAGCCTTTGGAGGTACATAAACAGAAAATGTGGAAGCGGTGTTACTTTGCATTAAACCAACTAACACAGTTATTATTATATCCATTATATTTAGCATGTCTTGGTTCTTTCAGATGCCAAATGTCATGCCGGATCAAGCTGACATCTACAAATGCTTTACCAAAAATGAATATGGACAAGCCACGGTCACGGTCGTACTGAATGTTATTGAGGGTAAGGGCTACTTGTTGGCAATGCAAAAGAAAAAGTAATGTGAAATATGATAGAAGGTGATTTACACTTTTATCTAAATGTGATACTTCTCGACTGAAAACCCTTTGGTGTAGGCCACTCATTCCAATGCTCAACACTCAGCAGGCTGTTTAAAAACACTGTATGATAAAGTTAATTCTCCTATTTTCTGCCTTTAGTTGGTTTCAAGAAGAACCAGCAACAAACAGCAGAAGTTACTGAAGAAAACTTTAAGAATGTGCTAAAGAGGAGAAGGTGCGTTTGAGCTTCTATACTAACGGTGTCTTCTACAGATTTACAAGACTGTCTAAGCGATTCATCCTATTTTCAATTTCCAGTAAGATCCGTCCCAAGTCTGAGCAACTTGAGAAAAAAGACGGGGAGAATGATCCGAAGTTTTGGGAGCTCTTAATCAGCGCTGATAAGAAAGATTACGAGAGAATCTGTGCAGAGTTTGGAATCACTGACTTCCGATGTATGCTCAAGAAACTGAATGCAATGAAGAAGGAGAGGGAGGAAGAACAAGCTCAGGTTTGTGACACTTGTTTGATGATTTGCTTTTTTCTATGAGACGTGATATCGACTACACATGCTGCGATAACAGAAGGTAAAGTCAGTTCTCTTTCCCCTTGATACTTATTTCTTATTCCGTTTCTGTCCCAGTTCATCAAGGAACTGTGTAACCTGAGGCCTATTCAAGTCAATGCAGATGGTTCCGCATCCTTTGAGGTCGACATGGATCTTATTGACGCGAGCAGCCACATCTTCCTTTACAAGGTTAGTGTGGAAACACAATTACACGTCCAGCCGCCCTTCTACATATCACCGCATTACAGGTTGGGGGAGTCACCCCAAAGAAATCAGGAGCAGTCGCCCTCAATTTCAACCATGAACCCAGAAGTGAATATTTCTTGTATATTTCCCCTGTAGGATGGTGTAATGGTTCCATATACAAAGGAGTTGGGAGACAAGATAAAGCACAGCCTCAAGAAAGTGGGGAGAAAGTATGTTTTCAGTATGAGGGACCTTATGCCAGAAGATGCTGGACTGTACCAGTTGGATGTAGAGGATGTGAATATATTTTCTACTGAATTTAAAAGTAAGTTTCATACTTGCATACAGTTAATTATTAACCTTAATTAAAGCAAAGGAAAACAATGTTTTTTCTATGTAGATGTTGATAATATTATTGATATAAAACTAATAACTTGTTATTTTGAAGTCCCCATGGTGGAGTTCCTGGTGAAACTTGAGGAAGTGAAGGCAAAGGAGAGAGAAGATGCTGTGTTCGAGTGTGTCCTGTCAAACCCCTTCGCCAAGATTCTGTGGTTTGGCAAGAATATGCCACTGGAACAAGGGGACAAGCACGATATCGAGGTTTCAGAGGACAAGCTCATTCACAGACTGGTGGTCAAAGACTGCATGGTGGTGGACAAAGGAATTTACTCAGCCTGCGCAGGAATAAAATCCTGTAACGCATGGCTTGTTGTTGAGGGTAAGATTCACTCCATTAAAAGACTGACTGATAATAATCAAGTTTGTAAGGGAGTGATATTGAGAAAAATGTGGCTGGGTCCAGTCATATTATGGCATTTTAAAATGTAAACCCATGGCAAATAATTTGTTTTTTCCTAAATCAGCTGACAAAGATGCTCCAAAGGGGAAAAAAGCAGCAAGGAAAACAACGAGGGCTGGAGGAGCTGGAGTGGACCTGCAGAAAGTGGCCCAAGAACAACAAGTTAAACTAGTGAAAGAAAGAGAAGAAAGAAAGGAACAGATTCAAGCTGCTAAAGAAGCTGCCGCTGCTGCGCCTCCACCTGAAGCTCCTCCAGCTCCTGCAGCTCCTACAGCTCCTACAGCTCCTGCAGCTCCTGCCGCTCCTGCCGCTCCTGCAGCTCCTGCAGCTCAGGCACAAAAAGATCCCGAACCAGGTAAGAATTAGGCTGTAAGGTTTTTTTTTAAACAGGATTGTTATTGTGTTTAATCCTATTTAATGTATTTTAGTTCCTGCCTTTCTCTTTAAGCAGATTTTTGTAACTATTGTATATATTTTCTTAACTTTACAAACCATAGGAAACATCAAGATTGTTGTATTTCAGTGTGTCTAAATAAGCTAATTTAAAGAAGTCAGCCTAGGCTATAAGAAAATATAACAGACATGTATTATTTATATACAGTCACTTTATACACAAAACAATGAATGAATTAAATAAAGAATTAATTGAGATTTAATCTTTGTTGTATCAATTTGCATGTAATGCTTAATATGACGATTTGCTGATAATGGTGACCACTAACTAGTTGTAATGTTTGATTGAAACAGTGAGCGAGCCGGCAGTGGTGACATCGGCTCCACCAGTTGTGGGGGAAGTGATCACAGGTAAGAAACTGTTTAGATAAGCTTTGCATGAAGTTAAAGATGAATGACAGGATTTAAACAAGCGATTTTGTTTTTCTAATTTAGATTTAATTGTGCTGATTTGAATTTCACTCAAACTGAGTAAGGCTGTAACTTATTAAAACATTGGAAGAAGGGAATTGATAAATGCAGACTTATTATCTCCATTCACAATTTATTCTTTTAAATTTCAATTCAAGCTTATATCACAGTTACTAGATGAGATGTATGAATGAATAATTGCGAAAAGACTGATAACATAGGATTACAAGTGCTTTTAAATGTGTTTAAATATTTTATGCAAAGCACATGAGGCTATTTTGAGATCTGCAACATACCCGAGTTATGTGATCCATCTCATTTAAGGTCATGTCTGGTCTTGTTGTTGATACCATTATCATGAGACATAAGTGCAGGCTGGTTGGGACAGTTGTAAAACATACATGACCTTAACATTGATCCTGTATCTCACTGCCAGCTGACTTCTAAACCCCCCCCAGACACATTAAGATGTCTTAAAATAACTCTTTATAACACTTTCCAAAACCTTGAAAAACACAATCAAAAACGTATGACATAATGGCATACTTTGGAAAATGGTCATAACAATGTCAAGTGCGGTATTATGAAGGTATTATGAATTAATACTTAAAGCCGAGATAAATAGATGTGTTTACAAACTGCCTGTCCTTCAGATGAACCACCGACAGCAGCGGGGGATTTGGTAGAAGGTAAGAGAGACAGTGGTGCAAACAAAACTGAGGAGGTGACTGAACAAAGCTCGTTCACGTGACTTACTCTTGTTATTGCTGTTATCCACTCAGCTGAGGAAGCCATTGGTGGTGATCCACCACAGGCAGTTGCAGGAGGTGGTATGCCAGATATTTACCTCTGAGCAACAAACAAGAACGCCGATATTAAAAGACTAATCAAAGACTAAAAGATTTGCTTTAGGCCACTGGGTTTCTGAAAAGGTTTGCAAAAACTTTATATTTGCTGCTTGTAGTAATTATGTTTGATTTTAAAATCATTAACTTGCCTCTTACGGTCATTTGTATTTAACATCAACTTTACGAACAGAACAGCCTGATCTAATATGTAAACTATGCACTATATTAGCACTGCATACAATATCATTAACCTTTTTCTTTTGTGCAAAACAACAATGACGTTTAGACCCCGACTGATATTGACTTTTTCCAATACAGTGGAAACCACTTATAGTGATTACTTTTGTCCCGGGACAAATTGATCACTATAAAAGGTTGATTACTATAACCAAATTGTGTAGCTTCAGTATGATGGTCCTGGAAAGAAAAGGGTAACTTTGTTTCACGTTGTCCAGAGCCCGTCTTCACCTGTGGACTCTCGGATAACTACCTTCTTCGTGGAAAGACAGCGAAATTACCTGTGAAGATGAACATGGAGCGTGATGGTTCCTGGTTCAAAGATGGAGAGCAGGTCAAGTCCATGAATATCTGTTATTACCATATTACGTCATTACTATCTTACAATTTGCAATCTCACACTTTCATTTAGAGTAAGTGTATCACTAAGACAATCTTTAAACCGTGATATATTTCATCACAACAGTATAAACTGCAAATTAACAAATGGTCTCTGGAATGGTGTTCACAAGTACTTCATTAAATTTAAGTTATGCATTACAGAAAAGTTTCAAGGTCTCCCTTTTCCTTTTAATTTGCTAGTTAAACTCAGGTGCCAGGGTCAGCATAACCAAAGAAGGAACCTCTCACATGCTGACAATTAAAAGCTGCACAGATGACGACTCTGGACTTTATCGCTTTGTGTCAGGGGAGCAGAGTACACAAGGAAAGGTTACTGTAGGAGGTATGATTTACTTTCTTCCCTTAATTGCAGAACATGTACGAAATGGCTGCTGCAAAATGCATTAAACTTAATTACTCTCTGCTTTACAGATGTACCGGAATTTGACCCGGACGACCTTCACAAGTTCGCCAAACCTGTGATAGTAAGAGTGGGGCAGAATGCTGCTTTCAAGATGCCCTACACTCCTCAGGAATCTCTGATGGTCAGTTGGTTTAAGGATGGCACCGAGATCAAAGATGGGGGAGGAGTTAAGATCGTGAAGGAGCCCAATCACAGCCGCCTGCTCCTCAGAGACTGCCTGCGGACAGATGCAGGCGAAATAAAAATACAGCTCAAAAACCCATTTGGAGTTGTGGAGGCCACATCTCAGCTTATCGTGCTTGGTACAAAATCAAGGAATCTAATACAAAACTTGCACCTTACTAGGAACCAGTGTGTGAGCTGCATATAAAATGCTACACTGTGTTGTTCTGACAGATCGCCCAGGCCCACCAGAGGGTCCAGTGGAGACCGTCGAAACCACCTCATCTGTGATCGAGATCAAATGGAACCCTCCAAAGGACGACGGCGGCTCGGCTGTCACCAACTATATCATCGAACGACAGCAGACAGGACAGAGTCTGTGGATGAAACTTGGGGATGTTTTAGCTGACAGGACCTCCTTCAGAGACAGGAATGTGACTCATGGAAAGAAATACAACTACCGTATCCACGCAGAGAACCCTGAGGGCCTCAGTGATGCCCTGGAGACAGCTGACAGCATTATGGCTGGCATAATGAGTGAGTGCAGGAAAGAAGAAGTCTCATTTAGCTTTCCTCAGCAAGTCCCATGATAATCTCCCTCAGGTTGTAATAAATGAAAATGTCTTTAGATAGGTTTTGTGATGGCTTCAGATTGTCTGTCACACAATTCAGCTGTTGTAGAAATCCCACAATAAAAACAGGTTTATCTCAGAGGATTTATTTGTGCAAGGGTTAGGGAGTAACACCATGGAGTTCTTAATGCATTTCGTGTCTTTAATTACTTCTTAATCATTAAACACGCGCTTACATGATTAATAAGACTACTCATCATTTCCTAGTACTCTCTGGTCCACCCGGTGCTCCCAACTTGGTGAGTGCCTCTAAGACGTGTATCAATTTGACGTGGACCCCTCCAGAGGACGACAGAGGGGTACCGATCATCGGTTATCAAGTAGAGAAGCGAAAGAAAGACACAAATGAGTGGATGGCCCTGAATGCACTCAACGAACCTATCAAAGGTCAGAAACAAAAGCATACATATCACATATGACAGCGAAAAATGCTCCTTTTCCCCTGACTTTTGTCCTCGCTGTGCTATTCATCTTATATCTAGATGCTAAGTTCGCTGTTAAAGATGTTACGGAGGGAGCGGAGTATGAGTTCAGGGTTGCGGCAATCAACGAGTCAGGATCTGGAGATCTAAGCCCTCCTTCTGCAATGGTGTGTGCAAAGAATCCCAACAGTACGTACAAAAGCATATTCACAGTGCACATCAATGATTTAACCTTGTTGTCCCACCACATATTGTCTGCGTTTCATAATCTGTGAGCTTGCGTTTTCCTTTCAGTGAGACCTTGCTTCAAAGATCCAGAGGACTTCATTGTCGTCAGAGCAGGAAATTCTGCCCGGGTCAAAATCTGCTATGAGGTATGAATAAATCCAAAATCTGGTTTGCATACAGTGTCCTTGCTGCTCGGTGTAAATCTAAAATCCATCAGTCGGTTCCAGTTGTTGGATTTTATGCCCCAATCCAGCCATGTCATGTCTTGAGTGATGAGTTTACCACATTGTGATGCGACTGCTTATGTCTCACACTTTATCTCATTTATCTGACGTTAATATCTCCAGGCTGAGCCTCCACCTCAGATCACTTGGGTGAAGGAGGATGAGCCATTATCCCAGTGGATCGATATCATTAATACAGAGGGAATGTCTCAGCTTGTCATTCCCTCATCGAAGCGGTCAGATTCAGCCATCTACACTATCACAGCCAAAAACTCTGTGGGCGAGGCTTCGTTTGACGTTGAGGTTAGAGTCGCAGGTAAGGACAAGTAACAGAGTGCTAGACTATGAAAACAGAAGTGGCATTTATGTGCTGAAACTACTGGTGGAAATTATTTTGTGCTGAAATTAACGGTATGTAACTTTCATAACCCTCAGGTCTTTAAAAGGAAGATTGTAGCTGTTAGAAATGAGATTTTTTTTCAATTACCCTCATTGTGTTCCACTGTTCAGGAACATTAGTTAATGTCTCGTATTAGGTGGGAAACATTTTGTCTATTAAATGCCAAAAACACAAATGTATTGGCACCCCGGTGTCAATTGGAAAATAAAACCATTTCCCCAAAACTCGGGGGAAAAATAATTCAAATAAGACAAAGGTTTAGAAAACGATTCTTTCCTCTCTCAGTAGTATAACCTGCTTCTTATTGTACTTAGATGAACCCAAGACTCCAGGACCGGTGGAGTTGGAGCAGACGGTCCACGGCAAACTGGTGGTATCGTGGGCGCCCTCTCCCGACCAGGAGCTCGACGACCGCCTGTACTATGTGGTATCTCAACATGACTCCAACAGCAGAGTGTGGAGGACTATGGCAGACCGCCTCAGCGCTAACACATACACAGCCAACAACATCCTTCCCGGGATAGAGTATCACTTCCAGATCTACGCCAAGAACGACGTTGGCCTCTCAGATCCGTCTCAGTCACCAACATGGGGCGCCAACAGCAACAGAGGTGGGATGTTCCCCTCTTCAGCAATGTTTCATCATGTAATCACAGTAACATCTTGCATTTTAAGTAACAATCAATTTCTAAATAAAAAATGTCTGTTTTTTTCTCTCCCTTAAAGTTCATGTAAGTTCGAAAGGATTTAATTCTAAGGACATTTCCTTTGAGAGGCACCCATCCATCCTGGTTCCTCTCAAAGTCCACGCTCCACCTAAAGGTTATCAGCTGTACATGACATGCGCTGTCCGGGGAAGTCCTACACCCTCGGTATCCTGGTTCCTGAACGACGTGTGCATCAACTCAGACAAAAACTACTACATCACCAACTCATTCGGAGTGTGCTCCATGTATATCCTCCGAGTGCGGCCAATAGACAGTGGTGAATATAAGGTGGTTGCGGTCAACTCTTTGGGAAAGGCAGAGTGTTCCACTAAACTTGTTGTTAGAGGTAAGGTTTATCCTAAGAGTAGATTTCTGTATTCAGACGTTCATGCTATGATTATTGTTCTAATCATTATTCCTGCCTTTTCTCCACAGATTAAAATGGCAAAAAAGTTTTAAGCAACTTTTCCTCCGACTGAGATTCTGGAAAGTAAGAAAATTGAATGTTTTACTGCAAAGACTGCATTGAAAGCCGGTGATACATATTGAGCAGGTAAAAGCAGATCAAATGATTTAAAATGATTTTTTTTTTTTTTTGAAATGCAAATGAATCGTAATTGTTACTGTAGTTAATTGTTTAGTAAATAATTGAGACATCTGTCAAATATATGAGCTTCTAACAACAATAAATCAAACAAACTGACATCGGTGTTCCTGTGCTTTTTTGTAAAGAGGCTTGACTGTGCAAACATCTTTCACTAAATTCACCAGCAGCTCGTCTCTGAGCCCATGACACCACGCACATGGCAGTAACTGCATTGAGCCCGAAGGATCCAGGTTCACTCTCTTCCATTTATATCCACCCGAGCTGCCCAGTAAACTTATCTATAAGAGGATCCTTGACTGCAAATGTTAAAGTAGTTATTTTCATATCAACAGTCAAATAACCATACAAAAAAAAGATCTAACCAACATCTTTAACTGCTTCTATAAAATACTCACATATATATATATACAGTTGGGAGTTGGGTCAAAATGTCTGGTCAGAAATAACCTTTAACCCTAAACATATATCCAATGCCTACTAAGGACATTATATTCACAATTAAGAGTCGAGTGAAGCAGCCAAGTTGAGGATATTTAGCACAGTTGTTGCTTTATGTTTGAGTACTTGCCTCATTTCCTCGTTCAGGTCAGGGGTGATCTCCATGTTTATTCTCCTCTGGTGTCATCGAGCTTTTCTTGCAGTTCCTTCCCGTTTATGAGGTCGAGGTGACTGTTCAACGTGTGTCCATGAGTTGTGCTTGTTTAACCTTTGACAATGATGAACCCGAAATACTGCTCAGAACATTGAGTACAACACAACAACAACACCATCATCATGAGTAACCATCTTTTTATAATGCCACCACAATGTGACTCACTAAATACCAAACGGGTGCTGCGAGAATTTCCGTTGATGCGTTCAGAGGCTAATTGTATGGGCCAATTCATTCATATCTACCGCAGATTGTTTTACCAAATAAAATGTCTCGTGTTGATGTGAACTGGCCAATGAAGACCACGGGGAATCGATCATATTACCCAAGACCTTGTTAAGCTGCCAGTCAAAGGCGGATCCACCATTCGCGAAGTCTAGACCGTGAAGGTCAAGTGCAGATATATCCATCACTAATGAGAATGACATTAGTGATACTTTGCTAGATTCCATCCCTTTATGACAGGTGGGGATACTGATATATACAACTATTAATATATGATGCTGCGGGCATTTTTATATTGTCAACAGTCACAGTGGAAAACCTCGACGGGATGTGTCCAATGACAGATTGAATGAACAGTCATAGTATATTTCCAGTGTCAGCTGCAAAGTGATCCCTTTCATTGGGATAAGAAAGATGAACCTCCACCTTTTACCATTGCCATAATATGGGTTTTACCAAGTACATTTCAGCCATGTATGGGATTTTCAATGCACATCCAACAACCAGACAAAAAGGGGGTGGCCACTTTGAAATACGGGATAGAGAGCGCGAGCGAGTGCAAGCTGAAGACGGACAACGGAAGGTAGAAGAACGGAAAGTAAGTCCGATTTGGTTATTCAGCAACCGGTGTGAATAATTTTCATCGAATGAGGCAAATAGAGATCAAGGAGAACATTTTAATGATGTGGTTGGAACCTTCATTCAGGATGGTTCAAGTCAAATGCATTATTCAAATGAGGGAGCAGTACAGGAGGTTTTAGTTAATTTTTTCAGTTTAATCAATCTTGATTTACTGAACTTTCTGGCATAGTTGGGTTAAAGGGATAAAATGTTGTCAGTATTTAATTCTGCTCAATTTTAATTCTTATGATAAGCAGATATTGTTCTTTTTTGTATACCTAGGTGAAAATGTTAATTGCTTGAGTGAGAATATACTGTAGACTACATGAACCGTCACAGGCAGAGAGAAGCCGCCTACGAGATCATCTCAATCCACTGTTGAGGGATTTGATTTCACACAAAAGAAAAGTATAAATGAAGCTTTTGAGATCATCCTGTAATTCTGACATCAAAGATCTCAACTGTGTGCCATGTTTCAACCGGGTTACTGTGACTAGAAAAAGGATTTAGCAGGAGCCGAAGATCAGTTTGCACAAAAGTGTGATACATCAAAACCAGCTTTTTTGGAAATGTTCAGGGTCAAATATTCTTTTTTCCAAATGTTCTCTTCCACTTGAGGTTCTAAAAATTAAACCGCATAAAAAGCCTTATGGCCATAATCTTGATATTCAGCCCATTTTGCTCTAATTAACCTCTCGGCTCTGCAGATACTAAAATAATTACCCAACTGACTCAGAGATTAAAAATACTCTGCACTGACACTTTTTTGGGTAATTACCATCCACTGGCACCGGACCTACAAGTCCTGACACACGAAAGCAGGTCAAAGTCATCTCTAGTTTACTGCTTATAGCTGAGGGCTTGGTTAAATTAAATGATGTATCTAAAACTCCCTGGAATGGTTTTTGTCACTTTTTTTAAATAGAGTGAACAATCGATGTTTTTGTCACTTTCAAACACAAGAGGAAGCTACACGTTCTATCAGGAGATTAGTTTGAGTTTCAAGTGTATTGTTGCAGTCGTTTGCTTGTAGCGTCCAAAGAGAATCACCATGGAAAACAATTTTAAAAGATTTGTGGCATAAACAAAATTGACAGATATTTGCATTGCCTTAACAGACTGATGCAAAGACATTCTGCTCCCGTCTATGTTTGGATCATGAGCAGTTAAACTGCTGGCACAGCCACTTGACTCCACAGGCAGTCAGGCAGAGTCAGCCACTAGGTGGGATTTCACATTCTCCTTTTACAGTTTCCCAACGCGTCTCCAACTGTCTGCACAGGTCACACAGGGAGACAAGTCATCCACACTTTGACAGACTGATGTCATACAGAGACATGGATGATACATGAGGAGAACATCCAGGGGGAGTCTTACCCGGCCCAGCCATCCCTGGCCCATGACCCCTTTTTGGGTGTCCTATAGGTTCTCATGACCCGAGCAGCAAAAGAATGGTCGAGTTTCCATTACAGAAGTTGAGTCATGCAACCTTGACTATACTTTCAAGTGGGGGTCTATCGACTTAAAATGTATACTTGTGCATAATCCATTAGAGTCATCTTGAAGCAAAAGTATATCAAATTTAGTCATATCTATCTTACATAATACATCAATATACATAAATACAGGGACAGTGAGAAAAATTAAAGAAAGATTAAAGAATGGTTGCCATCTGAATAGAATTTATCTGCCTTGACCTTGATTTCTCGAGTCCCTTGAAACGCTACAGAAAGAATGGAACTGCTTTCTAAAAGCTAAAAGAGTTTTATCTTATCTAGTGCCTGAAACTCAGAGCATACGATTCACATCATTTCCACACTCATCAAACCATGCCTCTGCATCTATTCTGGTTTTTCCTTATGTCACTGATATGTACATATATCAGATATTGAAATATCTCTTTGTATTCACATCCACTGCTTGAAATGTAGCCCAGGTGCCTCGTGTCGATCATCTTTGAGATGTTTCTATACCTTGAATGGAGTCCACCTGATTCAATATGACTTTGAGAGGCCGTGATGATTTAGGAACTGTGTGCAGAGCTTAGAGGCCGAATTGTCTCGAGTCACTGATCTGGGGAAGGCTAAGAAAATATTTCACACATTACAAAATAATGTAGAAGTGGTTTCGGGGTCAGGACAACCTGTGAATGTCCTTGAGTGGCCGCACAGCCCTGACTTGAACCCAATCACACGTCTCTGGAGGGACCTGAAAAAGGCTGCACACGGACGGCCCCTATTCAAGCTGATCTGAAGTGAGTGAATCTGAATGACAGAAGATAATCCTCAAATCCAGGTGTGCAAAGCCTGTGGTGTCATATCAAAGAAGACTTGAGAGGATAATCACTGCAAAGGGAGCTTCAGCTACGTACTGGGTAAAGGGTCTAAATAATAAAAAACTGTATATCTGATATTTTAGTTTTTCTTACATTTCTGACGATTTACTTTCCCTTTGTCATTAAGCGTTATTGCGTTATGAGCAGGAAGAAAAACACATTTCAGCTTAAGGCTGCAAGGATTGCAAAATGTGAAAAGCACAAAGGGGTCTGGACACTTTCTGCTGTTTGTGTCGTGGTAGCAGTCAAATTATAGGTTTTTCACCTGGACAGTCAGTGGTCGATAAACAAGGTCAAGTTTCCTTGAGCTGTGTCCGCTCCATTGAAGCATGCACCCAGATGACACTCGTGTGGATTGTATTAACTCATCAGAGGCTTGTTCAAGTAACTGCAGCCAGTGTTCACCTGTGCTTTAAGTAGTGTTGTGATAGGGAGAAAGAAAACTGCCCCAGAACTAAGTGAAAGAGTCAGAAGTCAAATTGTTATTCTGAGCAAAGAGCGGCTTTCTCTTAGAGTCAGACCGTGAGGCAGTGCATTTAAAGCCCTAAAACACTTTGCAGGAACTGGATGAGTTGTCTGCAAAGTGTGAGCAGGCCGAACAAAAGTATACAGTACCATCAGAAGATCAATATATCAAGCTTAGTGTCCCCATAAACCCATTATGCAGGTCGGTGGGAAGCTGTTGCCCTAATTTTAAAACCAGTTCATCTCGAAACCAGAAATAAAACAGTTTAAGAGCAGTGCTGACACTCCAATGGTCTATAGTCAAAATTTGTAAATGTTCAATATTCAAATGTTTGGATACCAATGGCTTGTGAGGCCAAGGAGAACACTTCAGACAATGAACACCAATTAGCCACAACATCATAACCACCTACATTATTTAATTGCTATGTAAAATTTGGGTGATAAACAAATACATGAATAATAAATTCAAATTTAAGCCTTTTTGGGAACTATGCCTATTTGACCAGTCTTATGTGCAATCCTTTATTTCCATGTATATATATTTGCTCACTTATTTATTACTTAATTACTTTTCTACTGACGTGTCTATTTTTCTATCCCCTTGATGCTGTAACTTGATGCTGTGAATTTGTAGTAGTGGTACTAATCATAAAGAAAATCATTTGCTGAGACAATTTTTAACCTTGTGCCTCCTGTATCACTTAGTTGTTTTACAGTAACGTGCTCTTCTGCTATATAAATGAAAACTGTGGCAATAACAATAACATCTAATATCATGAGAGCCTTGAGGGCTGTGACCCAAAAGGTTGGAGAAACGCTGCCACAGGGCCCATAAAAGGGATATGAGGACAGTGAAGCATATAAGTCTTTCCTTCTTTAACATTTATTTGAAAGCCATTTTGATTGTTGCACTTTATGGGTTGATGATAAAGTTTGTATATCTCACGGGAACCCTTTCATTGTTCAAATGCCTGCCACAGAGAAGTGCAAACAACCATCAACCACAACGCACAGAGCACTGACAGCTTTTCTTTGTGTTTCAGCTGGGGAGCGATAACGGCTTTTATATGACAAATAACTGACAACGCTGCAATGTTGAATAAAAAGCAGGACCCAAAGGCCGTAGGTAAGTGGCTGTTTATGTGTTACTGTTTAGTGCTGTTATCTTTAATTACATAAACAGTTCAAACAAAGACCGTCCCTCATATATACGTACATTTACACACAAGTTAAACTTTTACGCATGTGAATACAAAGTCGTAGGGGGCTCTCACATCGACCTTGTTTGGTCTGAACCTTCCAACTTTTCAGTTTAGTCCGATTGTAAAAAAAAACTGTTGTGAAAGGTTCCAGCATCCGAATCAACAAACCAGTTTTATTGGTCTGGATCAATTTTATCGGTCTGGATCAAGGAAACACCATTTGGATTATTGGAAGTAAGTCAATTTGGAGAGTTCAGAGATTTCGGACCGATTGCAGGAAGTTGAGAAAGCATTAAACGATAGAAGAAGAAAAAGAAGCGGCTCACAGGATGTCCTGCAGTCTGCGCCTCTGATGATACAAAGTTTGAAGGATGAGGACAGGTTGCACAGGTTAATTCTTAAATAAAAAAGGAAAGACGACTTTTTGTATGCCAATATTCAAAAACATTAGTGAATACAATAGCCTGATTGACAACAAGCCAATGTCTGACGCACAACCTTCTCAAAACCAATCAATGTCAAGAAAGGTAGACGCAGCACATCTAGGTGCTGACGACAGAACGTTTTTATGTTCTGCAAAAGTCTTAAGTCCACTCTCTAAACTTCTATGTGAAAACTTAACTAATCAGATCAAATGATGCAACAAAGACATGAGCCTTGGTTTCCGACCATCAGGTGTGAAAACACCCTTAAATACATGAAAAGGCTTTTGTGAGAGTGGGTGAATTACGAATGCAACAAAGACAGACTGAAAGAAACTATTACCGCACCAACTCCAAAACATTGGAACTTAATTTAATGTCAAAAGTCCCACTTGACTGGAGGGAAGTTTCCTGTGGAGACATTTGAAGGACAAGGAGTGTTCACCTCTCATGTTCTACCTCTAAGAAGCACTATACCAGTGTCTGAAAACCATTCACAGTTGTTCAAGAGGCCTCGTGTGTTGGTGGCTCAGAGTGGTTTATGAAAAAAGATGTCAGCTTTATACAGCCCACACAATCTCACTGAAGGTGTGCTCCAGCCTCCACTTCCTCCACAAGCGATTGGTATGCAGAAGCAAACAAGCCACTGCTGTCCTACCACACTTGGATTACACGGGAATCAATGCTCGAGGAACAAGGTTACGATAATCCTGCCTGCATTCAGATGATATACCAGTGTTAAACCAACCCCTTGAGAAATGACACATGAAATTTGATGAATATTCAATCCTACTGAAAAAGAAGTGATGGAGACTTATCTAAATTCTGCTCACACAGAAAGTGAAACACGAAGCTAACGCTGGAGTTTAATATTTGTCTGAGCAAATCTTTCACTTCAGAGAGGATCTGATTTCCATTTGTTTTGTTTTTTATCCACGTTTCCTTTTTGTGTTCTCATTTAAAACCTGACAGGATTGTGAACCTTCACTTTTTTTTTCCTTGTTTTTAAACCTGGAGCTATGAAACCTTTAAAAGTTTAAAGTCCCATCAGTGATTTCAGGGCATCACTCAAATTTCAAACGTGCACAGATGTGGACAAACTTGTTGAGCAGTTGTATGAGTGTGGTTGAGTTGTGTCACAGCCCTGATTCACCAGATTGTGAAAAACAAGTGCCGCAATACAAACATCCTAATCCTATGAATGAATAATGCATACGGTTTAAAACGGTAAACTATCATGATTACAGGATGCATTCGATTCTGCAAATAGCTGCCTGGTAATTAGTTGTTTGACCTATTTATGAGCCGCGGCGGTGTGTTGAAATCGTCAGGCCCCGAGGTGACTCCAGCAGCAGCTCTGAGTCATAATGAGGTATGATGCTCGGGCAGAAAAAAGTAACAGATGGTCAGTTGGAGTTTTGTGATTTTAACAGCTGTTGGATGAGCTTAGTGTTGAGCTGTGACTCATCCTACAGTTGAAACGTTAGAGGAGAAAAGGGCTGAAAAATGTGACACCTTCCTCTGTTTTGCCGTCTCCACAACCACAGAGAAGAAGTGTTAATGGCTTCAAACGCTAAAGCCCGAGTGCCGCTGCACACTAGAGGATTTACAACTTTTGACCAATCTTAAAAACAGATTTAACCCATTTGTTATCTCATAATCTTCAGACACACTGGACCATTTGGCCAGAACATCACACCACACACATACAATTTTGTAGTGGCGATTCCAGAGACTTGAAATCTCACAGACACTTGCGATATCTTCTTATTTTTCAGCTTCTTTATGGCGGTTGGCAAACAACTTTTAGGCTCAGACCTCCTACAGAACTGGAGTGTGCAACACTCGCGTGACTTTAATTTTGCATATTGCGTATACTTTTTGCAGCGCGGGCTGGAGGTGAGTCAGAGATGTATTGCTGTTTTTAGTCGCAGCTGCACAAGTACGCAACAGCCGGCTGATGACACTTCAGCTCTCTCCCTCACTCTCTCTCTCACTTTTGTCACTTTGGCGTCTTTATATAAAACACACGTCAATGGAGATAAATACATAATTTAATCCTAAAAACAACTTAATCAGAGCAGTTCACAAAATTTAAAAGGTCTCATGATGTCATGGCTGATGATTGAGATGAAGAGAAAAGGAAAGGAAATATTGCCCTCTGGTGAGACACAGTTGTAACTGCAGCTGCATGGTAAAGATGTTACTCATCCCCATCTGAAGTTACCAAGAAATCATATTAAGTAATTTTTTCTTGCAAATCTTGGATATAATTTATATCAAATATTTTTAAAATTGTATTTTAATTATTTGGAAAATGGAGACTTGATTGGTGGGATGACATTTTGAACTATATTCAATCCAATGGTTCGGCTCAGGGAAGTTTTACAGTGTGAATAATGTATATAAACTGTTTAATACATGAAGCATGTATGATTTCTGTTTATCACATGATTATCAAACTATCAATATCTGGTCCTAACAGTGGCGATCAGGAAACAGTCCAGAATTCCTGGGGTTGTAATCACTCAATGTGTTGAGCAAGTGCCTCTGGGGAAGTCAACACCGGACTTCACACGCAAGCCACTGGCCACAACTGTACAAGAGGGTAAAAAAAAAAAGATTCTAATAACATTATCAGCTACTACTTATAACTGCATTAGGATTATGTGGCTCACTGTGTTTTATTCTTTTAGGTAAAAAAGCAGTTTTAAAAGCTATGGTTAGCGGAGAGCCAGCACCGACGGTCACCTGGGAGCGCAAGAACGGGGAAGTTGATGACCCAGAAAAGTACAAGACCCGATATGATGAAAGAGCTCGAGAGCACTATTTAGAGGTGAGAAAAGAGTACTCAAATAAAATGCACAACTTACTATATATTAACAAATACTTTCACACTTTCAAAATACGAGATATATTGTTGTATGAGATCAGGACTTTATTTAACTGCTATTATTGAGAAAAACAAATCAGACAGATGATCTAATTCTTCCCGTCAGTGGGACAGATGTTTCTTCAAATGATTTTGTTTCTGTTTAATCAGATACCGAAAGTCAAACTAGACCAAGCTGACACCTACAGGTGCTTCGCCACCAATGTGTATGGAAACGCTGTCTGCACCACAACACTCAATGTTAAAGAAGGTACAAGACAGATTTACTAGTTACCATCAATAGGAATGGTAATTTAAATTAAACTCCAATATTATATACTGTGGGTATGACTATTCCCTTTTATTTTGTTTTCTTCTAGTTGTCTTAAAGAAGAAGGGTCAGGCAGGTAAGACGTTTATAACAGAACTATGCAGAATGTTGTGTTTGTAACAGTGCATGGTTCTCAGTCCAAGATTCATTATTTTTTTTCTTACTTACTTATTACTTATTTTGATTCCTGCAGGCAAGAAATTAATTAGTTTTGAGTGTAACAATAAAAAACAGATGAGCAATTCAGTGTGTAATAATTAAATATTCTGCTTTAGTTGAAAAGACCTTTATGGTTTCAAAGAATTATTTTAAAAAGTAATAAAAAAAATTATTGTTTGTTTGCTTTTCCTACATTTTAAGGTTTCAAAGAAACTCTTCTGAACAGAGATATGTGGTTGCATTTTTTATTTTTCAGGTAATGGACAAGCACCACTGGATTTCAGATCAATGCTTAAGAAAACGTGAGTTCATGGCAAAGTTTGGCTGTTAAACGTTTAATGCTGTAAACACAGTAAAACATTCTACTATTATTTTTTCCCCCAGTGTTGTCACCAGAAAAAAACAACTTCCACCAAAGAAAGAGGGAGAAATTGATCCTAAGCTCTGGGAGCTGCTTCTCAGTGCAAAAAGAAAAGACTACGAGAAAATCTGTTTGGACTTTGGAGTGACTGACTTCCGCTGGATGCTGAAGAGACTCAACCAGATGAAAAAAGAGAGGGAAGACGAACAGGCAAAGGTACTGCATGAAGAAGAACAACTATAACAACTGCACATTAATTCATATACTTCTTGGTGAGGTTTCGAGCAATGAGTAAAAACTTGCACATATTTTGGAGTGAGGGTTTATAGCTTTTACCTAAAAGAGCTGAAATAGAGAATCTGGAGTCTTTTAAGACCAGTCTGTAAAGAAGTATTTTACTGCACTCAGAATAAAACTTTATTTTCATGAAGTGACGAGTTAATCTTTGAAACTTTTACATTTTTGATTTTCATGGACGTTAGCTTTGCCCTGAGGCTACAGCCGAGTGGATCTTAACAAGTAAATATCCAAGGCTGTGTTCGAGGCTGCTTGCATTTTAATTTTATTGAGCCAGATCTAAGGATGCATACTTTAAATTTTGTCGCAGGTTGTAGAGAAGCTGGAGGATGTGAAACAGATAGAAGTGAAACCTAACGGGAGAGCGGAATTCAGCTTCAACATGAAACTTTTGGACCCCAACAGTAATATTCATGTATACAAGGTGGGTTCAAATTCCACGATATTCCAAAGTATTCTGTTTAAAGATTAATAACAGCTCAAAAACTAAACAAATGTGTGACTTCCTGTCTCTCAAAAGGATGGGAAATCGGTGCCATATGGTGATGATGACAATTCAAACCCTAGCCTCAAGAAAACTGGGACAAAGTATGTTTTCAGCATCAATGACCCTCAACCAGAAGATGCTGGATTTTACCAGGTTGATGTAGAAGAAGCAAATGTCCTGACAACTGACTTTCAAGGTAAAGCTTAATGTTCTACTGTAAATAAAACAGGATATTTGTATTAGCAGGCGGTGATATGAACTTTCTATTCCTCTTTTTAGTGCCTGATGTGAAGTTCGTAGCCAAGATCAAGGACGCAAAGGCCGTTGAAAGCGAGGACGCCGTCTTTCAGTGCGTCTTGTCCACACCGCTCAACAGAATCACTTGGTCAAAACAGGACGCGTCACTCGAACATGGGGACAAATATGAAATCACCGTCTCAGAGGACAAACTCACTCACACATTAAGAGTCAAAGACTGTGCAATGGCAGATAATGGAAAATATTATGCCATCGTTGGGATAACTTCCAGCAGTGCTGCTCTCACAGTGGAAGGTGGGTGTAACTACTTATAACATCATTCTAAAAGGCTTCCAAACAGTTCCAACGGAATAAAGAATTCATGCTGTCTATATTTCAGCTGATCCAGACGGCGGTAAAGGTCGTAAGGGCATCAAAACTGGGGATCAGGGTGATTTGACTAAACTTGCATTGGAACAAGGAAAAGACAATCGAGCAAAGGATCAAAAAGATTCGGCTGATTCAGGAGCTGGAGCCGCTCTGAGGGACGGAGGAGCGGGTTCTGGTGACGGGTGTAGTGATGGATCGAAAGATTTATCTGGAGTTAAGACTGATGGAGGTAAAGGAGACGAGAACCTCCTTGGAGATGGAGATGATGAAAACAATATGGGCGACGGGGATGATAAGAACAAGAAGCGATCACGAACTGGTCCTTTGGTTCCTGACACTGTTTCAGGTAAGAGCCTCCATTGCATTGTGGTAGTTTTAATTCCAGGGCTCTTAAGGTGTCTTACAACTGCATATATTGTCAGCTTTGCTATAACGGCCTGTTATCATCGAGAGTCAGAGAAAAATTCTAGGTTGAGGTTTGCTACGCCTAAACCATTCTGGACCGATTTCTGCAGCACTGGTTTTATTCCTCCACAGATATAATAGAAAGACTCTCTGCTCCAATCTTTATTTATGATTTTTGGATTTTCTCTCCAATTAAATGTTCACAATGACCTGAAGTTCAACAACAGAAAACTTAAATTTGACTTTGCTCTTACTGTTGCAGATCGAGGTGTCCAGTTTGTGAGTGGGCTGTCAGATACTGTTGCTAATATTGGTGAACGGGCAGAGCTCACTTGCAAACTAAGCACTGACGCCTCAGAGGGACGCTGGTACAAAAATGGAAAGCTGGTGAGTCAACTGCTCCAGAGGGATTATGTTTGTACAGAACCACGTCAATGCATACCCGTGGATTTAGTAAAAATACATATAATACACTTTAGTAAAAGTACATATAATACACTTTAGTAAAAATACATATAATCCATTGAATAAATTAATTTGTCTTGTGAATATTCTGACAAGTTAACCAATGGAGACGGTGTAAGAATCATCAAAGATGGGGCCTGTCACAAGTTGATAATTGATTGCTGTAAAAAAGACGACACAGCAGTGTACCGCTTTGAGGCTGAGGGACGCAAATCAGAAGCGACACTTAATATTCAAGGTCAGAATCAAAATGAGTCACTTGATTTGATATAATTTAATGATTTGCATTAGTTTAAAGGGGTTCAGGGTTTTGACAATTTCCGTTTTTACTCTCTGACCAGATCCGCCACAAATAGACAGCGATGCATTGGTTAATTTCACAAAGCCAGTTATTATAAAAGCAGGTGAAAGCGCTGAATGGAAGCTGACGTTCTCAGGTGGAGACCCGATGAATATACATTGGTACAAGGATGATGACGAGCTGTTGCCTGGCCTCAATGTGAAAACTGAGACATCAGCTACTCAAAGCCAACTTCGCCTTACTAAGTGCCAAAGGAAAGACAGTGGAGAGGTCAAAATCAAAATCAAAAACAAATTTGGCACAACAGAAGCAACGTCCAGACTTATTGTGATAGGTGAGTTGATAAAGAGACTTTGTAAATATATAATTTGGGTATTTTCTTGTAGCACAATATGATTCCTTATCATTTTGTCACTAGACAAACCCACACCACCACAGGGACCTGCGGACATTGTGGAAAGTGCTGTGACATCTGTGGAGTTCAAATGGAAACCACCAAAAGACAGTGGTGGGTGCCCAATCACCGGCTACATCATAGAACGCCAACAAGTGGGCCGGTGTAAATGGACGAATCTCGGCGAGATCTGTGGCAGCGATGCAAGTTACAGGGATTCAGGCGTGGACCCTGGAAGAAGATACTGCTACCGGATTCGAGCCAAGACGGCAGAAGGCATCAGTGATTACCTGCAAACAGAGGACATAGCTGCTGGAGTTCTGCGTAAGGATTAGTTCAGAGCCTAATGCTAGCAATTCCAAAAGGGCAATTTTAGCTACTCTCAAATGAAAACATAGCATCTTCTTGGGAAGCAAGTAGAGTAAACAAGCAAACAATTAATTCTTTTTTTTTTACATCTTTTGAGAAAATACTCAAAAGATACTATATAATGAATAAGTTTCAAATTCACGATTGACTCTCATCTTGACATTTGCCTTTAGCCATTAAATATTGATTTCTATACAGGAATTGTATCAGATGTATAGAGCATTAGATAACCTCATCAAAGCTGACAGAATTTAATGTCCCCCCCCCACAGGATATCCAGGAGCCCCAGCAGCACCTAAAGTAATCAGTGCCTTTAAAGACTGCATCAACCTGGCATGGAGTCCTCCCTGTGACACTGGAGGAACCAAAATAGTGGGATACAATTTGGAAAGGAACAAGAAAGGCACCAATTACTGGAGCCTGGTAAACCAAGGAGGGCCAATTACAGGTGAGATTATCAGTGGGAGGGGCTGCCCTGAATCTGTACGTGTGCAGAGGGATTTACATGCACGTATGCAACTAGTATGATTCAGAATAAAGGATGAACAGATGTAGAATCCCAATTCTAGAGATTGTTACTAAATCGTGATATGATCTTATGGGAAGATCAACCTCCTCAAACTAGGACTACAACTGAATACTGCATCCATGAGGATACTGCTCAAAATATGTCTAAAATGTTTGTTTTTTAATTTCTATAAAAAGATTTCCACTGGTTTCATTTTGTGAGAATCAGCATAAATAAATTGATATCTCTAGGGACAGGATCACCACATCTTCCTTTCTCTCCAGATACAAAGTTGGCCGTGAAAGACGTCTTCGAAGGGGCAGCGTATGAATTCAGAGTGTCTGCTATCAACCTGTCTGGTGCTGGAGATCCTAGTATTCCCTGTGACACAGTAATTGCAAGAGATCCAATGAGTAAGTCAATCTTATATTTCCCTGTGGTTGTCTACAATGAAAATATAATAATCGAAAGATAACCTATAGTGCTGCTCAACACAACAGTGTCTGTAGCTCTTTGTGCCATAAAACCTGACTTTACTATCATTTCAGAACCTCCAGGCAGAGTCACAGACCTGAAATTAACATCCTCCAACTACACCACGTTTTCACTGGCTTGGACTAAACCCAGAGAAGTGAAAGGGGTTGAGGATGAAGCCCAGGGATACTATGTGGAGATTAGACTGATAGAATGCCTTGAATGGAGCCGCTGTAACGCCGTCCCAATTACTCTAACTTCCTACACTGTGCTTGGCTTGAAGGCGATGGCCACATACTGGGTGAGAGTAATTGCCACCAATTACGGAGGTGATGGAGAACCTCAGGGCTTTGACAAGTACGTCATTGCCATGCCCCCTCCCGGTAAGAGGATGTGAAGTTTAAATCGAGACTGTGACACTTTCTCATAGTTTGGTTTTTTGTTTGAAATATTCAGAAGTCCCCACAAATGTGTTTTTCCTTCCAAAATACATCTACACACTAAAACTGTAAAAATACAGTAGAGCTCTGCACCAAGACAATAGTTTGTATAACAGCTATTCTTCATTCTTCTAAGCAAGATACAATATTTACTTCTTCAAAATCTGTGGATGATTGAGTTAAACAGTGGGATTGTGAAAAGACAGGAAAGATCAGGACTTTGGACATTTCAGCACAAATACAACAATGAAGTTCTAATTCAAAGTTCATTTAAACAATTCTTAAAGCATCGAACACCACGACAATGGAGGGAAACTAGCATCACTGTGGAAAACACATAGGTTCCAGTAACAGAGAGTAATGTGAACATTTTGACAGCTGTTATACTCATGAGCAAAATACATCACAACAAGCACATGATCGGAAACTGGTCTAAATTTATAAAGGTGGTAAATGTCATGTGTAGTAACTTCCTCTTCCTCCCTCCCCTTAAATATTATTTCAAGCACAATGAAAAAGTACATTTATACTATTTAGTAAATTGTATAAATACAAGAAGAATCTAAACATTAAAGTTTGTATTTTATCGTTGCAGTGAGGCCAAGATTTAAAGACAGGAACATGAAAACCTTTGTGGTGGTGAGATCTGGAAACACAGTCCGTCTGAACATCAACTTCGAGGTACTTTGCTTCAGCTTTCCCTCCAAACAGGTTCAGTGGAGAATATATTGTATTGTTTTAATGTTTAATCAACATCATGTTCATCTTTATCAATGTATTAATCTGATATTATCTCAATGTCTACAGGCCTGCCCACTGCCAGAGATCATTTGGTTAAAAGATGGTATTCCAGTGGCTAAACATGTGACAATTACCAACTCCGATAAAGGCTCTCAGCTGTTGATCCCCACCTCCGAGCGCTCCGACAGCGGCGTCTACACCATCACCGTCAAGAACCTGGTCGGCCAGGAGAGCTTCAATGTTGAAATCAGAGTTACAGGTAAATGGAGCCACTTTTACAATTCTGACTCCAATCAAGAGTAATAATGTGACTGGACTATGATCCCACCAGTTTATACAAAGTAGAATTTTATTTATCATTATCATTGTTCGGTGTTCAAATATGGTCTGTAGAATCAGATGAGCCAGTTTAATCTGTCAAAGAAGACCAAGACGAAAATATAGTGTATATTTTAACATTTCTGAATATTGCAAACACTCTTATCTGAACCAGCTGTTGCAAATCCCCTGGTTAAAGTTTCCAGCTCATTTTTAGCACTCAACACTCCAACCAAGCCAAGGTCAACACAAAGTAAAGACAGCAAAATACTTATCGTAGCCAACAATGTTTTTGTTACATCCCACTGCCACAGTATAATAAAAAGTAAGCACCATAACCTTATAGTCAGTTGGGTGGAATTCACATTGAAATGAACTGAGACTGTAATGTCAGGACTCTGTATGACTGTGTCTCTACATCGGATTGTAGATGATCCCAGGCCTCCAGGACCAGTGGAGCTGGTCCAAAACATCCCAGGGACAGTGACTCTGTCCTGGTCTCCCTCTCCAGACGAGAAGAGGGACGACAGGCTACACTACACGGTTTCCCAACGGGACTCCTTCAAGCGCACTTGGAGGACCGTGGCGGACAACCTCTTCAACAACAAGTTCACAGTTGTCAACATTTTGCCTGGATGGGAGTACCACTTCAGGGTGTTTGCTAAAAACGACATGGGCCTTTCAACACCCTCTGAACCCCCTGTGTTTGAGACCAGAAAGGAAAAAGGTTTGTGTCACCACTTCAATCAGAGAGACGCTAAATCATGTTTTTCTATGCTTGCATCCTACTTAGAACAGTAGTTCTGTTATCATGGATATAGACGTACAAAAAACGAAAATCGAAGCAACACAGGCCAAAATATTCAGATTTTAATTTCAAAAGAACATGGCTGATAAAAACCTTTTTTACAGAAAGACAAGAGAAAAAGTAGAATGGCACTCAATAGAGCATATATCTCTGCCAAGGCTGAATGGGTTCTTTCTTGGCCCGTGTCCCCTTTTTCCACCAAGTTTTGTTCGAAATGCTTTCAGAAATTTATGCTTAATCATGCAGACGAATCAAAAAAACAACAAACGCACAGGGTTGAATAATCTCCTTGGTGGAGGTAAGAAACTTTTAAGCAGATATTTCATTGAGTTATAGAACTTAGAAGAACTGAGGCTCGAGTGGATGCTGCCAGAACTAAACAGCTATCCATCTAGTTAGGGGAAATGTCTCAGGGACACATGTTTAAACTCGTTATTCAACCAACACAATTCTGTGAAGCTTTTATGCATTTCTCTGTATTTCAGAAAAGTTCATAGTGAACATGCCAAAGAAAAAAAACCTGGACTTCCAGGCAGCTCCAGCATTCATCGTGCCCCTGAAGATGCGTACGGCTCCACAAGGCTACGAGTGTCACATGAGTTGTGCCGTTAAGGGCGATCCAGCTCCTCGTGTGACATGGTACCGCAACAACATCAGCCTGAACACCAACACCAACTACCACATCACCAACGTCTGCGGCGTCTGCTCCCTGCTCATATTGAGGGTCGGAGTCAAACACAACAGCGAATACAAAGTCGTTATTGAGAACAAACTGGGGTCAGCCGAGTGCTCAATGATCCTGAGTGTCAGAGGTAATATTTACATTACAATTAATTTTAACAGGGTGTAGATGAAACAAGCTAAAAAATATGTTTCTTTACAGAGTGAAGACCTGCACCTGCTGAACAGCGACTTGACCGGAAAGATTCCCGACAGCGTTTTGAATTAATTAGACTACATCTGTTATAGTCTTCTCTTATATTTTAAATAGCGTAAAACAAAAACAAGAAAACGCATGTTATATAGTTTAGTTGTTTCCTTAATCTTTATAAAAGCTTATAAAGTACATAAAAAACTACTTAAAACATCTCAACTCTTTAGCATAGACAAAGTTAAAGTTACAATTATGTATCCTTGAAGGTATCATTTGGAGTTAATGACCTCTAGTGGCACTATTGAGTAATGCTTTCATGAGAGGGCCCCTGCTTTCTTTGTATTGTATGCATGCCATTACATTACACTGTGAAATTAAAACTTAACTTAAGCTTGTGTCATTTTCCAAAGAAATGGAACATGAACGTAGAATAGATGCTGAGGTTCTGTGTCGTTGCAGTAGCTGTTGCAGTTCCTAGTTTTACCAACTCTTGTTTATTCAGAACTTTTCCTGGAGCATTATGCGAGAAAGATCCTGTGAATGCATTGTGTCCATTCAAATAAAGAGCGGGGGCCATTGCTGGTACTTTACAATAAATTGGTTTAAAAAACTAAGGAAGACGAGAACTGTGGTGTGAATGAATTATGAGCCTGTTGCTGCTTGGAATAAAAAGGTCTGCAACATGACAACGACAAACTTAAGTCAACTTTCAAGGGGAAAAATAAATCAATGAAATATATCCAAAATGTGATGGTTCAAGTTTACCCAGTCTTAATAAATTATGCTTGTATTAGCAATATACTATGTGACATTTAGGGCTGGGCAGTAGAATGTTAAAGGAATTGCACTTCAGCCACTTGTTTTTAAATGTCCAATGTTATCTGTTTGTGTATAAGACAAATTTCTGAAGAGATTCTGACAATAAAGTTTGACCCAATCTAATCTAATTGAATCCTTTGGTGTCTTTAACTTTTTTACGCACATAATAAAAATAATCGTTAACTGCTGCCATATTGTTGTGCACCTTAGTATCACTCTTAACCTGAATTGGTCTGATGGCCCCTCACAACCCAGCAGTTAGAGATCCACTTAATGACTGGAGGTCAGAGGGTTCAGAAAAGTAGACACCTGAGTTAATCCAGTGAAGAAGACTCAGCTCTGCAGGTGCGTCCTCTTCCTCCTCTGCTGCTGCCATGACACCTCCATGTTGTAGTTGGGAGTTTTCAGTACCACCGTCCAGGAGAAGGATGGAAACTCCGGTGTTTCTCCACCTCAGTGACGGTGCTGTTCCGCAGAGTCTCCATTAAACCTCAGCAGGTGACTCGGCAGGTAAATAAGCTCAGCTACAATCACTTGTTTTCCACCAGACTCGTCTTCTTAACGATACGAAACTTGAAAATAACGGACTTTGTTTCTTACTTTCTTGTAAAAACACGAATTTAAATGAAACACAAGATTCCGTAAAGGAGACTTCTGCGCAGATAATTAAGAGTGGGCGGGACTTTCTTAGAAGGAAGAGGGTAATATCAAGGAAGTTGTGTCCTTTCCTTTCAAAATAAGATCACGGCCGTTGTTATTTGTTTTAAAATAAGATTAGGCAAAATAAGAGGAAGTGAAGTGATTAAAATCCTTTATGTCACTAGCAGTTTGTAGCCTATTCATATTTGTAGTGAAATATTACCCTAGGTAATTTAACACTAGTAATGAAGCCTGTTGTTTTTAGTATGTCCCAAATCCCAATCTAATTGTCATGTTACACTATCAATGAGCCCAAAAGGTGATTATAATATCTAATAATGCTACTAATTATCTTTAGTTATTATTATTATAATTATTATTATACACAACTGAAGATATGTCACTAACATCAACTGGCATCAATTATCACAGTAGAACATACAAGGCGTAGTCTCCATCTTAAAACGGGGACAGTGTTTAGTTTAAAAAGCATAAAGGTAACGATGTGTGATCTACTGTGCGGCCACATGGCTTTCATAGTGCTGCCATAGAAACCAGTAGCCAGTCAGATTCACCTTTAGCGTCAGCGTAGCCTCAAGTTCGGCCTGTATCACTGAAGACAATATCAAAACACTTGATGACGCTAAGGTGCACAACTGAAGTTATGTCCCTAACATCCGCTGGTGGCCACTAGCACCTGGTACAGAAGACCTTCAAATGTACAAGTGATATTCACTATCTATAGCCCTATATTCTAAAATAATTATTGTTGCTATAAGTCCTTTTGTTAATACATTTATTATGGAAAGTCCAATGTTGGCTGTAAATTGATGCAGTCCACCAGGATTTGTTCATGTGACTCTGATTTTAAAGTCCCATATCGAATCTTTGGAACCATTTTTCATGCAACAAATAACCTTTTATTTTATGTAAAGCTATTTCAACAAACTTACTGTATGGTCCAGAATCGGCAAATGGCATTTAGATCATGTAAAAAATAAGTTATGGGCATACATGATTTAAGATTTATTTCATTATGTTGAGTTATTTACAACCGACATAATAAAAAATAGGCTACAGTATCAAATAGCAGCTGTGAGAATAAATGAAACTGTCGTTAAAGCTTGCAGTAAAAAGTACATGTGTATTACCTGCATAGTTATTTATAGTTTATAGCTTGAGTACATACTGTTCTCTTTGTCTTTAACTTTTTTTGTGAAAAGGTAAAAGTGCTAGTTTCTGCCAGCAGGTGGTGCCTGTTTACTGCCACAATAATGAAACACAAGCAACAAATGTGACAGTGGGGGTGAGGGATCTGTTTTATGATTATTTCATGATGGTAAGTTTTAAGAAATATCAAGTTACCAGGATGCAGCTAACTTTAGTTTAGAATTGAATAGAATAATAGAACCAAGTTTAGAATTGGAATATTGTTTTGTACACTTTCCACAACATGAACCCACATTACCTGTATTCTTAATCTTACTTCTTAATCTTACTTCTACTTTCAGGTGCAGTTTCAGCCACTTGCTGGAACTTTTCGAACAGTCTTAGTTCCTTTTTGTTGAAACATTTTGTTACCTAATGTAACAACACTTCCTTAGCATTGAAATAATGAATCTACTTCCCTTTGCATCACCTCGAGACATTTCATACACAGTTCATACACTGATAACATCAAGATCTTCATATTCACTTGAATAGAAGCCTAACATCTTGAATAAAGTGTTTAACAATGCTTTTCTTTTTCTATTTTTGGTGAAATTACCAAATCCCTTGAGAGCCCATGTGAACAATGCTGCTGTCAAATCCTTGTGTTCACACACACACACACACACACACACACACACACACACACACACACACACACACACACACACACACACACACACACACACACACACACACACACACACATGCACCACAGCCCGCCTCCTGCTCAGTCCCACCACTTCCTCCAGAGCTCTCACACTTGTGCTGCTTTTTTACTCTCATCAGATATGCAATGTCTCACCATCACATGAAGATCACACTCGAGCAGCTCACTTTGACTATAAGGAAACATCTGACTTTCATATCCGTTGATGATAAATGAATTCATCAACATCTTATTTTGATTTTTTTTTTTTTTTTCTTTTAGCTTAAGAAGAAGTGGTTAACTTTTTTTTTTTTAAAGTTCTTGTAGTTTGGACCACGTTACATTGCAGCTGCATGTGGCTTCAGCAGCTCGGGAGCGATGTCATCTCTACTTTCTCACAACAAAGATCGGCCGCACATTAAAAAGTCGCTCTCTGACTCTTCCCCGACTTCCTCCGCTGCCACCACCAGGAGCCTGAGGGTAAGGCCTGATCGTCTTTCATCTTGTTGTTTATTGAGCGGAAATGCCAAAGCTGACATAATGCAAACAGCAGCATTAAAGTTTCAGTACTATCAAACAAATGGCTACGTAACAAGCCACAGTGGTAGTTCTGTGCCAGAGAGACTTAGGACATGTC
The DNA here is from genome assembly GCF_009819705.1 of Hippoglossus hippoglossus. Classification (NCBI taxonomy): domain Eukaryota; kingdom Metazoa; phylum Chordata; class Actinopteri; order Pleuronectiformes; family Pleuronectidae; genus Hippoglossus; species Hippoglossus hippoglossus. Next base: position 6,973,249 of record NC_047155.1, read on the forward strand.
TCACTTGATTTTACTTGTATTTGTCTTCATGTAGGTGGATTATTTGACCTATAGGATCAATTGAAAACGCTGTGAAGTCATGACCTCTAGAGACTAATCGACTAATGTTCTCTTATAATCCACTTTACAGTATTAATGATATTATCAGAGTTACTTTGGTACTTGACAATCACATGGAAATAATTGCAGATGATTTTGTTCATCAATGGATTATTTATCAAATCATTCACTGTTCATGCTGATCAGATGAAACAGGGGTTTTCAACAACTTTAAACTTCACAAACTTATTCACAGAGACAAATCCCAGAAGTTTGTATATGGTACTAAAGGCCTGTTTACACTCACATACTGAAATTAAACTGCATGATGTTGTTCAAAACTTTGAAAGTTTAATCTAGGCAAAGTTGCAGTTAGCCATATCTGTTTATGTAAACTACAGAATCCACTGGGGAAAGATAAATGGGGAAGCATCGACGTCAGCGTGTGAGAGGGGGCGAACAGGAAGAGAGGGAGAAGAAAGAGTGAGAGAAAGAAAGCAGGGGCGAAAGACAGGATGACATAGAACAGAGGGAAGGAGGGATAGAGTGCTCAGGACTGGCTGGGAACTCAGACGCAGTATTTATGGATGTTTATCTCTGCTAGTCCTACGGGAAGCTCAAATTTTCCACTCGGGAATGGCTGGTCAGAGGACCAGAAGTTCCCCATGGGATACAGACAGGCTGGAGCACAGCTTAGCGACTGAGATACATTCACATACATTGGACAACGCTTAAAAAAAAAAAACCCTCTGCTTTTCCATTAGCATCTGTTTATATGTGATGTCCCTTAATCTAAACCAGAGCTTCTTCAAAGTCTGCGTGCTGTATATCATTAGTGACCGTTTACCCAGCACATCCAAGTGTCCAAAGTGAGAGAGACTCAAAGGAGCTGACATCAGAGTCTGGGGAAGATCCAGAGATCTGTAAATGTCTGAGCAGAGGCACATCACCGTGTTTACACTGTGTGCCTGAAACTTTAATCCCTGCTTCTTCTTTGCAGAAATCCACTTGTCTCTCAGATTTTGTCCAGCATGTAAATATTCCAGCAGTGGTCAACCAGTCTGCTTTGTAATAATCTGGCGATACTAATGTTACAGAAAAGATAAATACTTCTTATAGGTTTAGATGTTGATTGTTTGTAGTGAGGGATGCAATAAAATGCAAAGAGTGAGTCATATTAGTTTGATTAGTAAAATGAAAATACATTATATTCAAGGAAAAAGATGATGTGCTGAGCAGGTTTAAAGACAATATATTCCAACACACTAATTTGCGATGTGTTTGTTTTTTAAATCTGGTCTCATCGTCAGTTTTGTGTCTTTTATATAAAGCGTTGAAAGAAATACTGGGTACACAGCCATGCTAGTGGTGCTGGGAGGCTGTGCTTAGGCTCAATGCTTAATGCTAACATCACCATGACAATACTAGCACACAGATGTTAAAGCAGATAATAATTAGCATGTTCTATATCCTGGCTTAGTATGTAACGGCGGGAAGGAAGGAAGAAAAAAAGATAAATAGATGGATAGATAGCTGACAATGGCAGCAGATGTTGTGTTCAAATATTTGTATATATTCATATCTGGACCAAAGTGGTGGACACATGAACTGACAGAAGGACAAATCCTTTCCAGCACCACTTGCTTGCTTGCCTGGCTGAAAACCTAAACACTTGCATTGTAGCAGAGAATTATTCCCATCACGCCCAGACGGCCTGTCAAACAAACACCGAGGCCAAGCTGTGTGAAGTCAACATTTGTGCAGTAATGAGCATCTTTACTGAAAACAGACGACAGGGTGATGATGGCCTGGAAGAATGTGTTTATGCCTCGCGAGCTTTAACTTGGTGTTAAGTTAATTTAAGTCATTTTAACCTGGGAAAAAGTGGTGGAGCGACAGACATTTTCATCCCGGAGCCATGTTAGAAAGGCTGAGAACCGAGAAGCTTGTGTTGTAGCTTTCAATGGGTTTTTAATCTGTGTTTGCAACCTTTTTCTTAGTGAGACATTGAACTAAGAAACATCTGATTAGCTCCAAAACAGAAGAAAACATACAAACACTAAAACACATCATAGTAATCTGTCAGGTCCTTTTTTGTCTTGTCCCGCTAACTAACAGACAAACAGGTAAGGTGAGGTCGAAGACTTTAAGTTGTTATGGTGATTATAATAAGTAGGTTAATGTTTGGAAATTACAGACATGATCGTATTTTTTAAAAATAACATGTCATTTGGGGGCAGCTGCCAAAACAACTGACAGTGTTGTTCTTCTGAGGACAGCGCTCGTTCTAATTGAATTTAAATGCACTTCAAAAGTCTTTGGAGCAAAGTATCAGCCGGCTGAGTTCACAGACCTGAAATGATGTTTGAAAATCTGTCAGCACACATACCTTTAACTTTAAAAGGCAATAATGAGCAAATTGCGAATGCCACTGCCAGAGCTTTTACCTTTTTTGGATGTGTTTGGTTATCTGTGCTTGTCGGTTTATTTAAGGAATCATTTCCTCTCCCCTATAACTGGACTCTGTGTGCTCCATAAACCTTTTCTAGGAAAACTTGAAATGCGTCGATTCCTAGTATCACTACTGCTCAGTTTGTCACCTAATACTGATGTTGTTCAAGTATTAAAAATATATCCTGAGGGCAAGTGAGTGTACGCTTGTGGTATGTGTTTGTTCAGCAGGACACCAAAAAAAAAACTAATTTGTGGATTTGATTCCACATCGTACTTAATAAATCTCACGTCAGGACCAAACAGCCTGTCAAACAAATGATGACGTCAAACTGTGTGAGACACAAACACTTAGGCACTAATGGGCATCTGCTGGAATCCAGGATGGGGCCATGATGGTGTTGTCTAAAATAGCTTAGTGAAGATAATCAGGAATATCATTACAAAACTTACTTTATCATTGTTTATTTGCATTTTTGGTCAGTAAACCTATAGTTCTAATGTGTGTCTCCTCTATTTCAGCATGAAAGACCGTCAAGGTAAGTTTCCTCTAATCTAATTCACACAATTATTACATGTAAAAAGAATGTGGTCGTGTGTGTTGAATGCTCTATACCTGTTTTGTGTTTTCAGATTGAGCTCGTCTGGATCGTCGGATGTTTCCAACGACTCGACAACGAACCACGCCGAGTCCTACTTCCTGCGCAGAGAGAACCGACTGTCCGCGAGGAAAAAGGCCGTAGAAGAGACAGAAAACAATGACTATAAAAAGGCAGGTGCTGCAGCTGGAATGTTGATGGACACTCAGAAACACAAACATGAACCTCACACTGGTGATAGATGAAAAAAAGACGACTAAAGCCAGTATGATTCACGAGGGCACCGTGGATATTAATCTAGCTGTGTAGCAAATATCATGGCAATCCATTAAATTGTTGTTAGGATTGTGTATTAGCAACCAAAACTGTTACCTTCATGATGAATGATGAAAATAACCATTAAACCAGTGAGAACCGTCGCAGTGTTGATGTCCATGCTTGTTAATCTGTGTGCTGTAGGGAAATTTTATATAGTATTTTATACTTATTTATTTTAAACATGTTCTGTGAAATGTATTGATATTGTGGGATTGATAAGGTTGATCTTGTCTGATCTTCTCTCCTCTCCTCTTCTCTTCTCTTCTCTCCTCTCCTCTCCTCTCCTCTCCTCTCCTCTTCTCTTCTCTTCTCTTCTCTTCTCTCATCGCATCTCATATTGTCTTGTCTTGTCTTTTCTTGTCTTGTCTTATCTTATCTCATGTTATCGCATCTCATCTTATCTCATCTTACCCGACCCTATCTTCTCTTCTTATCTCTTAAAACAGTCAAACTCCTAACAAGTGTGTCTTTTGTAGATGTATGAAAAGGCCCTGTCCACAAATCAAAGGCTCAAATCCAAGTTGGAAACCAGTAAACAGGAACTGGTCCTGATCCAGGACCAGCTGCAGAGAGTTCAGGTACTGCACATATCTGCTGCTGTCAACAGTTAATCTGCCCCTTTCAGATTCATGGGTCTGGGAAGAGCTAAAGGGAAAGTTTGCTGAAGGGAGACGACTGAGAAAGTAATTTTCTGTGAGTCATAAATTAAATCATCAGTGTTTGAAGAAATATCTTCCACATGTTCTAATGAGAAATCAGATAATAGAGGAATCTGAATGAAATAAATCATTTTCACAATGAAGCTGCAGTGTTATTACTGTCAGGACTGAATTTGGGAATAATCACCGCACTCATAATAGTTCCTGTGTGTGACTGTAAGTATATTGGATATTTCATACCCGACACCTGAGATTTAAAATGACACATCAGCTTTAACACACTGTGCTATAATCTTTTCTTGTAATACTTTTTCATTGCTGCAGAAGGGAAGAGCAGGAGATTGTGGCTCCACTGTGCTCGAGGCAGAAAGGAAGGTATGAACTCAGCATTATACCAAAATTCCACGGGTGTAGTCGTAGCAAAGTGTTGTCAGTTTTTCCGTATCTTCATTTATTCATCTGAATCTTCTTTATATTGAATGTTGTTCTTCATAGGAAAGCTGGAGTCTTAAAAAGAGAATAACAGATATGGAAGACCAGTTGAAGGTAAAGCAACGTTTTCAAAAATTACTTTCATTTAAAAATGGTAGCAATTAAGAATTTTCTACGATTCTTTCACCCGGGGACAAAGCGGAGCTCGTTTGTAACGAGAGAAACAACAAACAATCAAATCAGTGTCTGTGGGACTTGGTGCCAGGGTGTTAGCGGCTCTGTCTACAGCGGTTTTCATTCGTCAACATTATGCCCCGTTGGCTGTGGAATGTTTGAGCACTTTGACGCGGCGGCGAGCGAGCGAGCCATCAGTATTCATCTGCAGTCTAACGTTCACAAATGTCTGCTGTGTCATGCCCAAGAGGACGCAAACAAAACCCTCTTGTTATCTGTGAATGAGAGCTTTAAACAAACATGGTCGGGAAATTGACGTTCACAACAGAGAAGCACTGTGATGTGTATTCAAATGAGCGACTGTGGTCCAATTGGGTCTGTGCGTCAGTGAAGGCGAGCGTGTGTGTGTTGTTTATTTCTTTTATCATAATAAAACGCCCAGATGAAGCTGGAGCAGATGATTTGGATGAGGCCTCAAAACAGTTTAAATTATTACATTTTGAATAAATAAACATTTGTATCATGTGTCTATGAAATACTTTTAGGCTGTTAACCAAATCCAATTCTTCTAATAATATTTATGTGTAACATTAAAGTTGAACTGATCAACATCTTTATCAATTCAAAGCAGAAATTCAAGTGTGTATCTACTACATAGTGAATGCAAGAGAAAGCATTGTATTGAAGCAGGAGTGTAACACATCATGAACCTGATATTAAGATGTTGGATAGGTGGCAACATTTTTTACGACCGACCCTTCATTAACTGATTTTTAACCCATAAAATTACTTTTAATGTTATCATAAGGCAAAAATGTAACACATTTCATATAAGCGTGGGCTGGTGTTTTGGTAATTTAGTGTTTAAAGTGACTTCTGATGACTGTGCATAAAGATGGACGACATGACAGCTCCCCAAAAGTGAAGCCAAAACATCCTGATCGCCACCTGCTGGCTGGCCGTAGAACAGGTCATTAACCTTGCCTCCTCTAAGTTAGCGGATGGGACATTGGCCAAATTAAGAAGTCAAAGTTCACATCAAATACATGGTTTCGAAATATGGTTTCAGTCGTTTGTAGTAGTTCTTATCACAGTGAGGTATGTTCAACAGTTTGGTTTTAATTAGTAGCCGATCGCTACTCTGCAGAATCCAAATGATGTCACCAGCACAAGATGGCTGTACCAGTATAGGAGATATTTTGGCATCATTTATTGTTATAATCATTATTATCTCTCTTCAGGTTAAAGCAGAACTTAAGATGGAGAACCAGAGGCTGAAGGATGAAAATGGAGCTTTAATCCGTGTCATCACTAAACTGTCCAAGTGAGACACGGAGAAGATGGAAGAGAAGAACACGACACCAGAAGCTATATTTAAATGTTTATCAATAAGGAGAATCCCCCGGAAGAATGATTGTCTATATTTATGAGTCATTTTGTAAATGTTAGTCCATTCTTCACATTCATCCAAATGTACTGTATTTAAAGAAGTTAGACTGCTTGAAGGAAAATACATTAAATTGCATTTTATACTGTATATTCTTTAAATATTTCTACATAAAGACAAATGTAGCATGACCACGTCTTCTGTTTTTTTTATTCCTCTGTGTTTAAAGGAACAAATCACCCACAGGAAAAGTGATAAATCTCCAGAGTCCTATCAAGAATATCCCTGCATACTTAAAAAGACAAAATACTGCAGGTATATGGCCACGTAGGTATTGCCATGGAAACTGCAATATTCGCCCCGCTACCATATGCAGACCCTAAAGTCGGGCTCAGCGCTATCAGGTGCAGCGAATGATGGATGAGCTGTGGTTCTCAGAAACGTGGGAGAGCGTCGTTTCGTTTTCGATTCAGACTTTCTCTTCCTTAACCTGCAACGTGAAAAACAATCAGTTGAACAAAATGCAGAATGGTAGCACAGGAAAAATATGCCTTGTGTTTGACCTACTGGGAGCACCAAGACAGAATCAGACTCACATGTAAAATATCAATCTGTTATGAAGTCACGATCGTTGTTTTTTTGACTTTTTGAAACAAGAAATAATAATTGATGACCTTACCTTTAAAGGGGATAGTTCACCCAAAAATGAAAATTCACTCATTATCTACTGGAGGGGTGGGTGAAGTGTTTGAGTAGATGATGAGTGAATTATATTTTTGGGTGAACTATCCCTTTAAGGGCTATTGGCGCTTTTAAACACATCACATGATTGTTCTGCTGTTTTCCAAGTTCAAGAGTTCGAAGCTCATCTTCTGAGGTTAAACCAACATCAATTCAAATGTAACTGGAGTAAATCTGCAGATCCATATTTCCATGACAACTGGGCAAACACCAGCTGGCAGGGATCCAAGAATAAAAGTCAAGAATAGACTTCAGCTATTTAAATGAGCAACTTGCAGGTTGATTTTTGTTCGTTAAATTTATGCGTGAACTTGTCTGAAAATTATCATGGGATGTCTGCCGGATAGATACATTATTTTCTGTTTATATTTAATTTGGATTATTTATAGATAGCTAAATATTGTATGTACAACAAGAATAATTTACCTCAACTCCCTCAAACATTATGACATTTTTAGAGATACATCTATTTAAATAAATATTCTTCACCAAATAAACCAAACTTGAGTTAAACACCTGATCTCATGCAGACGTGTTGTGTTTTAATTTGTCTTCCTCCTTCTGTGATCACATTTGCTGTGTATGATGCCACCCACTGGCCATAAGTGGAAAAGCAGCCTCTCATTCCATTTACACACCACACAGGACAAGGCTACTTAAAATGCCTTTATTTCCTATGATTACAGTTTTTTTACAACACAGATAAGCCCTGACCACTTCCCATGTTTTGGTTCCCTTCAGCTCTACAGAGTGATATATGAGTACAGTTATTTATTTATTTTTTCGTCTTTTTTGTTTCCCCCTTTGCTGGAAAACATGGATTTTATAAGGAAATAAATCATGCAGTTCACAAAAAGGGCACAACTACTGACACACGTCTACATCAAGACAGAAAGGGAGAGTCGAGTTCAAGCAGTCTGTGTTGCTCAGTAAGTGAGTGATGACAGTCGTCTCTTTGGATGTTCTGCATCATGGCTACTGTGCGTCCAGAGGAGGGTGACTAGAGAGGAAGCAGCAGGTCGGCAGTATTGCATTGCGAATGTGGTTCTGCACTGAATGGGTCGGCTCGGCGCTCAGGAGAGCGCGTGAGACCGGGAAGACTGGGATTTTGTTGCCTGCATTGCAGAAAATGGATAAACTCATACAGTCCATTCACTAAATCCCAAACAATTACACCAAACCAACAAACACAGGGTCAAGTGGGTTCTTATTGCAAATACACAAATTACACAAAATGGAGATTATAGATCATGTGTAGATAGACGGGATGAGAGTGAGTATATTGGATGATCCCGAGAAAAGGATTTAAGACATTACACACACTATAGAAAAGTAATGTCATGAACTTAAATGTGAAAATTAATCTTCTTCTCGATACTAAAATGTAAATGTGTCTGCCTGGTTTATTCTTCCTCCAAACTCTAAAGACACATACTACCTTCTACTCTAAGAGATGGACTGTCACTGTGATTATTCATCTTCATGGACAGACGGACGGAGAAAACAGATCCCCACATCAGATGTCATGATTGATAGAGCGTCCGTATCTCACAGAGCATGCACGTTTAAACTGTGTGTTCACTCATACAGTGGCATTTGTAATGAAAAAGATTATTGATTGCTTAATTATCAGACTGGAGCTACTTGAGAGAGCGACATCAATAATATCCAGTAATGATATTTCACACAAATGTAAAAAAATAAAAGGATTTGGTTACTTTTAGATGCAAATTACTGATTTCACTCACTTCTAATGTGTGATCCGACAGCTGAGAGCAGGTTTATTCGAGTGGCGACATGTTGAAAAGGTACAGTTTAATAAAGGGTGAATAAAAGGAAAAGAACGGGCCACAAGTCAGTTAAGTCATCGACTGTATATCTACATTGGATTAACTGGGACTCGACACTCATCTGGCAGGAGTAAATGAAGGAAACACTTACGGTACACTGAGATAGAAAATCAAGGAGCCAGCAAATATTCTCCTCTTTTGTTTTTTTTGTTTTTGAAATCTATACAGTTTGCTGGTCAGCGACCGAGACAGACTGAACAACAAGTGCAAGCAGGAATGAACAGTAGTTACACGACCTGTAGCCCGAGCACACGGATACATTGGGTTCAGCACAGAGGACACATACAAGCAATGACAGGGAAATTTAGACACTCGTGCAGTTTTGTGAGAAAAATGAAACAGATCTTCACACATGACACATAAAGCAACCCTGCTATAACTCCAGGCTTTAAAGGAGCCCGTGAACCATATATAACATGAAGTATCCAGACATGTACATTCAGTCCCATTTAGCAAAAATACATACACTTTGCAGTCAGTGCATACAGGTTTTTTTTACTCTGTTTTATTATCAAAAATGACATAGAACACAAACACACATACACAATATAATAATGGTTCCTCTTTAAAACATGCTGCTATTTACATCATCTTGTAAATTCATGCTGTAGCCTATTCACAAATCTGCAGCGATGCATGGGGTTGATAGTAATATAGCAGAAGTACTGTGGGTGGACCGGACAGTGTGTGCTGCTGTTTCCCTTCATTTACACTCACTTTTCATTTCTGGTGGTTATACGGAGGCAAAGAAAGCAGCTGAACACCTCGTTTTTATTTTCATTTACACACATTGTGTAGTTTGCTGAGCTTCTAATCTCACATCTTCTCTCACATGGATCACATGATGATAAAACACATCATCTATTGGACGGAGGATCTCAACGTTTTCATCTCATGGTCAAATGGCTTGTTTATCATTTAAAACACTCTTCAATATATAAAATTAGATATGGCTGAAATATTTTCTTTCCATTTTTCTCTGTAGGTTTTGTCAGATCTTCCATTAATCACGACCGAAAAATGCAGGATGTCTGATTTTTTTTAATGAGAAATGTTCTGCTCAAACTCTCAGTTGCAGCAGTTTGTCAGACTCGTGTTCTGTGCAGTACGATATATATTCTAAAGATTCACATCCCACCAATTCAAATCCCATTTCTCGTTCATTTTACCGAAATAAATGGGGTTTTCATGTGTTTTTTTATGGCTCCACACCATTGAAATATGTTTTGGGGTTGTGTGTCCATCCTGTTCTCAAGAACACCTCGAGGGAATTTCTTTAAATTTGGTGCAAACATTCACTGGAACGATTCATTAATTTAATTGTGGTAGCCAGAGGTCAAAGGTCAATGTCATTGTGGCCTCACAAATATGTTTTTGTCTTCTTGAACCTGATGTCTCCAGTCTGTCTTTAGGGGATTTCTTCACATTTTTGGATTTCAGTGGTTCAAAGGTCAAAGGTCACAGTGATATCATATGACTGCACTGGTTAGTGGAGGCATCCAACTGCAGGGTGGTATTTGTAGTTCTTCTGGTTTCTAAACGAAATTAGCATTATTTTTTTATCCAGAAGTGACAATTTAATCAACTTGAATATATGTTTTGCTTTGGGAGGTTTTATCTAATAATGAACAGCTGAAGATTTATGTTTGATTCCACTAGACTGAAAAAAAAACAAACTTGTGGAACTACACATTAAAACTACAAGGAAATTTTCCACATAAGTTTAGACAGATGGCTCCAAATAAGATCATTTAAATTTTGAATGCGGTAGTGAGATTTGTATTTTCTTTTTCTTAAACCCGGTGTTCAGTTGCTCTAAAGCCTTTTTGCCTCCATGCATCTGCACATCACACTAACACAGTAAATCTATGATGAAGTGAGTGTAGCACTTTGGCTCCAGGTTTACAAAGCCTGTGTCTGATCAATGGGATTTAAACGACTACTGTGAGGTGTGTGAGACACATGCGCGATTCTTGCGGCTCTATTTGGTTCAAGCAAATGCTCCTGGACATGTTTATTGTTTAATGTGTTTCGATGCAGCACTTTGAGCCGCGTTGACATTCGCTTTGTAGTTGAATTCCCGTTCTCTTAAAAAGTGCAGTCACATCTTACGTTTCACACTCAGTTCGCTATAAAAACATCTGGAAAATGCTCACTTTGTTTCATCACCGATTATTTGCGTTTGTGTGTAAACTACGACATCCGTCACAGAGCGCTGAATGGATGTGAAAATAAAAAGCGAGAGGTGTGTTTCAGAAGCGTCGGCAGAATGCAGAAGCAAAGTCACAACTGTTTTGAACGTCATTGGTAATCCTCCTACAGTGTCCTGACCTTCCCTGCGGGTAAGTGCGGGTTTTTACATCCAAGTGGTCGACGCAGCTCAAGACACATTTCCGATGGCACATTCACAGTGTCCCTGACGACTTTTGAACAATAAAAGTCCCCCCCCCCCCCCCAACCCCCCACACCCCCACCTTCTCCACTAAACGCCGCCTTTCTCAAAGTGTCACATATCAGGGAAAGGCACCCATGTACTCCTGTCCTACATTACATCTGTCTGAAGACACAAAGACGTGTGTCGAAGCTAAATGCATAGACGATGCCTCCATTGGCGACACACAGAACAAGCGACAGAGATCAGATAGCTGCGGCGTCCCCGGTGCCACACTGTGCACTTCTCTACCGTGTGTATCGAATTCACAGTAAATGCATTCGATGACCTCATCCGTTCTCAATTAACTCTTTTTTTCTGCATCACTTAAACACACTCTGTGCGGAAAATAGCCCAATACTACAGTACTCTCTATTGCAAGTTATAGCACACTTATTAGCAGGATACAATACTGGGTGTGGTGTATGCAGAGCAGTGGGGGGGTGGGGGGGGGGGTAAGTAAAGCATGCTCAACTAAACTAAAGCTTTATTTCCAGTATTGTCTCCACCGAGACTTTCGACCAGTGAACAGCACCCTACGAATCAGTTTCTATGTTTCTTCGATCGTTCAGGAGCCGGTCACCCCCGTAACTCGATGGCAACTCTTCTCAGCTAAATGTGTGAGATGTGATGATTCATTTTTAAAAACTGTTTTATTTTTCCGACTTAACCATAAATGAGAGGGGGGGGGGGGATTCTACGACGTCTCTTTTTTGCTGAGCAGTTTTCATGACCGTGTGTTAAAGTCATGGGTTTCATGCAAAATAGGGGCGGGGGGGTTGGATTTCTGAGTTAGTGCATGAGCTGGTCGGTGGAGCACGTTACTTCTTGGCCGCCAGGGATGCCAGCTGACCGTCGATATCCTCCTCGGGTTGCAATGGATGCCACTGGGCGATGGGACGGCGGGGGTTGGACAGCATGTCGGACCAGTGCTTCAGGCCCAAGCTGGTCGCCTTGCTGCCCACGAAGATCTTCCCGATGGCGTCGTTCTTACCGATCTTGTCATAATCAAACACCGTGACCGCCACCAAGATTTTCTGAGTAGGACATGAGAGAGACTCTGTGATTTCTCTGTTACTGAGTCGTCACATTATCAAAATATGAGCGCAGATTGATTGTAAAGATATTTCTGAAGGAGAGAGACACAGATCAGCTGTATTTTGTTACATATCAGTGGAGTCCAAAAGATGAGATTTGACTTGTACTGTACCTGCATCTGTTCTAGAGGGATTTCAAAGCTGAAGGATTCATTATAATATGGGTTCAAGGTGTTCTTCTTCACCGTGGTCTTCTTCTTCTTCAGACGCTTACCCCCCTGCAGCAGCTGGATCTTCACATAAGGATCTGCAAAGGGCATCGAAATGATCAACAACAGAGACCATCAAGGCAAGATTTTCATATGTCCGTTGATTGTATTACTTACTAGTGCAGTGCCCGTTCTAAAATCAACAACGTCACTTATGTTGATGAGTCCCAGCCGCCTGTTTATCATAATTTTATCAAGATTTTACATATTGCATTTCCAAATTGCACCATAATCGACACTGCACTTTCTTGGGCTTTTAACAATACATGTGCCAAGTGTGAAGCCAACAAGATGGATGGTTCCACATACAGACAGACAGATTTCTGGAATAATTAGACGGAAAATGATATGCACGGCGGCAAGAGAGTGTCTGGGGTTCCCAGGGCAAAACTGGTGCGGGAATATCCAACAGAGTAAAAGATGACCTGACTTCTAAAAGGGATAAAGTTACACAAAGATCACACATTTCTTACATATTTCAAGTATTCAATCATTTGAAGTTTAAAGTTTAAGTTAAAGCTGTCAACGAAGAGTCTTGTTTGAGGGATGTTTTTTCATTCTTTCTTGTAAAAAGCCTCAAATTCTGGGGGCCGTCGTGGCTCTACAGATTCTCCATGAAGTTAAGTTTGAAGGGCTGTGAGGGCCAAAGCAAAAACCTTCAGCTCGTGTCTCTGGAGGTCGTCCGTCGTGGATCTTGAGTTGTGTCTCAGATCATTATCCTGCTGTACAAGCCATCTGCTTTTTTACAGACAAACTCTAACAGTGAAATGTGCTCGTGGCCACTGGCTGGAACAGAAACCCAAAGCTTGATCGATCCACCTCAGCAATTGTAATTCTACCCCTTTTTTTTTTACTCACACGCCTTTGCTCATTGAGGCTGAACAGTTCAATTTTAACTGAATCAGTCTGTTGGACTTATTTCTAAAATCGATCAGGCTTGTTAAGACATTAAAACCTCCGACGATGAATTTTGTGGAGAGGTTGCAGTAAAAGGTTTTTCCTCCATGAAGGTCATTTTGTTTGTGGAGGTGTCACTGCACCGTGGAACAGGGAATCTTCTGCTGAATCTGAGCCGTCATAAGTAGTTCTCTCTTCAACTTGACCTTCTTTATTATGATGCCTGGTATGACACCTGGAAACACTCTGCTTTCTCCGGAAAACCTCCTCCTGCTTTCTGGGAATCAATTCTTGTCATTATTGAGATTATTGAGATCATTTTAATATCTTTTCAGTGTTTGGCAGCTGAGCTCATGGCTGCTTATTGTTTTAAGTTCTAAGGAGTTTATAATGTTAAAAATATGCATCGCTCTGCCTTTTGTAATATTGATCGTGAATAAGTCGTGGCCCTAAGAAACCAAATAAGCCCAGAGAAGTTTGGTAGAAGAAGAAATTTCAAATCCCAGACCCTATACACTCATTTTGCTTAAAATATTGAGGAATATGTTTCATCTGCAATTTCAGGTCTTCTCCAGATCAGTTTATCTTTCACTCATGTTAAGATTCACAGTAACACATGTTTAGCCTGATTGCTTTTTGTATTAATTCAAGTTTTCTGTACGTTTGGACAGAGGAGATTACGATTGTGACTGCGACAAAGGAAAGCCATGTTTCACTTGATGCTTGATTTGTATCTAAGTGGGAAAAGATGTATTTTTCCGTTTTGTTTTGTGTTTGTAAATATTTTGTTCAACACTACTGTTTTAGATAAACAAAAACTGGAGACTAAACTCCTCTCACTAGCATCATGTAAATTCTGTTCACAGCATCTGCAGTGAATGTGACATTTCTCTACCAGATAATCCGCAGGCGTCCATCTTCTTCAGATTCTTTGCCTCCAGGATGCAGACGGTGAGTTTTCCGGCGGTGGGGACGTAACGAAGGGAGATGCAGATGTCTCCGAGTTTCTCAGGCTGAGCCGAGAGAAGAGACAGAAATGACAAGTACATGTTTAAGTAAAATCTTAAATTACACTAGTAAGATAGTTCTGAAAATCCCAGCATTCACTTAGATGAGTGTGATGAAGTTAACAAAGATATTGGGAGAAATTAAACTATACTTTATATTATACCAATATGAGCAGAAAGAACATGTCAGTAAGAAACAGAATACTTATTTTACTACTGTAAAACAGAAATCTCTGTTAATTGATTAATTGACCAAATTATCCAAAAACTATTAAAGATGGAGTTGCTCCATATATTTTTCTTGTCAACAAATCCCATGAAAAGACTGAATCCAACAAGGAGTAAGTGTGTTTGTTTTGTTCACATCGGTCTTTTCTTAGGATCTGTTGACAGAGAAAAGCATGAAGATCATCAACAGACTCGACGCTCATTTTCATTCAGTGTGGCTCTTCGCTGCACCTCCTCCTGGTCGGCGCTCTCCAGATCCTTCCACTCCTCGATCGGCCGTCCAAGGTCGATGGTGTTCATGGGAATCTTCACCTCCCCAATGACGTCATGTTTGGAGAATCGGTCGTAGTCGAAAACAGACATCGTCAGTGTCTTCCCACCAAGTTCCTCGTAGGGCACCTGATCCAGAAAGAAAAATGTACAGACTGTTTTAGACCTTGATGCCTTATTTTCTCAATTAGTGATTATACAGTTTGACTAAAGGCTAAAAGTCACCTGGTTTGGGTAAATATAGCATGAACTTTACTTTACTCAGTGCCAGCAGGTTATTAAAACAGGTTTTTAAACCTAGAGTTGGTGTTATTTATTTTACTGTTGAGAAACTTGCCAAAAGTAAAGTAGATTTTAACTGTGTGGAACATTATCTACAGTTACGCTTTGTCTTAGGTGGGGTTTTACCCATGGGTAGTATATAAAGTTACCTAGTTAGAACAGGTGCCATATTGAGCCACATATTTGTATTGTGTGTAACAGGGAATTAAATATTTCAAGTATAATGAGTACATGGAAAATGTACATTTAAAATATATGTTTCATAAAGTTAATAACAAATATTTCAAATCCATTTTATATATTAACCACATGTTGCCATGATTTAGCTCTGGTTGGTCCAGTTTTCTTTTAAAAAAATGGGTAAAAACCAGAAGTTAAATTGATCATAATGTTAATATATGTTTGTGGTGTTTATAACCCACTGCATTTTAGAGTCAAGTAGTATTTCTTACAATACAAATCAAATCACTTGGATTCAATCATCTTAAAAAAGATATTAAAGATATTAGAAAAGATGACATGCTCCAGCTGACTGAAACTCTCTCAAATAAAGCCGAGGGAAATAAATCTCCCAGTGAAACAATAACCGTGACTGTGAACGTGTCTGTGCCTGAGAGGAGGGAGAGGATTTGTTTTTCTGCAGACAGGCAGAGCTTCCAGCGCCGCTCAGAGCCTCAAGTAAGGTCTCTGCGGACCTTATTAGCCAGGACAGGAAAGAGCAGCGTGTCGGCTGCACAGGCCACTGAGAGCGTACTCACATCCACATAAAGCTGACAAGACACAGTGTCACAGCTATTACACTGACACAGCATTAGGGACAAGGAGTCAGGGGGTTAAGATGTCTGCTCACAATCACATAAATGTTTCATCCATGTTTCTCCTTGTGTCTTGTAGTTTTAATGTGTCGTGAGAAACTCGCCTTGAATACAAACGTCTCATTGAAGACGGGGTTCAGCGTCTTCTTGTGCACTTTGGTGTCGAACTTCTTCTTCTTGTCGGGGAAGAGCAGGACTCGGACGTAAGGATCTGAGGTTCCTCCCGAGTCCATGGACAAGAGGTCTGCAGCTTGGAGGATGCCGACCGTGACCTGCATGCGGAGGAGAGAGCGGGATGTGGAGTAGGGAAGCGTCAAAGGCGTAGATTTTACTAGACAAAAAAAAAACCTAGTCTCTGCTCTGTTTTTAAAGCATTTAGGAATTTATTCATTGCCTCTGTGCCTAAATGCTGCTGAGACCATTACAGCTGTATTTTCTGTTTTTCCGTACCTGGAATTGTTGCATATCTAATCCTCTTAGTATAATTCAGTCTCTCTGTGACAAAGGATCATTGTCTTGCTCTGCTGAGGTTTTACAAAGCAGCTCTTACAGGAATAGGGCGACATTTTGGGAAACACACCGATTTGCTTTCTTTTTTTGCTGTGAGTTAGACGGGAGGATCAATACTTCTCTAATGTCTGTCTGGTCAATATAAAGCTAGAGCCAGCAGCCGGCTAGCTTAGCTTAGCATACAGACTGGAAACAGGGGGAAACAGCGAGCCTGAACTCTGTCAGAAGAAAACACAATCTGTTCATCTTCTAAAGTTATAGTTAGCCTGATATAGCTCATACGCAGATTGACCATACACTGTATCATCTTGATCGCCCCCTCGTGGTTGGCTGCAGTACAGGTCGTGGACCCCGTCTCCCCCATGTTGGTGGATGGGACACAGACTAAAAAGTCAAGGTGTACGTTAAATACATTTTTCACAAAGATGGTTTCTGTCATTTTAGCTACGTCTTATCAAACAGGTGCTTTTCCGGTAAATTTGATTTTACAAGTTATTTGTTATTAAAAAATGGGGAGAAAAGTCATGATTTACAGCTGAGACTAAACTGTGATTGGTCGAGCACACGTATCGACAGGACTTCAATACCGCAGCTCCACGCTGTGATTGCTAAACCACAGGCTCTGTTGTGTCATCCATTTTTACTGACAATCTGTGAGCCAGTCTTTATGCTAAGCTAAGCTAACTGCTCACATGGTATTTTATCCAACAGACATGATAGACAGCGATCTTTTGATTTAACTCCTGGCAAGAAAACAAATCGGTGTATTTCTCAGAATGTCAAACTATTGCTGAAAATGTAGGAGAATCTCAGGCGGATGAAACTTAAACAAATGTAATGCAATCTATACGATAACATATATGCAATAATATAACATATGTAGTTATACCAAATTTTAATCTTAAGAAACAACCAACTACGCCTCTTTAAATGTCTATAGTTCTTTTAAAGCGTTTACATGTGACAACCACAGACCTTTGTGTTCTCAAAGTCATAATCTATAGAGTACTGCAGCTTCCCCAGTTTCTCTTGTTCTTTCTCCTCTTCTTCCTTCTCTTCCTCTGTCAAACCGGTCTCTCCCTCGTCATCGTCATCGTCCTGGTGTATCTGTGGTTTGAAGGTAGCAAAACAAGACCCAATGTTAAAAGTCAGGGACTCAGGATTGGATACAGGGCTTCCTATAGCAGCCAGCATGCCACAGACACTGGAAGTCCAGGAGTTTTTATTTTTACATGGGAGATACATGTTTTGGTCACTGCTTACCTGCACAGCACCTGATGATAATAACATTTACAAGGGGAGAAATCGCTACTGGTAACACATATATACATGTTTAAACTTGGGGATAATTGTGCACACCTCTGTCTTCAGCCTTTTTGGGATCACTGGGCATTTCCTTTGACATGCTTGTGCAGTTCGGTGACAGCCAGAGGCAGTGGAGGCATTGCATGCTAGTTCCACTAGGAGGGTTTTTTCCATGATATCGGATATTAGCATCGCTCGCTTGTTTTTCAAACGGCTAATTTTCAAGGGCTTAACTTCAAATGAACAAGGCGATGAGTGTTTGGCTGAAAACCCCTAAGGAACTAGCTCACAACAGCAAATACCAATGCATATTAAATGGTAAATATATTATTCCATGAAAGGAGATGACTTTGGAGTAACCTTATCCTTTTCAAACTTTTAGCTGGATTGAAATTTGCTGTTTTATTAAACCTACCTTCGCTACCTTCATAGTTCAGGAATATAATCCTGAACTTTTTGAATCTGCATGCCTTGTTTCACCTCTAAATGTATGAGGCACTCAAGAAATGTCTTCTCAGCTCAACATCATTACAATAAATGTCCCATCAGGATCAAAGGGCACAGACAACTATTTGAATAATGTAGAGTCTTATTGTTGTTTCGCTCTTATTCCTGCAGGTAAGTAAAAGTGTCAATGCCGAGGCGACCTTGACTTTAAAGTGTTTGTCCTCTTTTTTATTCAGGCCATCCAGTGTCTCCACGTTCTGCCTCCTCCTTGAGTTTTACAATCAAAGGTTTTTTTTGGGCTCTTCATGCAGTTTTATCATCGTTTCCATGTCTCCCAAACAACCAACCATGCCCTTTATCACATGCACAGATTAATAGTGTTAAAAGTGTCTTGCATATCATCTCTTAGTCCAATACTTTCCATATTGGCGTGAGTTACAGTTACATTGTCCCAGGAACAATGTGTTAGACTCTCCTCTTTGGGGTTTATGGAGCACATCATAGCTTTCCAGTGTTACATTCTCAAGCTGTCTCAATTCAAAAAAGTGAAAATCAGTCTCAAAATAAAATGAAAAAATGCAAAGGAAGCTACGACTTTTCATTCCATGAAACCCACCTCCGCCCCGGGGGAGGGGCCAGAGAGCGTCAACGTGAGCTATCCACCTACCGTAGAGCGGGAGTCCACCACAGTCAAGAAACACGAGGCACACACAAGACGGACACAAAGCGGGAAAAAGAAAGGAGGAGAGCAGAGAAAGGAAGAGATTCAACTCACAAGACACCAAACACACTACAAAAAGAGAGGCAGTCAACAACACCACCAACACAGCTATGATGAGAAATGACACCCGAGTGTTTTTTTTTACTTGTTTTAACATCATGGACAAAAGTTGTTGATTGTCTTAATTAACTGTCACCGGAGCACGAGGCAATCTGTGGTGATGTCAGCTGCTTTGACCTCAAATGAATCATTGGATTTACTATCGTTTCTTCATTTCCCAACATTTTCGGCACTTTGATAAAAAAAAATTCTTCCTGCAGGTCTCGTGCTTTCATCCGCTGTGAAATGCAGCATTTTGTGCTCGGCGACTGGTCAAATGAAACTTTCCACCTCAAGGTCCTCATTATTCTTTGCCACCTGGTAACAAAGCGTGTCATTTTTCACCACGGGCCACAATGGAATACATCACACAATTAAACGACCACAACAACATCAAATGAGAGTAGGGGAAGGGAGCTCTCCTTGTGTCCTCTACAGCCTGGCCTAAAAGAGCTGCTGGTGAAAGATCAAATTTGGTTAATGAATATAAAAAAACTCATCAATAAGTGTCATAATTGATGATAAACATTTGAGTAGATAATTGAATGTAGCACAGTGGAAGAGAAGAGGTAAAGCATCATCCAATCATCTTCCCGTTACGATGACATTTCAGCACGAGGCGACATACCTCGCCATCCTGCATGTTCTTCATGTTGAAGCCGTCCTTGCCCTTTTTGCCTTTCTTGTTCTTCTTCTTCTTGCAGCAGCATTTTTTGATTATGCAGAAGCAGCAGGTGAGGATGAGCAACGCGGCCACCACAGCGATGGCAATCAGGGCCCATGGAGGCACTGCCGGTGTCAGAACAACAGAGGGACAGTTTAAATTGAATGGTAGCTATGGTGTTTTTCACTTCCAAAAAAAAATGTAACTTTTGCATCTGAGAAGGAATTGTGAAGTCAAGGCGAGATTGCTTACATGGGATTTTATCAATTTCATTCAAGAATTTACTCTTGATTTCCTCAAACATGTCATTCTTGCTGATCTCTGTGTTGTTGGAGCCGGACATGTCCAGGGCGGTGGTGGAGATAACCGCCGGGCTGGGCGCCATGGTCATGGTGGTGGTGGCACCGGTGGCACCGGTGGGCTCCGCGGCCGCCACGGCCTGTGGCCTTCTGAACAAGTTAAACTTCATTGTCAAAGACTAGGTGCAGCGTCCCTGAGACACACAGAGATCAGACAGACAGGGAGGGAGAATGAAAGTCAGCACACAAACTCAGTAACAGTTTGTTATGGTTTAGTTTATAAGAACAGAGGTGAAGACTGGAATGAAGTCTTAGTGAAAGATTATTGTTACAGAAATCTACTGAATTGTGCTAGAATCTAGAAGACTAAATTAATTCTAGACCAGGATGGTGTAGCACAGAAACAATTATTAATTTGAAAGACTTAATATTAGTGGACGCACAGAAAACTGGACCATTATTCTGATTTGTTTGATGTTTTCTGATTTGTATCATTATAACTTTAATACATCTGTAGATTTCAAGTCAATTATGATACAATACGATACAATTAGAGTAGATACGATATGATGCAATACAAAACGATACATTCTGATATGTTACGATACATTCTGATACGACACAATGCAATTAGATTAGATTAGATAAAATTGGATGCAATTCAATACTTTAAGATCAATTGTACTTTTCAGCAGTTTTTCTGATATTTTAAACTAAATCACTAATTTATCAACTGATATAAGGAAAGGAAAGATGTAAACTCCAGTTCCAGTCCAACATAAATGCTTTTCATGTGAACCTGCAGCTTTTTAATTCACTATGGAAGAAAAAACCTTGCTGAGAAAAAAGGAAATCTGAATACCCACAACTCTGCAAACTCAGACTAACAATGAAGATCATGTGAAGCTCCAGAACAGATACTAAATGGTTATTGTGTTGAAATTGTTGTCTCAGCTCTTCACGTTCAGACTTAATACATCATAGCTCCTCCACTAAGACACTAATGGATAAGAATGATCCCATTTTCTTGAGCGATGTTGAGATCAACAGCAGCAAAGAAGCTACTGTGAGACACAGGAGTGGATTTTAAATCATTCCGCCTTCACAATCAGCCACAAGCAAAGTCATGAGTCATGTGAATGAACACACATCAACTCAACTGAGAAAATCTTACAAGACATAAAAGCCCATGAGACTAAACACATCCACTATGCAGATGACATGATGATTTACCAGTGCAGACCTGGAGAGAGTTAAGGATGTTCCTCTTGAAAGAGGCTGATTGTGATTCAAATGTTAAAGGTAAAGTTTGACATCTTGGGAAATATGCTAATCCCCTCTCTTGCAGACAGTTAGCTGTTAGCTTAGCTAGCTAGTTAGTTAGTTAGCCTGTCCAAAGGATAATAAAATGCACAAATATATTTAAACTGTTTATTATCGAGCTATAGAGGTTCTGGTGGGCAGATGATACTTTTGGTCTTAAAGCTAAATTTAATGGCGGCTAGCTATAGCTCCATATTTAACATAGTGACATGACAGAGGTAAGATTTTCTTATCAAACTCTCAGCGAGAAGGAACAACTGTCAAACCTTTCCATTGTCATTGTGGAGTTAACATGTTCTCCCTTGTGGGTAACTTGGTTATGAATCACATATTTAATAGCGGTTGGGAAATGAATTCAATCTATTTACCAAAAATATTTGACTACCTGAAGCTGAAAAATGTGTCTGTTGACTGACTGAACATGTTATTATTTTTTAAATAATCATTTTTGTCTGTTATGTAGTTTTTGCCATCTTAGCAGTTGTAAGCAATTTGAAGTTTTTACCTTGTGTTTTGTAGGAAACTGGGATGCTCATCTACCTCTGTAAAATGTTATCATTATATAACCCAGACGGTTAAGTCATTAGTGGAGAAAACGAATGGCAGGTCAATCGATAATAGAAATACTCATTAGTTGAGGTAGAAGAGGTGGAATAAACTCAAATCCATGCAGCAATTAAAGCTGCAGTGTGAATCCTTCTCACCACAAATCAGAGACTAATACAACAAGTGTTTCCTCACAACGCTCTGTATTTATTTATTTTTTTTGCCTCCGGAAATTTAATCCACCGCAAACAGCCGACAAAATCAATTTACCTCTCAGCCTCGAGTGAGCATTACAATTTATTCTCTGTCTGCTCTTTGCATTAAGACGAGTGACACCATCACACTATTAGCATTTACTGCCGAGCGCCAAGGTGTCATTACACTGGTCCAAATACGGCCTGCTTCTCTTTTTTCTTAACCCTCAAAACATAAAAAAATCATATGTTGCTGATAACTGGAAGCACTTGACAACTTTAAATCAATTTACTTTGGATTAAATTGGAATCGTTTTATTTTGGTGCACAGAGAGAGAATTATTTTCTTCGAGTGCTCAGTTATTCAATTACTGAAAATAGACAGTAATGGGGATATTTAAAGCACAGTTCATCTGTTTAAAGCCTATGAGTAAGAATATTTTTTATTGCAGTGTGATGCATTTCTGGGAACTTCTAGTCATTGTGATGCTGTCATGCTCCCCCCAGCCCCCCCACCTCAACTTAATGCTAAAGAATAACTGGCAACTTGGCAAATGTTCTTGTTCTGCCGCTCTAATGTTTCTGAGTTCATTTACGCTTGCGTCAGAGTGAAAAGCCCAAAGGAAGAAAAGTGTTTTAATGGAAAAGGTTAGGAAATTCATTTTTTTTATTGCAACTAGAGAAAAGTAAGTGATTCAGTCTCACTGGTTTTATATCATCACCGTGACTAGTGCAAGTACAATGTGGAGGTAGATGGACACAAAAATACTAAATGAAAGTGTACATAAAATTGTGTGCGTGTGTGTGGGTGTGTGCGCACATATCTATAGTTGTGACTTCCAATTTTGGTTAAATTTATGTTGGTCCTCACAATTTCAAAGGCTTGTTTGAGGGTCAAGATTTTGGTTTTAGGGTTAGGATTAGAATTAGGTTTAGGTTGGGGTTGGGGTTAGGCATTTAGTAGTCATGGTTAAGATTAAGATAAGGGATAAGGGAACGCATTATGAGGCTCCTCACTATGACAAGGTTGTGTAAGTGTGTGTACTTGTACAGATATCTATGTGAGGACCATGTTGCGCCCACAACCTACAAGAGGACATTTTGGTCCTCACTTTGTGAACCACTTTCAATGGGCTGGTTGAGAGTTAAGACTTGGTTTTGAGGTTAGGGTTAGAATATGATTTAGCTTAGGCATTTAGTTGTGATGGTTAAGGTTAGGGTGGGGGGCTAGGGAACGCATTATGTCGATGAGTGTCCTCACTAAGATAGATGTACAAACAAGGACAATAAATAATTCCCAGATCCAAACACACAAGTTTACGTTTCAAATAAAAAAAATGAATGTGAATCTTTAGCAATAGAGAAAACATGTGTCCTTATACGCTCACTGTGTGTGTGTGTGTGTGTGTGTGTGTGTGTGTGTGTGTGTGTGTGTGTGTGTGTGTGTGTGAGGATGTCTGTATCATAACATGACAGTGAGCCGGCAGACTTCTGACTTTGTGGCCAAACAGTCTTAATTTAACATCGTCTCCATCGACTCACAGGCCACAGATCAATAAATATTCTATTCAAACATGTGTATTTCAGTGATTCTCTCATTCTAACAGGTTGGATTTTGTGGTCAGACGCCTGCTGTTCACTCTCGGTACAGTAGAGGCCTGTGTGCAGCGGGCCAGCACATCTTTGTTGCTAAGCAATCTTGATAGTGTCTATCAGCTACACAGAACTGCCCGCATAAACCTGCCTATAGCCGAGGTGACCAGCCAATCAAATAACCAATTGGCTCAAGGCCAGTGTCAAGTCATTGCCTGAGCGCTGGGTACACGCTCACGATGTGAACGCCTGCCCTGCTGTGATGTGTGATGATTATGATTAAAGTTTGAGCTGCAGCAGGGGTCCCTCCTAGAAATGTGACGTGGTTTCGTGTCTGTATCGTCACTCGGAGAATCATCAACTACAATCAGCCCTGATGAAACATGTCGGCAGCCGTGAGAAACACAGAGAGAAATAACTCAAGTCCCTAACTTCCATCGGCTCAGCATGTTCTCCCTGTGACGAGGACAGAGGCTGAATGCAAAGACACTGAAGCACAGTCGTTTGTTTTAGCCTGAGTGTTTAGCTCTGTGCCATTAGCGCTCTGTCCCTATCTGTCTTTGATTTCTGCAGCTCATCCCTGTATCATCAAGAAAGAGGCTCAGACATGATGTGCAGATACAGAGCTGTGCGGTCACAGTGCTACAGTTACAGTATCATCACTGACTTAGTTTTGAACGTGCAGAGCCGATCATCCCTCACAGCCATGTTCTACACCTGCTGAGCGGTTTTGAATCCCTGCATGTCAAATATCAAATGTTAAAAATATCCCCCCAAAACCAGAAGCTCACCAGTCAGATGAGGTGTTCCCCTTCACCAGGCGGCCCATCCAATATCAGTCACTGCTCGGGCTCCGGCTCCTCAGAGCTGTGGCAACATAGTCTGATCTCTCCCATAAACAGAGACTGCAGTCTCCTCTCACTTCTCTCCACTGCAGCACTACACCCCTCCTCCTCCTCCGCCTCCTCCTCCAACGCACACCATCTCCCCCACCCACCCACCCTCCCCCATCACACACCTCCCTACTCCCCCCTCTGTCTCTCCCTCAATGTAATGCGTGCAGCCTCTCAACCCATTTCTCCCCACACACACACACACACACACACACACACACACACACACACACACACCCCCCACCCCCAAAACCTCATTTATGATGCTGCTCACACAACTGATTGCAGCATGCCACTCTTTGGTCGAGCATCGGAGGGCAGTTGTAAAAGATCAATATGCACAATCCTCAGGGTCGGGGTAATGTTTGTGTGTGTGGGGTGGGGGGGTGCATTTGAATAAGGTCGTAGTTTGCTCAGATCAGAGATGCATTATGTAGGAGAGATATTGTAGGACAGCTGAGAAACTCTTCAGGGTGTGCTGGCTCCACAGATGCCATCACGCCGAGCTCGCGCAATTAATTGGATCGCAACAATTGATCTCAGAAGTGCGGTGTAACGCTCCGGAGGGATCCTCGCTGGTTAAAGCCTTTTCAAAAAACGAACAAGTGAACCCGAGGATGATTAGGTCAACTTGTCTGCCTTTCACCGATCTCCCAGGAGGCTCGTCAAGCATGATTGGAATTGAGCAGATTGCAAAGCAACAAATGTGACCCCACAACATTGAGCTTAAAACCATTACATCATGGAAACAACTGATGTGTGGACAAAGAATCAATGCAAACACAGTGTGTGTGTGTGTGTGTGTGAAGGCTTTAAAATGAAACTCTGGGTATTAGAATGGAAGTCCTTGCAGCTCGGCCTTGCTTTACCTCTGCGTGACACACTGCTCTAAAATCTGCAAATGCGTTAAAACGCCCCTCAGGTAGTTACTTCTGTACATATTTAAACCGTTTTTCAATCCCAGCGTTCACTCTTTTCCCCTGGTCTTCTCCTGAAATCCTCCTTTCCTCTGCACTCTCCTTGGGGAAATACCTTTCTGTGTGCTCATTTTCATCCAGCAGCTGTCAGGAGCCGCTGTGAGAGGTGGCTCCTCTCCCTGCACTCTACCCTGCAATGAGCTGCTCCGGCCAGAGGGGGGCAGGAATCTCCTACAAAACTGCTGCATCACAGAGCAGCATCCTTTCCCCCCCCTCTCTCTCTCTCTCTCTCTCTCTCTCTCTCTCTCTCTCTCTCTTCCACCAGTGTACTGCAAAGGTTTGCCCAGAGATGTTTGTACTGAATAATTTCACCAAACCTGGCTTCATCTATTGAAAAGAATTTTGCAACAGTGAAAGTGACGCATGCATTTGACAGAAATAATCACCAAGGTCTTTAATTGAACTGGATCTTTTCACCTGCTTCTCTTTATTTTTCCTCTTAAGTGATTTTTCCTTTTATCACATTTTTCTGAGACAGACTTTAAATGACCTTGCCATCTATATATGAAAACGAAATTGCACAAGTGAAAAGTTTGAAGTGGATTCGTGGGCTGAAGTAGGAGTGAGGAGACAACATAAAAATGAGAAAGGATGTCGTGTGGAAGAACTGTGGTAGCGAGGTGAGGAGAATTTATGGCCCCAGGAGAGAGATACCTGAAGTTAAAGATGAAGGTGAGATGGAATTAGGATTTGTTATATCAGTAAAAGTGAATTGAAAACTTAATTTAAAACAGTGGGACATTTTATGAGTCAGAGGTGAAAATTGATGCCCCTCTTATGTTCGTTTGTATCACAGATTTATGAAAGATCTCCACTTCCTCCCATTGAACAAAAATTAAGCAAAAATATCCTAGATATGGTTGCCGACATTTATCAGAAACACGAACACCTAAAAAAGTTGAAACCATTTACGTAAAAAGTTAAACATGTACTCTGACTTTTTAAATTTGATCCATGTTTTGTCTGCTAACATGGAGGGGGCGGGGTTTATGACCTATACTGCAGCCAGCCACCAGGGGGTGATCAAGATGATTTGGCTTCACTTTAGGGAGTTGTCATTTTGTCCGTCCTCATATCCAGTCTATATATTTTTGGGAAAATGAGGCTGAAAACAGTCACCATTGCTTAATATACAGACTTCAGACAGGGGGAAACAAAAGCCTGGTTTGTCCAACGACTACAAAATCTATCAACAGCAAAAATCCTCCGCGTTATTCAGGCGAGAGGTGGAGCAGCCGGGTGCAGCAGGTGGAGGCAGGAAGTGCTATATTAATTCTATAGCTCCCTGACACTCAGCTCTTATCACAACAAACTCTGTAAAAATCTTGTGCATGTTAGAACATCTTGTGCATCAACGCCCCCCCCCCCCCCCCCCCCCCCCCACACTCACTGTGAATCCCCTGTGTTCTCTCACAGATTTCTCCTGATTTTCTACGAACTTATTACTAGTAAGCCAGGCGGAGAAAGTCTGCAGATGAACCCGGAGCCTCTCACTTTGCCTTTTTGCGTTCACACATGTTCACACAACATGGAGTTCAGGGCATGTCTGACAGCAGCTTTAAAAAGAAACTCCATTTCCCTTATGAATTTGTAGAATTTTACTTTTACTTTCCGTCTGATTTTTATTTTAATTGGTTCTACATTATTTAACAGAGAGAGAGACAGTAAAACACAAGAAGAGATGAAGTGGTTGTAACTCGTGCAGAGCTGCACCATTCATTGTGCTGCCTCAATGGAAACTTACAGTCGGTAATTATGGTATTTAATTCTAATGTATACAGCAGCACTCACTTTAAATCTGCATTGTCAGAGAAATCTACTTGGCAACAGCAATAACTTAATTCCCTCAAAGGTGGATTGTGAAATAAATTGCAAACAGGGAAAATGGATAAAATGTAGATGGCGGACGGCCAAACCGAGCAGCCCATTCGTCAATGGCAACAGAAATCCAATACATATCAGATATGAGACGAATAACCACGTCATTCTAAGTGAAATGAAATTTTACCAAGGCTGCATAATTACTGGTTTACAATGAATATTTATTTTTTGGTCCAAAATAAATCTAAATATAATATAAATATAATATAAATTCTGAAGTTTTAGTTCAAGTAATCTAAACTAGTTACTTTAATTAATCTTAACCCTCACAAAATAGAAAAACTACAATATTTAATCACCAAATGTGTAAAAACCCTGAAATGTTTAATGTTCCAATGAAATAACTGCTTTTCTTCATAGAACCTTCACATCAGTGTATTAGATTTTATATTCTACTGATCTGTGTTATTACCTGGTGCAATGATGCAATTTTTTACACTAGGGTGTCATACCTTAAAAATATAAAGATACATAAAACTGGGCTGAATCTGTGAAACCTTAGTATCTAAAAAGCAACCCTTTTTTTCACTCTAAATCTGCTATAATTTATTTTTATTCAACATGGCAAATGACAGCAAAATCGGCGAAAAACACAGTATTTAACTCTCTGTCCGCACCGTAACTTGGTTTAGTTCACTCATTGCTGTCAGAGAGGCGTTATCATCCAAAGAAATGAACTGTTGTCGATGATGAATCTATGAAAAGCCACTGTGCACGACCTGATCACAAGCAGATGCCAAACAGACCCAGAGCCAGATATTCACCTCAGGAGTTAATAGTGAGCTAAAAAACAGTAAGTAGGATTTTCATTGACCTGGTGGTAAACTGTGACTGAACGATGTTGCTTGGGAACGATTGAATGAGTGAATAAGCTCCCATTTGCTGATGAGTTCACAATTTAGCTCGGTGATGACGTCAATATCCGTCCACACATATTATCCATACCGCTTTTCCTCTGAGGGTCATTACGGGGCTGGAGCCAATCTTCGCTGGCGTTGGGCGAGAGGTGGGTGTAATACAGGACCAACATATAGAGACAAACAACCATTCACACCTACACTCAAGCTGGAGTAACTGAGGAAAACCCACACAGACACAGAGACAACATGCAAACTCCACACAGGATCCGAAACTGGTCATGAACAAGATGAGGATAAAAGGATCATTATCAGTGGAAACAATATTTAATAGCAGCCGGATAATAAGTTTGTTTCAGTAATGGTATTTCATTCTCCTGTATGTGCTCAGTAGATCAGTTTATGTCCCTGACCTGGTTTGATAATTCCCCACCTGACTTCCTGACTCAGCAGCTTTAAGAGTTTAGTGCAAGGTCACAACGCAGTTTCAGCATCAACCGAAGCAGTAACCCTTAGACACCCGGTGCATTGTGGGATACTCCAGTGCATTTGAATGACTAAACCTTTCCCTTCCGCTCAAATAGTCATTCTCTTCACGGAGAGGATGAGTCAGGACAGTGCTGCACTGGGACGTCGATCAGAGCAACAGCACCACTATCAAAGCCCCTGATTACCGACACGTACGAAGACGACAGCTGGTCCCGACGCGCGCCGCTGCCGAGTTGTGCTGGGACGACTTGGTCAGAGTGATTTGTCTCCTGTGAGGCAGCACGGAGGATGTGGAAAAGACTGCACCCTGTGAGCTCCTGCAGGGAGTGCTGCAATGCAGGGGTGTCACAGAGAAATGCGAAGCTGGAAGGCAGTTTGTCCAACAGTCAGCCGCTCGCACTCTACCTCCATCTCCTGCCATGCCTCACTCCTTCCTCTCCTGCCATGCTTTCATCTTTTCTTTTTCTTCTATTATTCTGTATTATTCTATTCTGTTTGGACTCTCATCCTGTTCCTCTATCCACACACACGCACACACACCCGTACATGAGGTCATTCATTGGCATAAGGCATTTCTTATCCCCTAAGCCGCCTAACCTTAACCATCAAAACTAACTGCCTAACCCTTACCCAAACCTATTCTAACCTAATTCTAACCCTAAAACCAAGTCTTAA
The DNA here is from genome assembly GCF_009819705.1 of Hippoglossus hippoglossus. Lineage (NCBI taxonomy): Eukaryota > Metazoa > Chordata > Actinopteri > Pleuronectiformes > Pleuronectidae > Hippoglossus > Hippoglossus hippoglossus. The sequence continues at coordinate 7,002,608 of NC_047155.1, forward strand.
CCCTGAAACAGGCATAAAAAGCGGGTCAGAAAGTGAGGACCAGGCTAAAATGTCCTCTCTGTATGTTGTGGGATCAAAATGCTCAACAAAGATATCTGCACAAATACACACACACAGACACACACACTGGCCAGATATTACTGCAGCATAAACAGTGGTAAACAGAGAGCAGCATATGGTCAGAGTTGGCTCTGTTGCAGCAGTGACTGGGTGTTAAGGAAGTATGAGAGTGTGTGCGTGTGTGTGTGTCAGTGTGTGTGTGTGAGTGTGAGTGTGAGTGGATAGATGGCTGTCAGATCTAACTACTGTGCTTTGACAGCAGCTTTTCACTGTAACCGAGTTACTGCCATGACGATACCACAGTGTCTCTCTCGTCAGTGAAGGACGGGGAAATAGAATCAATAAGTGATCAACTGAACCATCGTCCATGTCATTGTCCCATTATATCACTGTGCACTTCATGATCTGGTTTCCTGTCCTCCATTAAAACCTAATGAGACGGCATCTTGTACTTTTATTAATAAAACCATATTACGCAGCAAACTTCCTTCACATCATATTTGCTCCACTCGATGTCCTCTCTACCGGGGATCCAGGATTCGCTTGGAACTTGGTAGAACAGCTTTCTCCTATTTTTCGCCATGGTAATGTAGTAACCTTCAGAAAATGGTCATTGGATAAGTTTCACAGGGATTTTATCTCTCTGGGGAGATTTCAAAATGAAGATTTGCAGTTGCTACTCCTAAACACCATGGTGTCACATGTATCTGTTGTCTCTTATCCGTTTTAAACATGCTCTATATCCCTTAATTCAGTTTTTTATATTCTTTACTTCTATAATTTTGTAAACTTGAAATGTGGCCAGGTCTAACTCTGGGGACTTCCTGGTTAAATAGAGGATAAATCTAATGAAATCATACACTCTCCCAGGTCCCTGAAATCCAACAAATCCATTGAAGTGCAGCCATCATTGATGGAATCGATCGCACCCTGATTAACCTGCTGTACCGAGTGTCTGCCATTGATAAGGTCTATCAAAGCCACTGTGTTGATTTATTCAAACTGAACTTGAAGGATGAGGATGATGAAATTCAAAAACATCTAATTAAAAGGCCAAAACCTTCAACAAATTCTTCTTATTCACAATCAGCTTATGATTTGTGATCCAGAGTTTATCCCTTTGTGATGTGGAGCTCTACTGCTGCTTCAACAAGGATTAACAATACATGAGTGATCCACACCACGGCTCTGACTCATCCTGGTGCAATAAACACACACTGGAACACAAAATATGTAAAAATGCACGACTGGAAATTATTTACACGTTTTGTGAAAGCGAGTTTGTTTGTGTCTGAACGCCACCGACAGGATAAGGACTCGTTAATGAGGGACTGAGACACACACACATTTATCTTTAAACACAGCTCAACAACTCAGTGTGTGTATTAGCAGCATCAGCATTGGAAGAACCCGACCTGTGTGGGAGAAGATGCTGTGTGAGCTGAAGGTCCTTCCTCAGGGCCGAGGCTGACCAGGTGCTACATCAGCGGACGAGTCGCCTGAGTCAGACGTGTGAGCTGAACGTAACCAGGATGACGAAGTGTAGCACAGCAGGAGATGTGTCACCCTAATGTCAGCTTTTCAAACTGGCTGTGAGAAAATGACCAGAAACAACTAAAAGTGTTAAAAAGTTGAACCTTCAATCCGAACACTCTCCTGGGTCCATCACCAGGACGTTACCATTACACACTTTGGTTGATTACCGCTGATTTTCATGATGAAAGAAGAGGAAAACACTTCTGATCACAGGAGTAAAACTAACAACTGTAATTAACTGCAGTTATGTCTTTCCTCTTAATTTCCCCTGCGAGTTCATCAACATCTGTTTGCTAAAAAGCAAAATATGACGCCCACGGCTATTTTCCCTTTGGTGCATGGCGAAAACTATAACTGAGACAATCACGTCAAAGAGTTTCATTGGCCAGAGAGTTGGACAGTTCACGACACAATCTGACAAAGTGTCTTTGTGGTCGTCATGTTACAAACACCCACAATGATTGTTCCTTGTTATTTAGCCGCCATAGCCATTTCATTGACTGTAAATAAAGATGGTTTCTGTCACTTTAAGGAGTTCTTATCACACTGATGTATGTTCAGGTCTTTATGTTTTTATAAGTTTGGTTTTAATTACGTATTTGATGCTATAAAAACAGGGTGAAAACCTCATGATTGACAGCTGAGACTGACTTGCGATTGGTCAAGGACGTGCATCGTCGGGTTTTCCATCTCCGGATGACACTACGCAGATTCTAGCCCCACATGCACAAGATGGCGGTGTTCAAGTACAAGATATTTTGGCCTAATTGTGGGAGGAGACGCTTTGACTATCTTTAAATACAGTAGATAGTAATAGCATAAAGACGAATAAACAAAGTACACAAGATATGTTTGTCTACACACATACATTTTCCCTCCTTCTGGTGCTGAAAATAGCCGGACTCACTAGCGCTGGATATTTGGTGCATTTAGGCGGAGGAGCAGAAGGGAGAGAGAGAGAGGGAGAGAGAGAGATATTTAGAGACGGAGGAGGAGGTAAAGAAGAGGGAGTGGATACATCTCCCCACTAATGGAGGATGTGTTGCCCAGTGGCACAGATCTAGGGCAACATGACAGAGTAGTTCTGGGTGAAGAGAAGCCAGAGGGGCCGTAAGTTCAGTCAGTAATTATCCGATCCTTCTGTCCCGACTTCCTACATTTCCTCCTCTTTTATTGTGAAATTGGACGCATTTCCAATCAGGTTTATTCCAAGACTTTTGCTAATTAAGTATTTATCTTCATTTTCTCATTACTTTGCGTGAATACAAGAGCTGGATGTGTCGATATAATATTTTTTTTGGTTCTTGTTATAAATGATTAGAAACTTCATGTAAGATTTTGTTTATTTCACAAGTAGATGGAGATAATGTTACTTTAATGTTATTATAATTCCTGGTCTACAAGCCTCTGAATTCAGCCAGCTCAGAGTGCAGGACTCATAATGACCAGTAGGGAGCACTGTACATAAACTCTTTAATTTACAGAGACACAGAAATAGAGATGTGCGAAATTACTTGTAGTAATATTACTTTTGATCATTCAAGTAGATTTGTTGGCAATAACAATGTACTTGTATCACTCCATAAGTATAAAGTACTCTGACATTGTTATAATATTGATATTTTTCTTAAAACACTGTTGCCTAAGCTTCAACATTTCACATACAGACTCACCCTCTGGTGGAAATAGTACTTAAAAATATTAATTTGTTCCTGAAGCACTCAGCATTGATCTGCTGAGGAGTATTGATCATCCTCTGCAGTGGTTGGACTGAAACAGGCACCAGAGACAGGAGCATCGTCTCCACTGAGGCAAATAAAGCACAAGACAATGTCATGTAATATTGCATTTTGTAATTGTGGAAATTTAAATAATCATTTATCTTTTTCTCAATATGATGGAAAGTAAAATTCTTCACCAGCTAGTTGCAAACTTTAGATTGTACGACGTGTCTCCACCTCCTCCAACAATCCAGAAATTAAGCTTAAATATTCTAGATACAAAAGCTGCCATCTTGAGCCTGTACAGTGGTGGTCAGGGGGTGGAGCCGAGGTAGCAAAGTCCCGCCAATACACATGCTCCACCAATCACAAGGCAATCTCAGCTGTCAATCCTGACGTTTCAACACATTTCTATTAATTAAAACCAAACTAACCTGAAAACTTGAACATACTTCAGTTGGACAAGAATTACTAAGAATGTATCATACGTTTATTTTGACTTTTTAGTCCACGTCCCATCCACTAATTTTGCAGACGCAGGGATAATGAAAAATTTAATATGCAACCACCAGATGGCGTTTGAGATGCTTTGGCTTCACTGTTGGGGAGCCATCACATCGTCCATCTTTAAATACAGTGTGTATAAACATAATTACGTGGGCTGTAAAACCAAAACAATGAGCTGAAAGACGCTAAAACTAGAGGACCAGCACATGATCCAAAATATTGTTAAAGTGCAGCTTCAATTCAAAAAGCTTTTCTCCATGTCCCTGCATGTCTCCAGTCTTTCTCTCTTCATTCTTGACCGCTCATATATTTGACCTCAACAGTTTATAAAGTCAAACAGATTCTGTCCCAGTTGTTACGACCCTCTGTCCCTCTGTTGTTGGATGTGTCGTGCTGCATCTTCTCCACTCATTCATCAGCTTTTTGAGACACTGGCTCACCACAAAAACCTCAGTACTGCCAGCAGTTGAAGGTTTGTTCTCCTCGTTCTTCACAAGTCTGAATGCACTTTAGACCGAGAGGGACAGAGGTGGATACGTTTCTCTTTTCACGGAAGGTCGAGCCTCAAATCGCCTCTATTCCACTGTACCCTCGGGCGGAGAGGTGTCGTGCTAATGGCGTTCAACGGATAGAAAATGCACTGCAGCATTAGCACAATATAATGGTTCAGCAACTTGCACGGCCTATCAAAGTCTACAGGTACTCTCCTATAACATCACAGCTATCAATAATGTCTCTCAACACAAAAAACATCGTGAAATCCCATTTCATGACCTGGCTTTACTGCGTATACACACCGACTGTAGTACTACTAGTAATGATCCAGACGTCGTGTGTACAGTCTGAATGAAAAACATCTTCAGCGTGCTTCGTGTATGATGATGCACCTGACAGCCTGTGAATGAGGATCTCAGTTTAGTCAGGACAGGATTATAGGCTGCAGTAGCAGAATCCCATTTCATGAGCCATCGAGCATCAGAAGAGCTCGGTGGGGGGGGGGGGGGGCACACCTCTCTTCAGCTGTAATGTGGAAACTCAAAGGGGCTGAAGCGTGGCGTCCTGACGACTGCAACAACCGACAACCGCAAGGAAAACATTATTGATTTAGATTCGGTGAACAGATTGGGATGATCAGTGGTAGGTGTATGGACCAATGTGGACCCCTGGAGGGTTTAGGAGGATGTTACCAAGCAAACATATATTGTATTCAACATGGAGAAGTTGTGTGCTGACAACAAGAAACTAATACATTTGACTGAATGACAAATAAAATAAATTGACACAAGAGTCCAAACTGGCTTCAGAAAGTGTTGAGACCTTCACTTTTCCATTTTATTATGTTGTAGATTTAATTGTAAATGGCTAAAATGCACCTGATCACGTTTTGAGGTGTAAAGAGGGTCTGAACACATTCATTTCAATAAATAAACAACAAAAATAAAGAATCTAAAAACATGTTTTCACTTTGTCACTACTGGTTATTGAGTGTGGATTACTGTGCACAAAAGTACAAAAAAAAGATTTTATCAATTTAAAATTGAATCAACAACATGATAAAGTTCTATAGACTGTATCTAAAGATGGACGACATGACAGCTCCCCAAAAGTGAAGCCAAAGCATCTCAATTGCCCCCTGGTGGCTGGCTGCAGTGCAGGTGATAAACCCAGCCTCCTCTTTGTTAATGAATGAGACACGGACCAAATTAAAATGTCAAAGCAGAAGACGTCAAATAAAATTTTCTCAGGGATGATCTTTGTAGTTTTAGGTAGTTCCTATCACAATGATGCATGTTCAAGTTTTTCTGGTAAATTTCGTTCTTGGTTGGTTTTAATGACATGGGGAAACGTCATGATTGACAGCTGAGACTGACTCACGATTGGTCGAGTGTGTGTGTATTGGCAGGAAATGACAGGAAAAAGCTCTGAATGACGTCAATGGAGCAAGACGCCAGTGACGGCATCCATCTTTATTTACAGTCTATGGTAAGCTACAGTGGTGCATCAAGCTAAATGCTGACGTCAACATCCTTAGCCGACAATGGAAATGCTTACATGCTGATGTTAGCATTTAGGCTAACATTCACCCAGTTCAACAATACAAAAGAAAGGGTTTGAAAGAAAGGGAGAGCTGTGAGACTCGTGACCTCTCTGTAATGATTCCAGGAACTTAGATTTTAGCTGATAAGCTGGCCACCATTTTGCTGATCAGTAAGTGAGACCGAGGCCAATGGGAATATCAGCCTCTAGTAATAAACCAACATCTCCACAGATAGAGCGTCATCGAGGATTAAAAGATGTGTGCTCGCATATTTTTGTGACTCTAGGTGCAGGCGGTAAAACAGAGATCCTGTCTCATTGGACGAATTCAGCAGAAAAACACAAAGATATATGCAGAATGACATTTACCCTTTAAATTGACGTATATCGATAAGCAAGACAGTTTAAAAATACTTTATTGGACTCTTTGCACTTTGGGATTTTGCTTCGAACTCTTGCAATTAATATCTTGCACTGCCTTTTTTGATTGGCCATATCAGTAGCAGACTTACTTAACGCTTAGTAAAAGAGGTAAGTGATTAAATAATTGACATTTATAGAGCATATTGATTAATGCACCTTACCCTGCACTCGTATTACATTATTAGGTCACACATTCACTTTATATTCACTGTACTATCTTCTATTTGAAGGTGTCTCACTTTTAACCTGAAAAAAAAACCATCTACTGCAGCATAAAAAATGCACCAAGTCAAGTGCACACGTTACAGCACAGAGGAGTGTGTGAGACACATTGCAGCAACACACACATGCCTTGTTTCACCTCTGCTGAAGCCAAAAGGAAGTCCTCATTTGGTGCATGCACACGTACACACACGCACGCACACACTCAGGAGTATCCCAGCCATGTACTCATTACGTCCCCAGGGACAGGAAACCACTGCATCACATGATCTCTTCTCACCACTGCATCATAATCAGCCCGTTAACCTCAAGTACCAACATGCACATCTGTATCTGTGATAACATTTCTTCATCAATTGGAAAAACAGAAGGAGATGAGGACGACAGGCTTTTCAAACACGACAAGAAAAAGTCAAGATGCTTCAGCTGCAGGTAATCAGTGTCCATCAGAGGCCGTAATGCGCCAAATTTCCATGCACATTATTAAAAGCCCTCTGCAAACATCTTCCATCGCGGTGAACTATAGGAATATTTGCTCACAAAGCATTTAGAGATAAGGAACCAACGTGACTTGTATTAATGCAGCGGTTAACTGCTGATGAGACAACACAGACCAATGTGAGCACAGCGAGCTCTGCAGGCTCTTTAACGTGGGCCCTTCACTCCTGCTGGCTCAGCACATTTTTACTTTGCAACACACTCCCTCAGAGCTGTTACTGTGGAGCAGTGAGCCCACTCATCCATCTGCACACTGACACACTGGAGAGAGAACAGTAAAGAAAGACTGAAAGAAAAATCATAACGTGCCAACATGAGGGAGCTTATTCTCCATCTATGTCTCTGTTTTTGTTCATGAACACATTTAGCTCTATGTTGGTATAAAAAAAAGAAAAAGATCTGAATGTGTAATCACCTATAATAAACCAATGAAAATAGTTTTACTAATAAATTGGCATCTTAAGTTCTACCCTCACACACACACACACACACGTTTGTTTTATTATGTAACATGATACTGCAGCACTACATGATGCTACGCAGCATGAGGACTTACCGGCATGCTGTAAAAGTTCCACTCTCTGCATAAAAATGAGAAGGCGACTGGCAGAGCGCTCACACACCGTCTGCTCTAATTAACCCCTGAGCCATTTATTCTCTCTCTCTCTCTCTCTCTCTCTCTCTCTCTCTCTCTCTCTCTCTCTCTCTCTCTCTCTGCAGAGCTTTCTGCAGAGCAGCATGTGTGTAATGAGGCTAGGTGCCTCTGTGACAACCTGGCACACAGCAACGCCTGAGTTACTGATGGAGCTGTTCTGGAAAAGAGGAGGAGGAGAGAGGAGGAGGAGAAACAAAAAGGATGCATCTTACCTTGAACAGAGATGTGCTGCCTCCCTTGGAATGAGAGAACAGGGCCGGAGAGATTCTTGACAGGAGGAACGAGCAAAGGAAAAATCTCAACAAGCTGCACTTTGGTTGATCCCACTCTCAAAAGACATTGCAGAACTCCTTCCTGTGGGGTCTGTTTCTGTCCGTGAGCCCCCCTCCCCTCCTCTGACACTCACACACAGGACTTCTCTGGGCTCAGGCTGCAGCTGAGGTGCATTCACACCGGGCACGGACGAGAAATCAAGACACACTCACACAGATTAACATTGTTCTGACACTGAAATCAGCACAAGCATCAGAGCCAGTGCACTTCCACTGCTGTATTTCCCGGCACTGTTCCCTTATTGGCTGAGGAGCAGCTCAATAAAAACCCTCCTTGTCATCAATTGGGCAGAGGAGGAGGGGGGGGCTAGGTTTTCTGTGGCGCACTAACAACGCTGCTCCTCCTCTCCTCTTCTTTGCTCCATCAGTTTTTCACCCCCAGCACCGGCACACATGCAGGGAGTGCTGAGCTTTGAGAAAGAGACGCAGGAGGAAAGGAAAGGGAGGAAAAAAGAGAGAGGGAGCGAGGGGATGGAGAGAAGTGCAAGGGGAGGAGGGGGGGAATCGATGAGTGGTGAGAGGAGAGGTACAGATGGCAACAAGCAGGCTGCAGCAGCTCTCACAGATTTTTTAGATTGCAGGTCCCTGTGCCTCTCGTCTGCTGCAGGGAGCTGTGCAGGGACCTGAGTGCAATGAGGTGTAAGGACCAGAGAAGATAGGAGGAGAGGAGGAGAGGAAGAGGAAGAGGAAGAGGAAGAGGAGAGGAGAGGAGAGGAGAGGGAGAGGAGAGGAGAGGAGAGGAGAGGAGAGGAGAGGAGAGGAGAGGAGGGTTGTTACTGGTCTGCTCGGGCTGGTTTTGCTGCAGTACAGGAGCAGGCAGGAAGCAGATGGGAAGTTGTCGGTGCTTTTCTCCAGCAGCAGTAAAATGTCAAGCTCCAGCATCCGACTCAACAGTAGCAACACACAAAAAAAAAAAATTCCACCCGTTCCTCTCTTTCCTGTTAATATGCATGAACGTGTGAGTGGTGAATGATTTAAAAGAGGAGCTGCAGGAGCGACACAGATCACTGCTCCTGCATCATCAGGGGACACGCAGATTATAAAGTCACCTAATTAACCACGAGGTGTAAAAGTCAAAGAGTCACTGTGTGCAGTAGTAAGATGTGCAATGTGTTTAATGTAGCGGAGAAATGATTCAGTTCAGCGAGTTGATACTTCATGTTTCCTTTAAGGATTCTTCATGTGCGATGATGCATAAGAAGAACAAAGATGTAAGAGTTTAAAACACACACGTCTGTTGGGTTTTTTATTTCCCACCCTCACAACAATCCAGTGCCTCAATTTTAATTAAATTTACTTCACAGCATCTCATTGTGGAATCAATAGAGGAGCTGACTTCCTCCAGTGGACAGACGAGCAGAGCTGCATCACACTGCTGCTGCTGCAGGCTCCTCCTGGGAAATCCACACACAGGTTGTGCTGGTTTGTGAGAATCACATACAGCCACTGTGAGGCAGCATGAAACACACGGAACCACAGTTTGAAGGTGAATGTGTGAAATATGTGAGATTAAACAACATCTAAAGCATCTGAATGGTTTCAAAACAGAAGAGAAACGCCCCAATCTCCACCGTAACTTGCAGCGAATGAAAAAGTGCCTTGGGAGCGTCTACCCAGCTGATTTAGCAGTGCAACATTTGCATTAATGAAAAGCAACAACAGTGCCAGTTCCACCATTACACTTATTAAACCCTCAGGGAATGTTGCCAAAACCTCAGCTCCCTTCAAGAAGGACGCACCATTTCATTACCTTTGGCGTTACCCTTGACGGAGCAGCCTCCACATCACAATCAGTGCATTACCAACGATTAAAGCAACACCAGCACACGAGGCAGAGATGCTGCATCACTACCGCACGTTGAGCTTTTTTTAATAAATGAACTTTCCATCCGGTTCTGTTTCATCTGCGACCATTTCCCTGCAGGAGGAGGGTGCAGCAGAGAGAACAACTTTTTGATAGGATCTAATTATTCAGCCAGAGGATATTTTGCGGTGATCACCCTGTTGTGGACTTCGCAGCAATAAATCATAACAGACGGGACAGAGACGCCGAGGTGATTCATTCATGGGGATGAGAGGCGGAGTATGAGCCTGAAGCAGCTGTATGGTTTCATAAAGGTGAAGCTCGGAGTCTAATGAGCCTCAAACACAAAATGAAGATGGAGGAGACAAACCACGGGAACACAGCTGAAGGCTGCAGCAGCTCTGTGAGGCTGAACGTGAAGGAGAACCAATACTCTGAGCAGGTGTGTTCACCATCTGAGTTTAAGGCATGAAAACTTGAATACCTGCACCTTGCCCCCTTCAATTCAGTCAAACAGCATTAAACTGTGCAACATCAAAGGTCCCTTAAACACACCTCAAATCCATGAAAATACGTTTTAATAATCTTTAAAAAAAAGATTCTTTGAATGTCAAAGACAGTGATCAAATTTCCTAGATCTGCCTCTTTGTCCAGATCCGCGCCAAAGTTTAATGGCGTCTTTCTTGGCCCCGTGCTACGTCCTTCCACGACAGACACACCGTCATCAGGTTTCAGGTTTTCTCTCATTAACTAAAGTGTCTGATGAAATCTTAGTTTTGCTCCGACAGTGGTAAAGGCCCAAAGGTCCAGGAGATCCCCACAGTGTGTTTACATGTTGTTATGGAATCTAACTCACCAGCGCTGAGACATTTCACTCAAAAGCACACATTTCAGCCTGATGGTGGCAGTAGAGGAGAAGTCAGGGGATCACTAAAGTCATTACAGCTTCATCCTCTGGGAAACATGAACGTCTGACGGTTTAAAAGGTTTGACCTACAGGTGGCGCTGACAGAAGAGTCAGGGGATCGACATCTTTGTGATGTTGGACCATTACAACCATCTAAAGAAGAACAACTAATCATATAAACACAAACTCACTCATGTACACACACACACACACACATCAACATCAAACTGAATTATACGATTCAAACATAACTTGAATATATGATACTATACTTTAATATATCAAATATGAGCAGTTACATTCTGTGTCCCGGGGTTTTGTGGTTTTCATTGGAGGTTTGAAACCTTTTTTGGGAGCAGGACCTAAATTAGACAGGAAGTCTCTCGCTCTGTGACCTTGTTGCAGCGTGTCAGCATCCAGGGACCCAGCAGAAGTAGGCCTGAGACCCAGTATGGTGCAGAGCCCGCGGGTTAACGCTGCACCGTGCGGCTCAAAGTGACACAGAGGGAACAGTTGATCCATTTCAAAACACTGTAAATCAAATGGACAGTTGGCTTTGCCGTTGATCTCTGGAGCGAACATCCCCGTGTTTTGGATTTTTAAAGCAGCAGCGTCTGAATGTTGTTGACGTGCGACGTGACTCTTAATTCTCGCCCTTTTTAGAGGCTTGCACATGCTGCTGCTTGATTGTGACAGTAGAGGGAGCCACGCCGAAGGAGACGGATAATGAGTTTTTCTTCCTCATGGCTTTAACTGCAGAGTTGGGTCATTCAAACCTTTATGTTTCCACACAGTTATACTATTGGTGTATTTTATTCTCGTACAAAACAGACTTCAGGGTCATGGGAGGTAGATTTTCATCCTTTTGAATTAAATTATATCTCCACTTAATTTATGAATTTCATTTCCCCGATTCCGTTCTTTAAGGTAACGTAAAAGCACATTTTGCCAGACGATCCACTTCCTAAAATAACCCGGGTACGACGGAGCCCTGCAGCTAATTTTATCAGCCTCCATGTGAACCCATGTGTCTGTGCAACCTGGAAGGCTCTGGCATCCGGCCCCTTATCACTATGCCACGAACTCCGGGACAAGATAGCTACAAGATCAGTCTTATAGACTGGTATGATTATTATGGAAGTGCTGGCATTCTGCTGTGTACTCCTGGGTCTGTTCGAGCCAAATGAATTGTGCCGCTGTCATCCAGGTTCTCAGGGGGCCGCTGCCAAGAGGGGCTGCGTAAATTCAGCCACCGAGTCCAACTGTGGTGGAAAATAATTAAATCAATCTGCAGATACAGAAGCTTCCAGGCCTGTAGGATAATACATTTTTTAATTCTTGGTCATTTTATTCTGTAAAGTTCACACTGGAGGCTTTAACTAAACTATTCTATAGAATCTATTGTTTTTTCCATGACTGTATTTTAATATTGTACACATTTCTAACTATTTTATTTTACTCCTTCAATTTACTTATTATTAGATCTATCCTTTTTATTTCTTCGACCTCTTTTGTTCTGCTCTTTTTAATCTTTTACTTTGCTTGAAAAGTGTTTAAAAATGGTGCTATCTGATTTAAAATTGATTTCTTCAAATTTTGTCAGGCCGAGCTCATTTTCATTGTCACTCGTTTATTATTAGATACTCTATTCTTATTAATTGACCTTATTTTTATGTGTTTGTGTTGTTTTCCTTAAAAGAATCAAAATTAATGTTTGTCTTCTGCTGATATTTCTTTGTATTTTGCTTCTACATAATTGATATTGTCCATGTCATGATAATTGTTTTTAACATGTTACTAGTTGTTATTTGATTTCCTGTTGAATTGTATATGTACTTTCCGTGAAAATAATCTTAATTAATACAAATAAATATAAGCTATATTGTGTACTGTAGATGTATTTACTGATTTTTGACTGACCTGTTCTACAGTGACCACTAGTTGGAGTCTATATTTCCTAATGACACAGATCTTTCTATAAAAATATAAGAAACTTTTATAATATATTACAAATTACAATTGTGTTAAATAAAGTCTAAAATTCTTTTCTTTCACCTTCTTCAATATATCTCCTAAAATATGTCAAATCAAACCAAAACTATGTAATAAAGAATCTGAATAAACTCAAGCTGAGTAACTGTCTCTTCTTTACGGATTAAATTATTGATAATAACGATTAAAGCTTTCAAATAATCATGCTGTAGATTTCAATTTACTGAAGACACCGTATTGAAAAACAACAAAACCAGAAATTAAATTATTTATTGATAAAAACACGTCGATGTTATATGTAGATCTCCAATGAGGAACAGTGAATTCATGCTGTGATACTCTCGCCTCGTTGCACTGACGGGGTGGGAAACCAGGGGGGGGAAGCTGATAGTGGACATGGATGTGGACTTGATAACATGAAAAGGCACAAAGCGACAACAAACGTCCATCACAACATCGGGCAACACTTGTCAAGAGGTCACAGGCAACAACCCTCATGGAGCGTGGTCACCAGCCATATATACATGTTCTGACAGGAATCCAGCACCGTCCTGTGAGAGAAAAAGGAAACATCATTGGCTCTTTTATTCGTCGCCGTTGAGGAAGACGGTTTTAGAAACGCTAAAAGTGTCACGCACCTTATGCTGCAAAGGCCTCATTCCTTCTGCTCCTAATTTGGGATCGCAACAGATGCACAAATAACAGCAACAGGTGTTACACACAGTCAGAGGTGCAGTCGCTTCAGTGGCAGCAATCCAGAATCACACGAGGGGGAAAAAACTCAAACTATGCAAACATGCTTTCCTGTATTTTTTTAAAACATGCATTAGAAATAAATCTTTACGGATAGAAAACTGCAACATTTAACAGATTAAACCTCTGAGGTTTTCTCGTGTTCAGAGAGCAACCTGCAGGTGAAACGCTTAAAGGAGGTTGTTGCTGCTGCTGCTGAGTCGAGGAAATGTGATTAAGTCTCCGACCCAAGTTCACGAGGAGCCATCAGAGATGTAATTTATGGGTGCTACCTCCCGCACCCTTTAAGTGGCAGAGGCCACCATTTCCCAGTTTAGTGCCGTCCATGTATGGAAAGCAAGTCACGCAGGAGGCACATGTCACCTCGGGACTCATTTAGACCGACTGACCCGATGCAAACTTTTACCACGCACATTCTCAGCGTAGAACTGTATGTTTATAAAGTTAATTACGGTTTAAAAGGTGGATACTTTAACTAGATGATTGTTTTTTAGATTCATCAATGCAGTTTTTATTGGTTTACTTTGTAAATGTAGTGATAAAATATCATCCTAATGATTTCTGACCTGTAATGATGAGAACGTTGACCTATTTCTTCTGTGCATCCACAACCGCTGCCTCTGTTTAACAGAAAAGTTATTTGTGATCAGACACCAAGCAAAACCTAATGTTTACAGCCATAAACAAACTGTAGACATTGGAATGGACATTTAAGGTGCTGACTTACGTTTGACCTCCAGTTTGCAGCAGACAGTCGCCTCTCCGTGTTCGTTCTTGGCTTTGCAGCTGTACACGCCACCGTCAAAGTTACCGGGCTTGCGGATCTCCAGAGAGCAGATGCCCTGGACGCAGATCTGCCTGAACTTAGGGTCGTCTCCAATAATCATCTGGTTCTTCATCCATTGAACCTTGGGCTGTAGAAAAACATTTATTCCAGCAATTATTTGAAGGCATTTAATCAATAAATAAGGGTTGTTTCTGTTTTGGTTTGTGCCACTTGGCGACAAACGCTCTGTTGATTGAAGGGGACACGCAGCGCACGCCACACTGTGGGAGTTTTAATGACCCTGACATGGTGAGGACCCCCTGGGGCCCAGCAGGGAATGTCAGACATGTGACCGCTGACCCTCGCGGTCCCTTCTCCTCCCATCCCTGCTTCAAAAGACCAGAATACCAACTCTGGCCTTCTAATCACAACCATCTATCTATCCCACTGTCCTGTCGGGGACCTGGTGGGATTAGGAGGATGAAGAGGAGGTGAGAGGCTCAGACATGAGGCCTGCAGGGTCAGATGAAGATCCCACTGACAGTGATGGAGGAGAGGAGTTTGTTAAAAGCTCTTCATAAGTCCAGGCTCAACCTTATTACCATCACTAAGCTGCTGACAAGAAGTGAGAGTGAGGATTGGCTTGTTGGCACCACTGGTGTTACTGTTGATCCTGCCAACAGTTAAGGCACTTAAACAGTTTTAACATGTCAATGGCCGCTGGTTTGGGAGATTTTATTAGTTACAAAACTACCAGACATACTTTAAAGATTCAGTTACTTTTTAAAACTGCATTTATTAGTCTGGTATTTATTCTTTTGTGTCTTTCGTCGGATTTTAAACTATTTTTCTCTAATTTCATTGAACTTGTACAATGATGTACAATGATGATAAAGGCTTTCTATTATATTCCGTTCTATTCTCCTCTATTTCTACTTTTCAGGGAGCCATTGGTTTGCAAAATGCATACATATCAATTTGAAAAGACTTAGTCAAACCATTATATTGCACATCTGTAATTCAAATATTAAAATTCTGAAAGTGAAAGTTATTTTTGTGTCAGCTGTGACATGCAAAGTTTGAGATTTGATAGTTAAAAAAATTTCCAAAACTGGAAGCCAGACTTTAAGATACAGGGTTAAAACATGCAAAACAATCAGAGACAATACAGTTCAGTGGTCCTAACTGCTCAGGTAATGGAGTTAATATTTAGTCTGAACTGTTAAATCGGCGTCACATTGTTCAGGTATGAAAACAGAAGTGCGGCTGCACCTTTGGTTCTCCCCTGACGGAGCAGAGCAGCTTGGTGCTGTAGCCCACGGTGGTGGCTCTGTCGCTCAGGGCCGTGGTGAACTTGGGAGCCTCGGTGAAGTCGTGCTCCTGGTAGTTGGGAGGTTTGTAGTCGATACCTGCAGAGCGGAGCAGAAACACAACCCAGTATACAACTGCTTCTGCAAAGGCTCAGCTGATCTGTGTGTCAGCTGGTCTTTAGTTTGTCATTTTTATCTCCTCCACAAAGGAGGTTATGTTTTCACCCCCTGTCAGTTTGTGTGGTTGGTTTGTTTGTGTGACTGCAGGATTCTGCAAAAACTACCAAACGGATTTCCATGAAATTAAGTGAAAGGATGCGACATGAGTCAAAACACATTTCACTTTGATTCAGATCTGGACAAAGGTGCGGATCCAGAAGCAGCTTTTTATCAATTTATTTAACATTGTGAGATTATGTGACATTTGAACAGTTTTTCTCACGGAATAATTCCTGGATCTTGATTTAAAAATAATAATTAAATGATATCTAAGATTGTCTGTTATCTGGTGCAGCTGGATTGAATTTAAGGAAACTGTTGGGCCTTGGCTAAGTTTTAGTTTAAAGCACATTGTGTGTGCATCAGTTCTCAGAAACCTTTTATCATCATTATTATTGTTTACTTTCCCTTTTTTACAGTAGGTCTGTTGCATTGCTGCAATATTGCACATTTATCTGTCAGTGAAAACAGCTAAATGATACAATTCTTTTCAAATAAAGTTTGTCAAATTCAAACTGAAACAAAATAAACGTTTGGAGCTTTTTTACTGCATTTCGTGGTATTTTGAAAGTGAACTATGTTTTAAAAATCAACTGTTTCGAAAGGACAAGGATGAAATTTGAAGTTTGAATTTCCATCCGTCTAGTTTAAGATAAGAATCCGTTAAAAAGAAGGACTTGTGAGCCCATGGCTTCAGAGGGGACTTCAGTACATCACAGCTGATTGAACAAAGGACCGGATGGCGTCCTGACGTGTTGCCTGAGGAGCGGTGACGGAGAGACGTACCTGTCTTCAGGATGACGGCCTCCCCCTTTGTAAGGGCAGCGTTATCGCTCAGTCCACACTTGTTTTCTGAAAACACTCTGAACTTGTAGGTGTTGCCCATGATGAGGTCAGAGATGGTGGCATTCAGTCTGTGGTAATGTTCCAGCACAGTGAACCAGTCCTGTGACACACACACACACACACACACCGACACACACAGTGATGAATAAGGTGCAGAGGATTTAAAGTGTGGGATTTATCAACACATTACAGCAGAACAGGTCTTACTCCAGTCTTCTTGTCGGCCTTCTGCACCATGTAGCCTTTAATATCTGTGTTTCCACTGTCTTTAGGTGGAGTCCACTCCAGGGCCGCGTTGAAGCCCCAGGTATCAATAATCTTCAAGGTGGCGGGAGGTCCTGGCAGCTCTGTGGACAAAGCACTGATCCTTGTATCCAACCTTACAGTTTAAAACTATCATCTGGTGATATGCGAAAACATTTTCCTCACCGACAATCTGAAGGATGAGCGACGCCTTGTCCTCGAAGTCGTCCACCTTCACGCACATCTCGTAGATGCCGGAGTCGTCTCTCTCGGTCGTGCGGATGAACAGGATGCTGTCTCTGTCGCTGGTGCGGACGTTCACCCTCTTGGCGTCCAGGGGCTGTCCGTCCTTTGTCCAGGTGACCACAGGTTTGGGTTTACCCTTGAGGGGAGGGGGCAGACATGTGTGTTTCAAGGAGGCAAGGTTGTTTTGTTAATCCTGCAGGAACAAGGAGATGCAGTGGTCTTCGGCTTACTGTGAAGGGGACTGTCAGGTTGACCTTGTTTCCGACTTGGGTGACGTATCTCTGCTTGAGGAAACGAGGCAGACGAACCTTGGGGCGATCTAGAGAGAAAAACACAGGGTGAGACAACCAGTTAGTTAATCAGCACTTTTATCTTCTGCTTCCACATCTCATCTGTGAACGAAGCCAGAAAGGATTTTTATTCAAATATCTGTGGAGTGAAAGTGAAGGATTTCAGATCTGTTCGATGAACATGTTGAGCAGAACTAATTCCATCTGAGTCAGGGAACTTTCACTGGTGTCATCAGGGGCTTTCTGTGGTTTAACTGGCTTTAAAAGCGACAGTTTGTCTTACGAGTCCCACTCAGGCCTTTTGAATATTGTCCAGATTGTCCCAACACAGCAGGAGTTCTCATGAACGTTTACTGTCCTGGTCACAGACCAGAGGATGAAGTTTTGTTTCAACGCAGTCTTTGTACATTAAGATGGTTTGTAAGACATCAACAAAAGTTGAGGCTCCTGTATGAAATGTTTGCATCTACTTCCATGAATTGAACTTGTTTAGTTTCCTATTCCTGCAGGGAAACGTACCAATTTATTAATCCCTGAAAAAGACCTGTAAATAAATGTATGTATAATGTATATGTATAATAAATGTAATGATTTATCAGGTTTTGGTGAACTAACTTTTTAAAATCCTGATAATTATTGTTTCTGACTTTACTGTGAGTCTGTGTTCACCTTGATGAATTAAGTTAAGTACACATGAAATTTAAACCTTCACATAAGTGCTGAACATTACTTCTTGATGGACAGTAACAATTATTAGAATATCAAAGTCAGTAACTGCTCTTGGTGGCTCAGTCGGTCGATATATTTATCTTGTATACCTGCAAAATGCCTGTTGCATGTCCCAGACCCTCAGCTGCCAACAACCCCCCCCCCCCCCCCCCCCCACTGTGTATTAGCTTGTAAAAAGCCCAAAATAGCCCATAAAACATAAAAAAGGAAATTAGCCACTGAGACGTGTGAAATGATACTGAGGCCTTTAGGAACCTTTAGGACTCTAAATAAAGCAGCTTCAGTATATCAGCCCCCCCCCCCCCCCCCCACACTCACATCACAACAAATTCAAATCATAGAAATGACCAACATCAGAACTTGCAACTGTGAATATAAAACTTGATCAATAAAGGTCACACTGCACAAACGTCAAATTGAATATATCTACCGTTGATATCGCACTTGTTTTTTTTCTCGTTTCTAGTTTTATCAATATTTTACACTGTTTTTCAATTTTTCTTTTTATGCTAACACACCACAGCAACTTGTATTTGTAAATAAAACCTGAAACAGACTGTACTAAATGTACTAAAGTAAAGTGCAACTCTATATGAGAGTACATCCAGCACATGTTCAGGCTTATTCCTTCATGTGGATCAGTCTCAAAGAAAACTGCACCTGTAAAGTCTCTGGCATGTTTCAAAATAAACATGAAACCTCTGGACGTGTCATGAGATCCAGTGTGACCTGAGAAGTTGGATCCAAACCCACCGACCCCCAACGCGACCCCCTAACACCACCGCCGCCCCACCTCTCCTCAGGGACAGGATGCTCTGGAATTTACCATCCACCCCTTCCACTCGCCCCCCCCCCCCCCACCTGCTCGCCACCGTCTATCTTGTGGAACTGGATTCTGACACCCCCACCCCCTCACCCCCCCTCAAGATGAATTCAGGCAGGGATCACGAACCCAAGCAGAAAAATCTGTGCTAACATCAGGGTCATCCCAGATATTTTTCCCGCACCTTCGTGGTCATTTTGCACGAAAGCATTCACAGGTCTAAATGTGGCCGATGTGGAGCAGAGCAGCTGGAACATGAACCTGAATGTTGAAATGTTTCCAGTTCAGCAGGGATCGAGTTTCCCGCCCGACTCTCCGTCACGCACAACTAACGATTTGTGCCAAAGTAACGCAGCTCCTTCCTTTTAAAGTCCTCGGGGTCCAATCATCATTTTTTACCACAAATCACTTCAGATATACTGCCCACGATTAACACTGCAAAGCCGAACCCAATCAAGTAAAACTTAACAAGTGTGGAGTTATCGCACTGTCCCCCCCCCCCCCCCCCCCGGGTGGATCAGGGTTCCAGTTCAAAGTGGAAACGAGAGAGAAGACCAGGG
Source organism: Hippoglossus hippoglossus (assembly GCF_009819705.1). Taxonomy (NCBI): domain Eukaryota; kingdom Metazoa; phylum Chordata; class Actinopteri; order Pleuronectiformes; family Pleuronectidae; genus Hippoglossus; species Hippoglossus hippoglossus. The sequence goes on from NC_047155.1 coordinate 7,022,087, forward strand.
TTTTATGCCGTTAACGTGGCAGGTATGTGCCAACAGGACACGGACAGCTGAGAGGAACACATGGCTGAGATGTTCCCGTTTGACTCCCGCATTTTACAAGCAGCTTTCCAGTGATAAACGGCCCCATAAAGTTTAAACCAGGGGCCTCAGTCGAATGGTGTGACTCATATTTGTTGTATTGTTGTTTAACTGTTATTTTATAGCTGGATTAAACTGGTCATCATCACATTAACCTCGGTTTGTTATGAGTTTTGTCTTTCTCCTCTACCTGTGGTCACATTTTAAATAAAAAAATATTTTTCCATTACAGTTAGACCTGTTTGGGGTTTGGTTACAATTTTTGTCATGTAGGAGGTGAAACCAGACCCAGGTTGTAGATTTTGAGGATGAAATTGTAAAGATTAAACAGAGAAAATGGCCAAATAATGACTTTTACAGCCTGTTCTCTCACTTATGTGTCTCAGTACAAATTTGTATGTAGTATTAGTACCTTATACTAGTATTTCAGTGCTTCATGGTGTACATAGAGAAAGCTGTGTTGAACACCTGTATTTTTGTAAATACTTAGCACGGTAAATTTGATTTATTTTCTAGACTTGATACTCCTATTGGTATTATCACTGACTCATATAAAAGGGCCTTTTTCCTGTCTTTCCTGTATCTTATCTTGTTAATGCTCATCATGTGTAGCCTATTTAATAGAATATATAACATGTGTATGTGATGAATCTGCTCGTATCTCTCATTTAGCTGCTGCTCACTTCAGTTTCAATGTGTGGGACCAACAAAATGAAAGTCACTGGTTAAATGACAGCACAAATATTACATTTTCTCTCATCCCTAAAACATTTCTTACCAGCGACCTCCTTCACCAGGATGGCCTCGGGCAGGGCGCAGGGGGGGCTGCGGCCGCCGGCGTTCAGGGCCACCACGCGGATCTTCAGGCGGTCACCGGTGATCTGGTTCTTGATGACGTAGCGGCAGGACTTATGCAAGTCCTCGTTGACAGCTTTCCAGTCCTCGGCTGAATGGGAACGTTAGACACAGTGAAGTCAGACGACGGGTTCGTCTCTTTATTGATTTTAATTGTGCAGAAAGAGCGGGAAAAGATTCAGATTCATACAGATCAGGGATTGAGAACAAACTAATTAAGACACTCGGTGCTGCTTGCTTTGCAGCTTTGTGAACAGTAAAGTTGTTACGCATCGTAATAGAAACGATATAAAACAATTTCCCTGCACTAGACGTGAAAATTGCTGTTCTGTGGTGTTTGTTGTAACATTCCCCCGTCTGCTAAATCCAGCTCTCACTGACCCGCTGCTGATATTAGCATAGGGCTGGTCTAAAAGCAGGACCTCCAGTGAGACCACAGCAGCTCCTGAAACGCCTTCTCTCCTTGTAGGGAGAAGGTTGGTAGCTCAGGATATAACTCTGCCAGTGACACTTCAGGGACAGCTGCAACCGATATACCGCTGACCCACATTAAACCGGCAATTTAACATGTTCCAGAGTACAGTTAAAATGCCAAGGTGCCAAGCATTCATACTGTTTAATGATATAATGCAAAAACGTTAAATCAGCTTCAAAATAAAAGCTTTGAAATAAAACTCAAAGGGCCGCTGGCATTTTGTACTAATATCTGACTCTTTCTGTGCTCGGTGCACCTGGTCAACAGTTCCACTTACTTCCATCCTTGCAGACTTCAATGTTGTATCCGTCCAGGCCAGACGGCCCGACGTTCTCCGGCTGGCTCCAGATGATGGTCACAGACGTGTCATTCTTGTCCTCGATAAACAGCTCAACTGGAACGCTGGTGGGCTCTGCAGGAAACCGTGGAAATACACAATTATTCCACTGATACCTGCGAGTGGCAGAAAAGTCCCAGAACAATCAGAAATCAAATTCAGGGGCAGGAGCTGAGAAGAGGAGGATGCTGCAGTTCTTTATCTTTACACTGAAATAAAAGAAGGGGAGAAGAAACAATGGAGGGGAAAATCACACTGCGACGGAGTTCATCCTCTGAATGGAGCGTTACCTTCGGGTGCAGGTGGTGGGGGGGTGGGTGCTTTAGGCTCCTCTGGTGCAGGCGCCTCAGCAGCTTCAGCTAATGTTAAATAAGCATTTGCATTATTGTTATTATTGGCAGCATGTGACGAGTAAAGCAAAGCAAACAGCAGACATGTCTTATGGCTTCATGGATTTATCTTATCACTCAGAGGATTTTTTTATCCAATTCAGGTGAAACGGCAGAACCAGAATCTAGAGCCACTAAAGAGAACAGAGAATAGGAACACGTTGGAAGTTTGGTTTTACCATCAGCAGGTGCTTCAGCAGCAGGAGCAGCTTCGTCTGTGGCTGGAGCGGCAGCGGCTTTTATTAAATGTTAGATATTAATCAACTGTGCATTAAGCAGATAGGACATGTTGAACAATGTGATAGTACGTGTGACTGAGTTCGATGTGTTAGAAAGGAATCCGTACGTGTTGTCAGATTTACTCTAAGAGTTGAAGGGTCAAACTTTAGTAATATTCTATAGCATCAGATCTGTTGTGGCTCATGTGATCTTCATCTTTTTTACCATCAGCAGGAGCCTCAGCTGCGTCTGTGGCAGCGGGTTCCTCTGCAGCAGCAGCAGGGGCAGCAGCTGGTATTAGAGGTTAGAAGACGTTTCAAAACGTTATAAAAAGCGATTAAATATGTTTAAATAAATATATTAAGTTAAATTATGTTGCAATTTCAAAACTTCAATTGTAAAATTGGGGTACGTTAGGGAGGAGTGAAGAGAGAGACCCTCTGAGGGTCACATCATACCATCAGCAGCGGGTTCCTCTGCAGCAGCAGCAGCAGGGGCAGCAGCTGGTATTAGAGGTTAGAAGATGTCAGTAGATATATGAACATTTTGAAAGGGTTTTCATTGACATTTCAAAACGTTATAAAAAGCGATTAAATATGTTTAAATAAATATATTAAGTTAAAAATGTTGCAATTTCAAAACTTCAATTGTAAAATTGGTTAGGGAGGAGTGAAGAGAGAGACCCTCTGAGGGTCACATCATACCATCAGCAGAAAGTTCCTCTGCAGCAGCAGGAGCAGCAGCAGCTGATATAAGAGGTTAGAGAATGTCAGTAGATATATAACATTTTGAAAGGGCTTTGATTTCATTTTTAAAATGTTATAAATAGAATTAAATCTGTTCAAATGATCAGAATGAGCAGAAAGATTGAGTGGAGAGAGAGACACGCATCATACCATCGGCAGCGGGTTCCTCTGCAGCAACAGGAGCAGCAGCTGATATTAGAAGTTAGATGTCAGTATATAACATGTTTGAAAGGGTTTTAATGTCATTTCCAAATGTTATAAAAGGGATTTAAATGTTAAAAATGGAGAGAAGAAGTTAAAATTGGCAGAAATGTGAGTCACGGGTTAAGAGACCCTCTGAGGGTCATGTTATACCTTGGGCGGGGGGTTCTTCTGCAGCAACTGGGGCGACAGCTGATACAAGAGGTTAGGAGATGTCAGCACACACATAACATGTTGAAAGGGTTTAAGAGACATTTCAAGATGTTATAAAAGGGGATTTAATATTTTTTAAATTAATAAAGTAAAATTGGCAATTTTAACATTTCAATTAAAAAAAATATGGAGTCAGGGAGGGTTGAAGAGAGAGAGAGACCCTCTGAGGGTCTTAACATACCATCAGCAGCGGGTTCATCTGCAGCAGCAGGAGCAGCAGCTGATACAAGAGGTTAGGAGATGTTAGTACAAATATAACATTTTTAAAATGTTCACATGACATTTCAAGATGCTATAAAAGGGAATTTGAATCAAAATTAAAGAGTTAATTTGGAAATTTTAAAATCTTGATTTTGAGGAAGTTGTTGTTTTTGTCATGAAACAGTTGTTGTCACACATCAGTTTGTAACGTGAGCACAACAAGTGTTTCACTGCTCGTTGGTAAATCCAGGCTTGTTAATATTTACTTTTTATCACTGAGGGAACAGGGCGCACAGACTTCGCGGCACTGCTGTAAAAGCGCGTCAGTGACTGAGTGACTTTCTCATCTGATGCAGCCTGAAGAGTCCAGGCAGGTGGACAATGCAGGAACATGCAGCTTTATCTTTGTATTGTGGTTTATAACGATGGCTGCAGCTACGGCACTTACCACCTTTACGCACGAGCGCTTGTGCGTAATGGATAACCTGGCACCGGGACTAAACCAGGAACATTAAGGTGGATGTGGTTTATACGCTCTGGTTAATTTACCATCAGCGGGTGGAGGGGTGGGGGGTTTGGGCTCCTCAGCTGGCGGGGCCGCGGGGGCCTCCTCGGCAGGTGCGGCCTCGCCCTCAGCGGGGGCTGGGGCCGCCTCTGCGGGTGCTGCCTCTGCGGGAGCTGCCTCTGCGGGAGCGGGCTCCGGTGCGGGCACCGGTGCGGGCGCTGGCTCTGGAGCCTTCTCCTCCTTCTTGGCCGGTTCTTTCTTGGCCGCCTTCTTGATGGGGGCAGGCTTGGACGGCATGTTGAAGGTTGCAGCTAATTCCCAACTGAGGTAAGTCCGAAAAAAGTGAGTCCAATTCCACCGCGGGTGCAGGGGGGGGACACTCTTATAGGGCTGAGCCGGTTGAAGCTCCGCCCCTGCTGCTCCACATGTAATAGATATAGGCCTCTGAACACAGGACACCATGTATGACTCATTCTGTTCGTCCCACTCATCAACTCTCAGTGCATCATTAACTACTTCTTTACATTCACTTCACAGCTTCATTAAATATACACGTAAAAATATTTATCTATATATAATACAATCCTGAGATATAGACTTTTCTTTTTTTTATTTCTGCTTTTATGTTAATGTTGATCAAACCTTCCTGGACTTTTAAAGAAATTATTTGATAATATTATTACAGGCCTTTAATGGTTATTACTTTTTACCCATGATTCTTTTCATGTAAGTTAGCATTAAGCACTAAGTAAGCTTCAAAAATTAAATAAAGCTGATAGAGCTGCAGCCCAATGATGAGGCTCTACGCCTCTGCAGCGGACAGGGTTCGATTCTGGCCTGCGGTTCCCCACTAACACTCTGTCCTGTCCAATAAAGGCCCCAAAAATATGTTTATATTTAAAATATGAATTATATATATATATATATATATATTTATACACTAGGGATGAAAGGATTATTGCTTTCATGGTATATCGTGATAAAATTCATGACTTGTTTCCTAATTAAATATATATGAGCAAAAATATACATCATTACAATATAGATATGTATTATACGATATATATTGTGAATATTGTATAGATATATCTATATGTAGTAGAGTAACATCTATATAGCCTAATGCATATAAACATATTTATAGCCTGTATCTAAAAATAAGTGTGCATTATTGACTTTTATAAAGCTTGTATTTGTTATGTCATTTATTTGCTTTAATTGTGTCATGTATATATTTATATATATGTTTATACGCCACAGTTTCAAAATCGACACACAAGAAGCCGCAGAATAAATATAACATGAATTTTATTGATTCCAACAAACAGTGATAGGTGGATGAAAGTCTTCAGACAAACAAGCCTTATCCATGTATCGGACCCAACTCTGAAGAAATAAACCTTTCTGTCAGTGATATTCTTTTTCTCCTCCTCAATGATTGTTGCCGCATCCAGAACGCCGACCTATTTACAATCTTTACAATGATGCCCTGTACAAAATAGAGAAATTAAGTTTTACAAAGGATTCTTTAGAAAAAAAAAGAAAGAAAAAAAAAAAAGAAATATCAAATATCTGAGTATTAAAAAGGAAAACATCATCAAGAGTGATTTTCCTAAACAATACGTCAATTCTAACATTTTTATTTTCCTCATCACACAGCAGGTTTACATGCATTTACAACACTTAGAAACCCCTAACATTTGCACGTCAGTGACATTAGATACCGCATAACAGCTTTTTATTGGAATCATAGTTTAGTCCACAACAAGCTTTGCAAAAATATGACTATTCAGCAACCTGTATTGGCCTGAAGATATTAGATTTACCTCATTATCGGGTTTGATTCTACTTGAAAATCAACTAACTGTGAAGAGCAGATTCATTTTGCCAACTACATCAGGCTCATTGCTTGATTTTTTTAATTTCTTTATCGTCATTTGACCAGTTGCATTAACTTTGTTGTCATTCATAAAGACGAAACACGTTATAACAGCTTCCAAACAGCTGATTCTTTGATGCCAAAACGGATCCTCCTCCATTTTTTTAAGGCTCAGTATATTACTCTCCCCACTTCTATCCCATGGTGCACCTTGGTCCAAATCGAGAACCCAAAGACAGACCGGATGGAAACACGCCCGTGGTTTTTTTTTTTGCTCGTCAAAGCTCAGACATTCGCTGACCGCTAACACCAGTAGAAGTTGCTGCATAGTCCCGATGCACTAGTAAGCAAACACAAATCACAGCTACACCGCTACAAAAGCAACAGGCACAACAACCAGTGAATGAGATGAGAAGCACAGGCGGACGATGGCTTTTGCTGACCTGCGGAAACAGATCGTGGAGGGTGACGCTGTCTGCGACCTGGAATATTTACAATGACGGAAATGATTCTAAAACGGCATCATTTGGCATCTTTTTCTTTTTTCTGTAATGCATTTCATTCATTCATTTTTTTTTTGGCAGCCAATCAGAGCTGCAGATTAGCGTGAAGTTTTTTTCGGCAATATTCTATCTGTGCATTTAAATTAAAAAAAAGCGATCTGCAGCTCAGACACAATTTAAAGTTTGAAACTTTCTCATCGAGCTGTCTTAAAAGTGGTCTGACATTCATTTACAGGGTTGATGTGTAGTTTGTGATGAACAGATGAATCATTTTCGACGCCACAACCATAAGCTTTATCTGTCATTTACCCGATAACGGCTTCTTTACAAAAATCTACAAAGTGTCTAAATCTTCCTCTTTTAACTCTTTAAACTTTTTTTGTTTCTGTGTTTCTGTGTTGCGCTCCCAGAATGTTCTAGAATATGCACGACATCAACATGGGCGTACACACCACACAACGCGTCACACAACGTCTCACTGCATCTACGTAATGTCCTCAACACTTAGTCACCTTAGAAAAAACGATCATCCAGATCAACTTCACCAGCGTTTCACTGATCTAAGACACGAAAACTCTTCGCTAAGCTACCCTGAAAGTCTACATAACCTTTATTTGACATTAAAACAGTCTGGGACGTTGTTTAAGAGCACCGTACGAACCTAAATGATGAGAAAAGCATGAGTGACGAGTGTGTGTGAACTGCTGCACATGGAATGGGCATAAAAAGTCACTCTTCTCAGCCATTTGTTTTGCGGAGGAGCTTTGTATTAAGGCGTCCTTTAAAAGCACCTACTGGAGGATTAATACTGTTTTTTATAGTTAAACTTAAACCCTTTACTCGACAATCAATACGCATGATTAAAGTACAGTATTTGGTTCAGTATATTAGATATTTGCACCAACTAATGGTAGATAAAATAACTGTGATGTCTGATTGTATGTACATTATATATATACAGTTACTACTCTGATACATGAGGGGAAAGATTCGAATCAAACACACCATACTCTTTCTGTAAGAAATCTGAATTGGATTCAAATAGCATTTTCTCAATCGGGTGTTTGTTATGTTATGTATATGTATTATCCCTGTGTAATAAGTATCTAATACCTGATATATATGGCAACATTGGTGACAACTTGTTTAAACATAAAGCAATTAAATAGAAACTAAATTAAGAAGTTGGAATGGTACGACAATCCCATGAACCCACATCGCAAATAAATAACATTTTGTATGTAAAAGAGTATGACAGCAAGTTCAATTTCCAAACTTAGAAACCTGACAAGTAGATGTTAAAATATGTGTCAACTTAAAGAATAATTCCACGTTGTTGTTTATCTATTTCTTTGTGTAAAATAAAAATGATAATTTGAAATAAATAAAGCATAGAGTCGAGGAGATAACTGTTTCAGCCGGGATGATATCGATGAAAGCACCAGTTTACTCTGCTGAAGTCGAGCCGACGCTGATGTCTTATATTTTTAAGGCATTTTATCTGTTTCACCTGCTTGGGCTGTGAAGTTCAGGATTGCATATATAAGTTTGGCCTTCAGAGACTTTAACACTAGATATGTACCAGAGCACTTTGCAACAAACAGGAGCTTCTGGCATGCTGTCATACTCTTTTTTTGTCTTTTACCGTTGGATGAGAACAGCGCTTGTTGACAGGAACACCGTATCCCATGATGCACTTGGTCACAATGCAGGATGAATCGTGTGTGTGCTGCTGCAGAAATCACCTGAAGTTTAAGTGCTGAGACGATGAGATTCCTGGTGATCTATTAGCACCGATCTGACACGACGGAGGGCTAATAAAGGGTTAAATATGTAATGAAGTTATAGAATATATATAAGTTTTCATTCAACGCTTGAGCAGTTTTTGAAAATACTGCACATATTAAAAGGATCTGTAATAACCCAGCTTCATTGTTAACCTACTGTGGAAATGAGAGTTTAAATCCCCCCCCCCCCCCCGGACAACCATTTTCTGAGGGTTCACACGTTCCTGTATGTGCACTGTGTCCGTGCAGCGTACAGAAAAATAAGATCTGAAGTGCTGAGTGTTTGATTTGGGGCTTTGTGTTCAAAGTTTAGGCAGACTAGGATCTTCTTTGTCTGGGGATTCAATGTAATTGGCAGCCTCTTGAAGTTTCAAAAGCATTGCCATCTACAACAGAGAAGAGAAGAGTTGAGAAATCAGAAACCCGCAAGGATCCAGTTGAGTTTTGAGTAAAATAATTCTGACAAGACTCTTAAAAGATTATCACGAAACGCGTGAGATTCTTACCAGCGGATCGGATTCCATGGAGCTGGGCGGAGTCTCCTTGTGAGGCCTCTCCTCGAGGGGTTGACCGGGGCTGCTGGAGCCGATGCTGGGGGGAGGAAGGTGGAACAGCTTGGCCTGGTCCTGCTGGGCGGATGGCCAAGGCAGAGTGCCCCTCACCCACTCCACTGGGTCCTCCCACACCGCCTTCTGGCCGTGCACCTTAGATGTCACAACATGCCACAACAGTAAAATTAGAGCGCAACATTTCCTGTGAAAGGGAAGCCAGCAGCTCTCCCTGAGGACAGAGTCTAATGCAACCTGGGGACAGTTTTCTGGATTCACTACCTGCCATTACTCACCTTGATGCCGTCCTTGGCCCCCTCCTGCAGGTATGGGATAATAGAGTGGTTCCAAAGATCAATAAACCACGATCGAAACTCATCCACTGTGACCGGACATGACAGGAAAAAACACGGACCTGAGGACACAAGGGGGGGGAACAAAGGTGAAGTGAGGACACAGGGAAACTCACCAGTCACAGATATAAAGTTTAAGCGACCCTGTCCAGCCCTGAAGTCGTGTTTCATACCAATGAGGAAGTCTGATGTGCTGTGCTTCTCCAGGAAGGCGTGCAGCTGATACCAGAGTTTGGGGACCCAGTCCAACACCTTGATCAGGTCCTCGTTGGTCAGGTTCCTCTCGTTCTCCGACTCCATCATCTTCCTGTGCAAGTATCGCACCAGGAAGCCGTTGGCTGGTTCCACGTTGTTGGAGAAGGTCACCATCCTTAGAAAATGAGAGGTAACATGCAAAAAGTCATATAAACCATACAAATACTGTGAGTGTGAACATGAGTGGGCGGGTGCATTAGCCTCCTACAGCATTAGTTACACTTTTATCCCTCACATCAACAGTTCACACTTTAAAGACCGTGTGAAGCAATTAGAAAATGTCTTTTCTGAGTTTGTCACACCACAGAACAATATGCAATGAATACCAAGGAATGCTGTAAAACGGTCAAACTTTACAATTCAGTACAACATTGTTCCCTTTCCCTTTACATATTTTCAATAACAACTTTCTGACATGTAAAGCATGTTAAGAGACAATTGACTAACTTTGCTTTACACGATCTTTAAGTTAAAGTCCTATGGAAGGACTGGTTAAAGACTGGTACAACTACAAAAGCTCCCTGCAATATTGATTATATGAATTCAAACTTCACTTATATACATAAACACATTAACGCCCACTTTGTTATCGTCTAGATTAAAGAGGCTTTTATTGCATTGACTGGTTTATTCTACCGTCAGCTTCAAATCGAATCTCAGTTTAATCAAGAGGAATTTATCCACAGACCATAATACACAAATGAAACAGTACAGGAGAAGAAAATAGATCCACAGCTGTTTCTTTCACCAACCTGAAGCTGAGGTGAAGTCCATGGTTTGCAATCATCTTCACTGGCTGGTTGCTTGTTCCAATAATGTAAGGACTGAAAGGAGAGAGGCACAGACAATTATATAATCAATAATCATCTCATACATTTTTATTTATTATTTTCCAGTCATTTTCGAATGTGGAGGTTACCATTTGTGATATTTGCAGGTGAGAGCACCGTTGACAAGTTCGCTGATGGAGGCAGGATTGTGAACATCATCCAGAATGATCACCAGCGGTATTTCTGAGGTGCTGGTTTCTCGATCAATCTGATTGGCCAGGTTGGAAAGATGAAGCTGCAGATCCTAGAGGAGAGAAAGCGAGAGATGACAAACAGAAGTGAGTCGACTGCGTGGACCACTGGGTGTGCAGATGCTTAAGAGATGTAAGTTTCCCTCACCTTGCACGACTGGCGGTGCATGTTGAAAGTGACCACGATGCCGCTGGTGACTTCGCGGGCGCTGCGGTCCACCAGGTACTCGGCCAGGCGGGAGGCGAGGTAGGACTTCCCCGTCCCGCTGGGCCCGGACAGGATGAGGCGGCGGTGTTTGAGCAGCAGACTGATGTAGTGCTGCATCATTGGTTTGGGAATGAGCGTTTCAAATACCAGGCTGTCCACACACTTCTCCTTTAAACCTGGACATAGTGAGGGGAAGAGTGAGAATGACCGGCGCGGTAACAAGCAATGAAGCTGATGACTACCTGCTAACTACCCAGGACATATTAAGGTTGGTGATGAAGTCCAGTTTGACACTTGATATTTAACTGCTTGTTCAGAATCATCTTAATATCCATGTTAAAGATTATACACTACAAACAGGAAGAGCGACGGCAGGAAGATGTTGTGAGAACGGATCGATATCACCTCCCATGTCCTTCATAAGCAACATGGAGCTCAAGACTTTTGCTCCGAAAATAACTTTGCGTGTGTGTAGTGAGTCTGTGCGGCCTCCGCCGCCTTAACCTCTATGGGGCCTGTGAGTCTGAGGTTTGGTCGGCCAGCTGGGCCTGGCTACACTGGGATCGTGTTACCCAGAGCTCTGTCTGGGCTGCCGCTGCTTTCCCAGCTCTCCTAGCACTTCGCTTCTCGCATTCCTGCGTGCGAAGGTGCGGAGGGGGGTCGACTGCCAAGCCCCAACCTCAGCTCGAGTTTAGAATCACTGATGGGCTCCACATATGTGCTCCTCACAAATCAAAACACTGCTGTTACTGTGGCGAATATTGTCTATAATCTACATTTAATCTCTACTGGTAGTGTTACAACAGAATGCATAATAGAACCAAATTTATATAACTACCTAATATGCCTACTTCCAGAAAAACATATTTTTATGTTGTTGAATTAATGAGTCCATCAGCTGCCGCAGGGTTATTTGAGTTTCTGCGACACATTTCTATTATATTGCTCAATGTACGTAAACACATACTGACATAAAAAGAAAAGAGTTGTAAAGTAATACTGAACGTGACGTACAGACGGCAGCCGTTGCTGTGGTAAACAAACAGACATGAGGATTTGCATGAACACTGCACTAAACAGCTGATGCAGACGTTCTGACTGTGTAGACTGTAAATACAGATGGCCGACTGGTGTCTAATTCCTCCCACTATCCAAAAATGAAGCCAGAAATATCCTGGATACTTCTTATGCATTTGGAGCAACACCTTGCACAAAAGCGTTCGGGGGACGTAGCCGCCGTAGCAAGGTCGTGCAGATCCACGCGTCGTACCAATCATAAGTCAGTCTCACCTGTCAATCAAGACGTTTCACCCCGTTTTTATAGCGTCAAATAACTAATTAAAACCAAACTATGTGGAGAATTAACACTTGAACATCAATGTGATGAGAAGTGAATCTGTGAGGATGCAGCTTTTAATGAAGATATTTGTTGTAGTATTATTAGAGGTGACACTGGACTCGCTCCAGGCAGTTACCTGGTGAGACCCCTCAACTGCCTCTTCAAATATCTCTCCTCTCATAACAGACTTAAAAGTGTGACGACAAGAACAACCGGATTCCAGAATAGTACACGTGTCAAACGTGTCCATTAAACACTCCATACATACAGTAGATTTAGAATAGATGGTCACTAAGTAGGTTTTTGATTTAAAAAAAACAAAACTATATTTATTTCATACTCTGCATTTTGTTTTTGCGTATTTTTTTCTTCAATCTTGAATCATGACTACATGAAATAAAGTGTCAGTCCTAAATCCAGTCTGATTGCACGTGTCACACGTCTTCACAAACCTTTCAGAGACACGGTGATGCTGCTGGGGCCTCGGGACATGCAGCGAGAGGGTTGCGTTTCAGGGGCGTCTCCTCCGAGCACCCTCTTGATGTGGCCCATACTGTAGCTGTAAATGGAGTCGGTGGAGAGGCCCAGGCTGGAGGTGGGATCAACTTTGGCTATGTACACCTGGAAGGAAAAGGGCAGAAAAGAGAACAGAATAAAACTGTAGAACCGGAATGTTGTTAAGAATTAATATAAATTCACAATAAAACACAACATCATGACAAATGTGACGTTTCAGAGCTTTAATAGGTCTCCCAGGAGAAACATGGTCTGTGCACGAGGGTTACAAGCTCCTGCTCCTGAGCCCTTTGGGTTTATTAGGTCCCATATACACTGGGAAATGAATCAGCAACTCACTGGAGCCTTGTAAATAAAATTCTTTACGGTCACGGTAAATCTAAATACTTTTTAAACTATCTTTGTCCGTTTTATTACAACCTCACCACTGCCCAGTTGTTGGACATGCTAAAATTAACGTGACAGCTGAAACACAAATGTGATCAAGCTTGATACACACTGTACATTCAGTTCCTGGTCAGATCTCACTGAACCGAGTGGTCGGAGGCAGTGTCTCACCTTGAAAGCCTGACTGACGGCCGAGTCCAGCATGGTCCAGTCCATCCTGCCGTTCACCCGGACGGTGCCCACGAAGAAATCCTGTTGTTTCACCTCCTGTTGGTACAGAAATGGGGATAAAGATGTTTGTAATCATGTTTATTATAAGTGTGATGAAAGTGAGGAAGTACAAGACTTACATCTTTGAAGACGTGCAGGTCCGCAACACAAACCACCACCCGGACACGGTGATCGTCCCTCTGCGAGGAAAGGCTGAGGGACTCTGCAGTGTGGACGTCTAAACAGGAGAAAACCAAAGAGGATTTGTAGGAAATCTAACATTTATAATAAAAGCTTAATTTTCAAATGATGTGATTGTCACGCACTAAATAGAACAGATTAATAACTGGTATTAGAAAAATGGTTAAAATGCAACCCAATGTCTGTTTTTACTAATCTCTATAAACAGATTCTGGGTGTTAAGATAGAATCTGTAGGCGAGGGACAACATTTTCGGGCCAGAAGATAGAAACTTTAAATATCTACATACATTTACCTGTTGTCCTGTGTGTGTAAGTACCATTTACCACAGTGTCTTCATCTTTACCAAACTGGTAAAAACAATGCAAGTCTACATTTTCAGGGATTTAACTTTACCTGAGCCCCCTTCACTCAGCCCTCTGCTGAAGCTTTTTGGCATTTGCAAGGCCACCGACTGTCGCGGCGAGGAACCTTCCAGCGTGGCGAGACCTGAGGACTGGGAGACGGAGCTGGAGGGTCCGGGGGACGGACAGGGGGACGAAGTACCCGTCTTCAGGTGGTCGTTCTCAGCCTTCAGGTTCTCCACTGTCTTCTACAGACCAAATCACAACTGTTACAGCAGTGTTCACACATCACCTTACCATCTCTATCAAATGATTAAAAACAATTACAGCAATAAAGGCAATAAATGATGAGTTTTACATATAATCCATCATGAAATCTAAATTTGTAAATACATTACAGGAACAATCAATTTTGCCCACAGTAGAGTATTCAAATGTTGGCTTCCTTTTCAGCACAGTACCACGTTTTGTGAGAAAAATCTAATAATCTAAAAATAAAAATATTGCAAAAGGAAGCTATGACACTTGCCTGCATGCCGTTCATGGCCTCCTGCAGCTGCTCCAGCTGATGAGCAGAGCTCAGAGCTTCCAGGCGGATGTCTGTCAGTTTTAGCTCCTTCTGCCACAGCTCTGTACGCAGCCCTGTCACGACCTTGTCATCCGCCTCCTCATCACCTCCTTCACACAGTCTGCACACATTCAGTTCACACCAGAACACATTAGAGATCTGCGGAGGCAGCGTGGAGCAGCAGACTGACAGACGAAAAATAATACATTTCAAGAGTTTTCAGTTCAAAAAATGAACACAGAAGTCATTTACTGACAATAACACCAGATGACACATGGTAAACTCCTGTTCTATCAAGTTTTTAAAAAAATCACTGCAGTTAAAGGTTTACCCGGATGATGATGCAGAGGTCGAGGATCTTATTGTGGCTGAGGGATCGTCACTGATATGGTGGACCTTGGGGGAGGAAGGTGCAGAGGACTCTGGGGTGGCGATCTCCTCGATGTCGGCATACGGCCCCGACGGCTTGGAACCCGCCTTCTTACTGAAGGCCTTGTTGAAGGAGCTGCGCAACTGCTCAGAGAAGAGTGAGGTTACAATGAGGAATATAGCTGAAGATTGTAACACACAAGAATTGGTGTTGAGCTGCTTCTGTCAGATGAGCCTTTTTTTTGCATCTGAGACAAGTCATCAACATTTGTTTCCTTTCTGAATCACCTTGTATTATTAAATTTCTTCAGACACGTTGTTCTATTGTTTCTTTATGTAACCACTTAGTTTTAAACATTTTCAAAGTAGGTATTATTGAGGCAATAACTTGGTTTAATATTTAACTTTTAAAGCACACGTGCACGAGATGTGTGAATGAAATGAGAGCCACAAAACAAAACGATGAAAACCATCTCAATGTAAAAGTTACTTCAACAGAAAGACTCATCTTCATTGAACCACTTACATGAAGGTTAAATGACGTGCTGGTTAAATCAATACACGGTTCATGTTTGATGAATTCAGAGCACATCACAAAGTAAGTTGATGAATCACATTTAAAAAGACACGTATGACAGAAAGTGTTCCACAAGTATGACTCATAAAGTGCTAGCTGGAGACGGGGGGAGAGGGGATGGGGGGGGTGGTGATGGTGGGACTAACAGCTTTATTTGCTGGAGCAACATCACTCACCTCAAAGACCTAAAATAAAAAAGCAGGGCAGCATGAAGGAAAGACCAGAGTCATACTTAATAACAGATCGGGAACAAGATAGGAGGAGAATCACACATGTGCGCATGCAGGAGCACAAAGTAGGACAGCAGCTGACTGAAGGTTTCACATCAAATGCCTCCGCTGAGCTACACTGCTCACAGAGAAGGTCAGAAAACATCTCAGCTACACGCTACGTATAAACACTTTAGTACTTAAATTTCACTTTAGTACTTAAATTTCATACCTTTATAAAGAGGAAAGTGTGTCATGATGGATTTCCCTGCACATATTGATCATGTGAGTAGTTTAACCTTGGTAACGTAGTTCTAATCAAGACGATTACTACATTAGATTAACTCTTGATTAATCGTTGATTAATTTGTTGATCAAATACAAATGGATTGCCATGAAAATCTGATCAAACATGAACAAACTCTGCAAAACCTGCAAAACAAATACCCACCGGTATTTGTTGTACTTTGCGATAAGTCCTTTTTACAAGGATACACAGGCCCATAAAGTGTGTGATATGGTGATAATAATCAAGATAAAAGCATCATTATAAGTTGATGTCATTAATTATCACAACAGACGTCAGATGATTATTTCCTTAATGTTTAAAGACCGATTGTTTCTCCTCAGTGAAGGTTGTGGTTTTATGAGCAGAGAAAACTTGATAAACAGATCTGATCAAATGTTATCCCCCTCACTGTGTTCACACAATATATAAGCAACATATCTATATAAGTTGAAATGTTTTATTGCTATTGATGATGTTGTGAATATTATTATTGATGTGTTTAATCGTCCAGCCCTAATATAAAACCCAACAAGGAGAATTACTCGAAAATTGGTTCCACCACTTTCATCCCTTTCTGTGATGCTCTGAAGAGAAAAACATGTGATTCCTCAACCGCTGCAAATTGTTGGTCAAATGTATGTGTTCTAGCATTTGTGAGACGTTTTGCAGAACACAATTTGCTGACTCCTGCTGTGGTAAACCCCGAATCCTCTGGCGCGCCAAACAACAAACCAATAGTCTAACCAAACTCTTATATATAAGTGTTTCTAATCAGTGTGACCACCACTTGTGCGTCTGGCCGTGAGTCCTCACCCAGCTCTTCTTCTTCTTCTTCTTGGCCTCCTGCTCTTTCAGACTCCCCATGCTGGAGTGGCTGGTGGTGCTGGTCAGGCTGGAGATGCTCTCTGACGAGTTCTGCCGATTGATCACCAGCTCTGAAAACAAGAGCAAATTGAATATTGGGAGGAAGGTTTTTGAAATTTCCAATCACACCCTTCCTCCTCAGCATGTCATGTACCTTTGGGCGTGATGTCTGCATCACTGAGAGCCCCATGAAGGATTTCTTGGGCCTCTGTGTTTTGAGTCTTCAGAATGTCGATGGTCTCCTTCAGCTCAGTGAGCTCCGAGTCCTGAAGAGCAGAAACATCGATATGACCTCCTGTCAGCTCGTAGAAGGGTAACTGAACCAAGATGCTTCTGAGGTGGGGATTTGTGGTAGGACTATCTGCGCTCGGATGGGGCTGGCTGGTCGGGCTGAGAGGCTGGTGACAACACGGAAGTTATCACACCTTGCAAACCTTTGACCTCAACAAATATACACTGAATTGCTATAGATCTTAAAACAATGTTAAAATATGGTCAAATAAACTGAATTGTAAACTGGCCGAATAACAATAATAAAACTGTTATGCTATGATGACAAGCAAAAAAGATGACTGGAGAGGAGAGGAGAAAAGAGAGGAGAGATGACTGGTGAGGAGAAGAGAGGAGAAAAGAGAGGAGAGATGACTGGAGAAGAGAGGAAAGGAGAAAAGAGAGGAGGGATGACTGGGGAGGAGAGAGGAGAAGAGTGCAGAGGAGAGGAGGAGAGGAGGAGAGGAGAGATGACTGCAGAAGAGAGGAAAGGAGAAAAGAGAGGAGGGATGACTGGGGAGGAGAGAGGAGAAGAGTGCAGAGGAGAGGAGGAGAGGAGAGATGACTGGAGAGGGGAGGAAAGGAGAAAAGATGACTGAAGAGAAGGTTAGTGAAGGATCAATCAAAACCAATTTGTTAAACCTTTTGCCTAAACAACTGTACTTGTCTTCATAGATCTATAGCAATGCATATATTTCTGTTCATGGTTTAAAAAATAATACAATAAAATACTAAACATTGTGGGCCCTAATGTGTTATATAATTTGATATACTTATGTAATTGTATTTTTGAAAATATAAAAATGAATATATAAAGTTATATAAAATACACATTACCAAGCACACATTAGAATTACTATACAGTATTAAACATTGTTTAAATGTGTGTTAATGAGTTGTGAGATTTTGCCCCCCCCCCCCTCCCCAATGTTCACTTCAAGTGTTCTGGACTCTTTTTCTAATGTATTTATTTAACATATAAAAGGAAACAGTCATGGATGTAACAGGCAGCACATCAACCATTAGCATCATGATATCGGAGAGATACCTTTTGGTCCGAGGAGACCGACAGGGTCTCCAGGCGCGCCGTCATCAGCGCCAGGCTCTGCTCGAATGCTGCCACCAGATTGGCCTTTAAGGGAAAAGAGACAGGCGGTGAGAAAGAGACAGATAGGGGTGTTCGAGAGAGGAAACAGGTATGAGTCACCGGCTGAATAAAAATCACTCTGCAGTCTCGCACTCAAGAGCACATCACACAAATGGCTTGTCTCCGTCTGCGGGGAGGAGAGGGAGGGGATGGAGTGGCGGACAGCTGTGGATGATGTCAGAGATGAAAGAGGAGGTTAGGGTAATGGTGGTGAAGGAGGGGCAGCGTGGTACAGTCAGACAAGCCTCTTTAACCTCCTGCAGCATGTTTGACCTTTAGACTAAGATGCCATCGCTGACGATGATGGCGTGTGTTTTTTTTAGGTTTTTGGTTCAGTGTCTTCTTTTTACCTTTGCATGCTTATCGGTTTGTGTGTTAATTTGTTCGTGAGCAAGTTTACACCCCCACAAAACTGAAGTGTGTTTGGAGACTCATATTTATGAGTGTGTGCAATTTGGTGCACATCTCGAGAATGTAAATGTGGTTTCATTAGGAGACTGTTGGGCCTTGGGAGAGTTGTGTGCTCTACTGAGTCTCCTTTTAATTTGGTTTCATATCTCTTTATGTCTTCTTTTATTTTGGTAATTTAATGAAAACCTGTTGTGTGGTTGACCTGGGTGTCTTCACCTCTTTTTAATACATTTAAATGTACTCTATCATATTTATCTAAAAAATAGAACAAAAAATGTTCATCTGCATTTTCTTGATTGTCTTTGTTTAGTGTTTTATGCCTAAGAAACATTGTAAGACTTTTGGCATGAAGACCAGACAAAACAAGAAATTTGAAGTTGTGTTATGTTGAGTATTTTGACTGTGTTATGACATTTTACAGGCCAAATAAATAACAGACAGAATAGAGGACAGATTACTGGTTAATGAGAATAATCATTCGCTCTCGCCCTCGTCAACATGCTTCAAGGTAGGCGTCGAGGCTCGACTGTAGCACACTGTCAGCCTCAGCAGAGATGTGTGACAGCAACTCGTCAGCCTGACGTCCAATCAGAATCACGAGGGAAGCAACAGAAAGCGCTCTGAAGGGCAGCAGTCCAACAAACCTGGCCAAGCTGCTTCACCCAGCATCCAGAGGTGCGGGTCAGCGGGAGGGGGCGCGGGGGGACAGCAGCGAGTCCAGTAGTCAATACGGCCACGAGGGTAAAAGAGAGGGACAGGGGCGTTAGGCGTGTGATAAAGCTTCTCATTAAAAACATTCAAAAATACACACACACATGAAGATAGACTTCATTAATGTGTTCAAAACACACACAGGTTAGTTGGAAGTTAGGCAAAGGCAATGAGTAAAATGTGCGGCACGATGAGAGAAATAGAAAAAGGAGGAGAAGATAGAAATAAAGGGTTAAAAGTGAAATTAAGAGTTAAGGTTAAATGAGTATCCATCAAATTATCAGGGATAAAGGATTTTAGTAAAAGTGGCCAGAGGTGACAGGCAGCGAGACGACAGGAAGCACGGCATGTTTGCTGCGACACTCGAGATGATGGATCCTAAATAATTTGCGAAGTCATGGAATCTTCAGCACTTGTACATAAGCAGCTGGACTTGCTCGTGTGTTTCTTGAAGACGTTTTATGACTCATCAAAAAGGCGTCTTCAGTTCTCACAATTTCCAGAAACACCAGCGAGTCCAGTTGCCTGTGTGGACGTGCACAACTCCTGAAGTTACCAAGAACACCTTGGCCTTTCCTCCTTCCTTCCAAATGTCCCCTGACGTTAAATACTGACTCTAAGGACATTTAATTTACATTTTGGATTCATACCACTCTGATAAAAAGTGCGTCCAAGTCACTTAAAAAAAAAAAAAAAGTCCTACTTACATTGGCAGAGAGCTGCATTGTCAAGTTGGCAACCTTTTCCTGGGAGGACTCCAGCTCGCGCCTCAGCTTCCGGATTTGCTGCAGACAAACTTACAAAGTGAGTCTGAGCAGTATGAGCATTCAAATCATATTAAACAGGAGCTTGAGATGCTGGAAATGTTAACATGGGTTTTAATGGTGATAATGTGATAGTGGAATGTGTTACATGTGTTGTTTGGTCAAATAAAATAAAACAAAACACACAAATATACAAACAACAAACTATGGAAGGTATCGCTCCTTATTAAAAAAGAGGAATAATTCAAAAACAAGGTAAACACATTCCAAACCAAATCAAAATGTTACGATCATGGGATGTTGATGGATTTTTCCTCATGCGCTGAGAATTTTTACGAGGTCTGAAAATGACTTCATTAAATGTTAGCGGCTGGCGCTGAAGGACAAAGAATATGAGACGTAAAACAGAAGGAACTGAGTTATGAGCTCCGGAGATAAAGATCGGTGGTCACAGCGCTGATAACATCATGTGATGGATGGACCTGGTTCGACAGGAAATGACTGACAGATGAAGCAGAGGAAAAGCAGAGTGGGTGAAAGAGCTGTGGCACGTTGGCCTTACCTCCCCTTGTATCCTCTCCTCATTCTAATGAAGGCATGGTAAACAATGAAGAGAGTTCATTTTAGTACTTTTACTACTTACCCACTGTGAGACGGACAATACTGAAGTTTCATAGAGATGACAAGAGTGAAATACAAGCTTGAAATAGGTAATATAAACGTATTTGGTAACCAACTGGAGACTGAAGATAAATTCATTTAATAACATATTAGCTGTAGTGGACACATTTTCAAATAGAAGGCAACAGGGCATAAAACATAATGGAAAGTGGCAATAAGAAATCTCTGAGCAGATTGGAAACTGAGATTGGGGCCTGAGAAATGACCATGACAACAATAACAACAGTAATAAGAACAAAGACAATAAGATTAAATAAAGTTTCTTCTTACCGAGGAATAGTTGGATGAAGCATTGGATGCCAAAGACAGTACAGAGCCATGTACTGTAAGAAAGTTAAGATAAACATTGATATCATGATATGATTTCTAATAACGATTTAAAGAAGTTCCTTTTTAAGAACAACACACAATGTAAACACAACTTTGGTATATTATCAACTTTGTGTTAGAAAAATAAGTTATAAATATTTACGTCATTCAATTTCTAAGTTGCTGGTGGGTGGTTTGTTGTGATGGCTACATGTGAATCACAGATTAGGTCATTGAGTAACTCCCTTTTAATCTAAAACGATGACACACAGACTCCTCTCCACTTAAAATAAATTATATTCTGATGTTTGGCTTGTGTGCCCAGCTTTATTTCATGTGAGGCCATGTTGGGCGACTCCCCTGCAGGGAGGCCACTTGAGGAAGGCTCACCATCATCCCCCGGTTCACGGAAAGACCCCGACCGCATCATGCTTTTTGGCCGGTCAGCCAGCGACAGACTGCTGCCCAGGGGGGAGGTTCCGAAGAGATCACCGGCTGAGTCACCGGGGGGGCCGATGCTGTTCGAGCGCGAGATCCTCGGAGAGCCGCTGGAAATTGGGGCAACTACCAACAAAAGAGACACATTTGGTAAGATGGAGACACATTTTTAAACTGGAGGATGCAGCGCTGCAGAGAAACACACACAGAAGTCTTACACCTAGGTGTGGCAGCCTCATTCTGATGACTCTGCGAAAGGCAACTCCTTGGTTCCACAACAGTCAAAGAGCTAAATATAGACTGACTTGACCCCCCCCCCCTACTGCCTCGATCTCCTGCATAATTCAGACTTTAAGTTAAGTCCAGTTACAGGATTATCATCTTCACAGGGTTGTATCTGATATTAAACTATTTGGTCACCACTTCACCACTTGGATATGACAGATTGTTGTGTCAACATTTATAAACTACAGAAAAGTTATCTGGATGCCCCCCCCCCCCCCGAGTGTGAACTCAATACCTCTCTGCTGGGTAATTATCTACGATAAGACGGATGGCTTATCAAAGATCTCAGGTCTCATTAGTTTCAGAGCTCGAGTGTTTTTAGAACTTGGCAGCCAGAGTGAAGAAGCAGGCAGACTCACCCACGTTGGTGAGAGGAGCCTTGCCGGATGAGGGGTGGAGCAAGCGGGTGGGAGAGGGCAGCTGGGGGGGGCTGTCACTCTCCGTCATGCCAGCTATGGTGTGGGAGTGGCGCCTGCCCGGTTTGCTTCCATCACTGTCCGACAGGCTTGAGCCGTAGCGTCTGAGAGAAGAGAGGTGACTTTGACTTAAAACCATTGAAGACACATCACGGTGGGAGATATTAGAAATCTGAATTGTTCGGACGTACTCTAAGCCTTTCTTCGGCAAGGTGTTCCTGTCCGCTTGCAAGCTGTAAAAATGAAAAATGAAAAAAAGTGTTAAAATCATGTTGATTTGTCATAAGACCTGCACAAATCTCAAGGCTTTTTAATCCTTCCTGTAAATCTAGTCCATGTGGCGCACTGGGCACTTTCATACACACTGCGTGGGCACCCTTCTTTGGCAGGAAATCATTTGGGCCATCTTGACGAACTCAGTCCTTCAGTGGCTACAAACCTTCATCCTCTAAACGACAGCTCAGACTTTCTGTTCCCAGAACAGGCACATAAAATATGGGTGGATGTCTGTGAACTGCCAAGAAGATTAAAGCTTGATGCTGAAACACTGGCTGTTGTCCATTGACGTGAGGATGACAGATCCAAGGTTCATTTATTTATGTTTTTAATGTATTTTTTTTTTAATTCTGGGGGATTAAGATTAAGAGTTCCTGGACAAAGTGGACTCTTCTTCTTGAGTTGCTTGATTGTGCAACAAAAAATAATAAACTCTGAATTACAAAAAAAGAAAATGTCTCCTGTGCGGCTCGAGTGATTTAGAACTTGTTAGGTTCCAAAGTGGTTCTGACTCTGTCATTGCAGTCGTAAGTGCTCTCTACATATTGTGTGGTAATGCAGTAAACCAAGAGTAATTGCATTGTAATTGATGGGATTATTGGGGCATTAATTGTGCTAATTTGCTATCGCTCAAATCTGTGGCATTCACCATGTTTACACGTCATTTACACACTTTTCTGAAGATAGAAGCGTTCTCTGACGTGTAGTGTTACGTGAAATTTAGGATAACAATACAAATGTGTTCTTGCATTAGGCCCAAAATGCTTATTTGTGATCTTACCACATATAAAAAGTACAATAAAACAAGAAATGACAGAATCACATTTTCTTTCTTCCAAGACTTGCCTATCAGTGAGGTTGAGGGACGTTCTGCTCCCGGCCCCCCAGGTTCCCGTGGTCCTCTCCTGCTTATCGTGCCTCTCGGCTGTGAGAAACCTCGCACTGCAGGGGACACTCATCGTCAGGGGCAGGGACTCCATGCTGCGGTGCATCAGCTTGGGATAGAGCAGTGGGGATCCGCTCAGGCTCAGGCTGTCACTGGTGTAGGAGCTGGGGGAATCGATGTGGAGGATGGGCGCTGGGCTCGGGGTGAGGCGGCCGGCGGTGTGGGAACCAGCCAAGTCCTGAAGCTTGGAGTACGGGGGGACTTTGGGTGGGAGGTCATGAATGGTCACGCAGGAGTCAAGGCTGTTCGAGTTAACCTTGTCCAGGTGAGCCAGGCTGGGGGGGCGACCCAGAGTTTTCGTGTGCAGCATTCTAGGAAAACAGACAGAAGAGACAAGATGTCAAAAACAGAAACTAAGGTGATGTCCTGGGTAATGATGTTCAAAACAAAATCATCACTTGACTCAAGCATGTGTATGATGTGTATTATTCATTTCTTTTTTTGTTCTTTCACCCAAATCCCCAAAATCTTATTTTCTAACATCTACTCCTACATGCTGAGGCAGCTAGTTGTGTTTGTATTTGACATCTGAATCCAAGATGTCTGCCTGGAAATTAAACAGCAACATTAACAATATTTTGGACTGTTTCTTTAGAAAGTAGATCCAGAAAAATACAGACAGTGAGTTCACTGGATTGTTTAGACTAACTGTCTGTGGGAAGACAAATCGCTGTTGAATATTTTAGAAGTAAAAACTTCCCACAAGCCAAGACACCACAAGAGGTCAGTGAGAAAATGTGCATTTTTTGTGATTCAGGTGGAATGGCCCTTTAAAGCAGAATGTAAATGAGAGACCTTGGTGTGGTGGGTGAAGACAGCTCAGGGTATCTGCCGCTGCTGGTCCGTCTCAGGCCGTGCAGTTTGACAGTGGACTCCCCTGCCGTCCCAGACCGAGTGTCGTCTCCCTTCAGGGAGCCGCAGTCCATGTCTGCGCCCACAGCCTTCGCCTTGGCCCTCTCCTTCTCCTTCTCTCGGTCTGTCTGGTTCACCGGGCCTGTGCTGGTTCGAGTCGACATCTTACTGCCGCAGCTACTCAGCTCTTTGAGCCTGGGGCCTGCGGAGGCCATGGGCACAGGCTTCAGGCTCAACAGGCCGGGGTCAATGGTGCCGCTGACAGGCCGACCTGACGGGCGACCAATCACACTAAACGTGCTCGATTTGGCCGGTCGAGGCAGGCTGCGGTATTGAATGCTGTTTCGGGCAATTGGCCCCGGGAAGTTCTGCTCGCTGCTGGCATCAAAACTGTTCTTCCGACCTGTTGGTATCCCTCCTCCCACAGGCTTCATAGGGATGCCAGAGGACTTGGGGATTTTCCCCACGGTAGCAGAGCCACTGGAGATGGTGGTGCCCCCTGCTGTCATAACAGTGGCGGTGCCAGTGGCTATCGGTGGCTTCTTATACCCAAAGGACGCTCCAGCAGAGGGTTTAACTAAACCTGACGGAGGCTTGCGGTGCTCTCCGTGGTGATCCCGGCCAGCGTCGGAGCGAGACCGTTGCAGACCAGCAGTTTTAATGGACATCTTGGATTTGTCGAGTGGCCTCTCACTTTTAGGTGCTGCATAAAGAAAGAACAAAGCTGCCTGGTTAAGTAACAACATTACGGCAATTTTATTTACAATTTCAATGAGGATAAGCTGCATCAAGCTGCTTTCATGTGTTAAGAGCATTTAAAAAACTCCAAGACACCTTTGTTATTATTATTTGCATATTAAGCAAACAAAGAGTATCAGCTGTGACAAGCATATAAACAAATAATAAACGTATACAAGTTATAATAAAAACGTCTGTATTGGCTAAAAAGTCTGGTGCTTGCAAGTAAAAAAAAGTGTAACCTCACTTTAAAAGCTAATAGTTAGAGATGTAAAATGATATAAATTGGTTTTGAAGTGATGACGTCAGCAACTCGCCAACCAAATATGTCTGCCAACTTTCCAAGTTGTTGTTTTGATTTGACGTTGTGTTCCCACGAATTTTCTCAGTCACAAACAATTTTTTCTGATTATTCTTAGGCCACATGAATGCATCATTAGGTTCTCAATAAATTATATTGAATGCATAGACTGAAATAGCTAATCAGCAGTCATACATCATTTCTCTCAAAAAGTAAGAGCTGGATAAGACATTACAAGATGAGAGAAAGAGGGTAAATTATGTTGGTTTTTTTTACTATTAAAGTTAAAAAAGTAAAATAAAGCAACACATCTGACGTCTTATGTGAATCTGTTAACTTGGCATTTGCCTAAAAAAAATCCATCCACTAAGTACGTTTTTTCCCTTTATCCTGCTGCCAAAATACATAGAATCAGAAATAATTATATAATCACTTGTTTTTAAAGCTGAAATTAAGCAAAATGAAGGTCAAGAAAAATGTTGATATTGGATCTCAATTTAAACCCCTTTATTTAATCAAGGACTGTTTTCTTGAGGATTAGAGGACATAAAAATAAATGTAGTTGATGTAGACAGCAGACACAGTGTCTCTGTACAGTCACTGGCTTTTGCAGGCCTCGGAAGAAACATGGCTTTGGGCCATGCTGGGTTTTTTTCCACAATAAAATGGTTTTTCATGGTGAATTTTTTTCATCAGTATACTGCAGCGTGTTACAAATCAAAACCTGGCTTGAGCTTAGGGGTTCACTTCTCTATTCATCTTGACACCAAGCAGACATCCGGTTTGGCTGCTCTACAAACAGACTCTGTTTTATGTTTGGATTCGTTACACAAAGACATAATGGATGACATAGATTCCATAGATAAAACAAGTTAACAGTGGCAGTGATCCACCAGGAATTTGAATATGAGAGGAACATCAGACAAAAAGACAGAGAAATAAACATGCAGATGAAAAGTGACAACATGTTATCATGAGATCTCACCTGCGACTTTGAGCATGATCTGCGATGTGTGGGTGATGGGGGAGGTGACGCCCACAGGGGGATTACGACCCTTCCTGAAACTCCCTGGTTGACCCAAACTCTGCGGCTTCTTCAGTTCCCCTTTACTCCCCTGATCTTCACTGAGGCTTGGAGGCTTCTTCCTCCACTTGCTCGGGGCCTCTGTCTTGAGACTCCCCGTTTCATAGCTGCAGCTCTCCAGCTTGTGGATGGTTTTGCCATCCTCGCTGAACCAAGACAGTCCGCTTTCCACCATGGAGCGCTTCTCTGCATCAGTGCGGAGCTGCACAGAGAGGAGAGGGGGGGGTAACCTTCAGTTATGGTCCGTGTTATCTGTGGAATTGGCTGTGCTCTGTAATCTTTGTTTCATCTGAGCTGCATTCCAGTGGGAAGGAGTAAGATAGATATACCCAGAGCGGATTCAAGAAAAACACAGACAAAGGAAAGAAAGCAATAAAATGAAAACAAAACCAAAAAAGTTTATTGATTCAAAACTTTCAGAGATAAATCAGCTTGTTGGGGGATAAAACTGAAAATTTTAAAATAGAGTAAAAGTCAAGCCTATATATTTTTTAATGTGTTTCTGTGCAGAAGACACAATAAAAGAAGGCTGCACTACAAGAGAAAGACCCTGTGGTGCATTGAAGAGGTAGCATCGGGGACAAAACTGGACATGCTGCTTCTTGGCACAATATGAATGTGATCCAGAGCGACAGATGGCTCATTGAGTCCCACTAATGTTCATTTCTTCCCAGTGAGCAATCTGCCTGTAATAACCTGGGAGCAAGGTAGGAGCCACTACCACTGTTGAAAAAGTGAATCTAAAATAAATGTTAAGATCTCCTCCAGACAAGTTTTACAATGTCTTGTGGTTTCTTCACATAGAAAGTTCAGTCGCCAAGTTAAAAGTCAAAATTTATAATTACATCTACTTTTTCTTCCTCATTAAAAAAAACAATCTATAACTAGAGTCTCCACCCTGCGGTTGTATGCGTCTGCCAGTGCAGTTTTAATCGACATGTTTTTTTCCCCCGAACTCATGAGGTCACGGTGACCTTTGACCTCTGAAATCTGACCAGTTCATCTTTGAGTCCAAATGACAACTGATCAGATTTTTAAGAAATCTCCTAAAGGCACTTGAGATATTATGTTAAAGGTAAAAACGTGTTTTGTGAGGACAACGTGACCTTGAAATTGTATCCCTCAAATCCAATCAGTTTATCTGAAATTCCCTCTAAGTGTTTATAAGACCGAAAATGTGATTTGTAAGATCCCAGTGACTTTGACCTTTGACCTTCAACCACCAAGTTCTAATCAGTTCATCCTTGAGTCCAACTGAACATTTGTACCAAATTTTAAGAAATTCCCATGAGGCGTTATTGAGATGTTGTGTTCACAAGGGTTGGAATGGACAAACAACCCAAAAACAAAATACTTCCTGCCACTGGGTGTCGCCCTCGTGGAACCATAAATAATAAACTATTGTTCTTTTAGAGTAAATCTACTGAACCCAAGATGTCTCCTACTTCCGTTTTCAGTGTTTGTGCAGTGGATGTTTTGCACTGTGACAGATTGTGTGTGTCTGTCGTTCCAGCGTAATGACAGAGGTGAGGTCTGTGGCTTCTTCCTGTGGCCCTTTGTCAACTCACATTTAACACACAGTACAATGCAGATCACTTTCTTTAGCTACCGCTTTTTCCAAACAAAACAAGGCGAAGGAAAAGGAAACGTCACCACACGGTCGTTGGAGCGACAGTATTTCAGCTCACCATGACCGAAGAGTTGCGTCTGGAGCCCAGGGGCGTGGTCGGGAGGGAGTTGAGAGAGGAGCTGGCGTTGAACTCCTCTGAACTGAGGTTGTCCGAACCATCGCCGTCGCTGAGGCCGCTGCTTATGGAGCTGCTCTCGTCCCAGCTGAAACCATACATGGATGACAAGTTAGCAAAACAAATTCAAATAATTGACAACCAG
Organism: Hippoglossus hippoglossus; assembly: GCF_009819705.1. NCBI lineage: Eukaryota > Metazoa > Chordata > Actinopteri > Pleuronectiformes > Pleuronectidae > Hippoglossus > Hippoglossus hippoglossus. The sequence continues at coordinate 7,050,252 of NC_047155.1, forward strand.
GTGAATGTGCAGTAGGTAAAGCTGCAGAAATGTGTTGGGAGGGATGAAATAAAGCTGGCTGCAGCAGTGATACGTCCATCTGTCTGCAATAAGTTGTCTATGGAGGAGGCCACGTGCTCAAACAAGCAGGTAATTCCAACATGGCTGCAGCTGCTTTGATTTGGTTCAACTCATACATCAGAGCTCCAGGACATATGGCGAACAAACCCTTCAGGAGTGGACACTTCAGTTTGACTGAGATAAACCATAAGTCATTTATCAGCCAACTGTCTACATCATAACAGCTGATGAGAAAAAAAAAGTAATTTGAACTTGTGACCATTTGTCTGAACATCCTGTTTGAATCATTAATGAGCTGCATTATGGGAGGAAGAAGATTTATTTTTCTTTGTGTATTTTCTCGAGCCGTAACGATTTATCGATTGGCCAATAAAAGTGTCCGATATGAGCCTATAACAGATACATTGGTATATATGAAAACTTTTATTTCACAGAATAAACAATGCAGAAAAGATGCATTTATGTTTGCATTATTTAATAAAACGTTTTCTTCATTCAAGTTCTATAGACCCAACCTCTTGCCCAATAAACTGTAAAATATAAAGCCTTTGTCATAAACGTTTGATAAGGATGTCTAAGGAATCATTGCCAATTACTCTTATATATCAGTATCCGCCCCCAAACATCTATATAAGTAGGATTCAAGTTTTTTCACATTTTCATCTAAGATTGTTTCGAGAATACTACCTCAATGTAGCCATGTTTAAACAAAGTCAAACGACGGCCACCTTTAACTGTAGCTTCAAGAGAATCTTTACAGGATGTGCAGATAAATCATGACGAGTAAAAAAGTATGTGTTCTGACAGTTCGGGGGTTTAGAAAGCAGTCTGCTGGTCTCTAAAGACGCAGAGAAATCAGAGTGACAGGCTCCCTGACCCTTCCATCCACCCTGAATCGCCCGACATCGCCTTGAAACAGATGCTGCAATGAGCGGCCTGTTGAAGAAGCAAAGCAGGGACGGATAGTCCTGGCACAGTGGAAACAAAACTGGTCAATGGGGCATCAGATATCTACTTGCACTCATACTGAAAGATAATTAGAATGCAGACTTGGAGCTGCAGCCTCTAAGTCAACCGAAACATTACAGTTCGCAGTCCAAGGGGAGTTTGCAATGAAACAGTAAAACATTTTTATGCGCTTTAGAAGAGCAATAATGCCTCGTTGGGTCTAAAAATTATATCTCCTGTGAGATAAATGCACGTCCAGTTTGGGTTTTGTGTAACTATGCTCCCCCATCATTTCTTCTGGCAACCACGGGTGGTAATCAAATTTGTGTTGGCGCATAAAAACACAGCACAGTGGAAAAAGGTACATTAATAAGACCCTTTAAATGCAAAGTCGCTGCTTGAGCTGGATCAGTTCTTTTTCCCCCTTTTCCTCACTTTCCCCCGCTGAAATGAAAATGCTCTTTGTGGCTGTGCAGGCTGTAATTAGCAGAGGCACGGAACACGGAGCTACACAGAAAAATACAGGGAGACAAAAATGGCCCCGTCCACATTCAGAACTGGATTTAATCACACGGCTGGATTTGAGTTGTAGTCGCGTATACGCTGACACTTCATGCTGGCTTTGAAAACTCTGATATATTAAAGATTTGCGGCCACAGATACATGAGCTCAGTGGGAAAGTTTGACATGAGAAGGGGGAAAAAGAAAAAACCTAAAATAAATGTTTGATTTTAAATGTTTTTTTTATATATTCTCACATACCATCAATAAGGAGAATAAGTTTTGATTTACATTGAGTGCAGATGTTCGTGGTATGTTTGAACAATACCACCTCTGTCAGGAGCCACGGAGCGGCCATGAATAAACCCCACAGGGATGTCAGCGCGAGAGGAGGCAGGAGGGCCTGCGGGCTGTCGGCGTTACGAGCCAAACTGTCAGCTCTCGGGGGGGAAATCCAGACAGCGAGAGGGTGGGAGCGCACCAGCAAAGTGCATTCTTCATGCATAGGGTGGCAATTAAAAATTTTGTTTTCAGTGGCATTACTCCAACGTCTCTCTGATTTGTGCGTCCACGGTGTTATTTGAGTTGGGCTGCAGTGAAAATGTTGTGATTTAAGAAGAATCTGGGGATGATTGGTGGGGTGGAGCAGGTCGGAGACGTTGCAATCAGCATCAGTGAAAACACACACACACACGCACACACACGCACACACACACAAGCTGGCTGCCACTATGGCAAGAATCACTGCATTGTTGTTTTTACAGATATAATCCTCGTATTCTATTTGATTTACTTATTGAATCATCAACTTACTTACTTTAGTAGAATTGTTTGCACTTTAATACGCAACTTTTTACCTCTGTTTTTTACTTACTCTTGCATTTCATTATTGTATCTTCATTTTAGCTTTATCCCTTTCACATCTTCTTTGGCATTCTATCATTATCCTTTTCTCATCTCTTTTAGGATTTCATTATTTTACTTTTCAAGTCTTCATGACCACTCAAAGAGTTTTACCTTTCACACAGTGAATCTATGTGCAACACTTTTCTCTATCACTGAACAGTCGTCAGTGTCGGGGTCAGTATGCAGCCCAAAGACACTTCGGAGCCGGGGATCGAACCACCAACCGTCTGGCTATAGTGGACGCTCTACTTCCTGAGCCACAGCTCTTTATCATTTAAGTATTTTGCATGGAAAGTCCTACAAATCTGTCGGTATGATTTGTGGGAGACACAGCAAAGATGGAGCAAGCGGAAGAATAAAGACAAGTTGAAACCAGATCAGTATTAATCTATAAAAGCAGATTTAATAATGTCTGAGTGCACAGGAAGGATTCAGTATGATGTTCACTTCTGGCTCTGGGTTTACTCTCTGTGTATCAGGACCATAAAGACAAGGCTCCTGCACAGTCATGTCTATGGCTGATTGAATGGTGGAGACATCCACTATTATACAGATCCATAAAATCTGTCAGCACAGATATATAGATTATATATATTATCCAGTTTTAGTTCCAAATCAGTGTCAACCAGGGTGTCGACATATAAATCTCATTCAACTTCATCAGCGTCATGTCATTATTCAAACACATTACAATAACCCGAATTAATCTATTTATCCTTAATGAATCTGCCAGTGTTACTTGACTTAAAAGTAAATACTTAAAACAACTCCACTGTAAAATCAAAGTATTACAGTGTAATGTCGTTATTCAAACACTGAAAACACAGTGAATGAAGCCGAATTAATAGTCTATCTATAATTAATTAGTAGGCTAGTGTTACTTTACTATAATTTGAAAAGAGACAAAACTCCACTGTAAAATCAGAGAATTAACTAATTAATTAAGTGTAACGTCGTTATTAAAACACCAAAAATGTTGTCAAGCAAGCCGAATTAATCTTCTACTTACGTTTATCTAATCGGCTAACGTTACTTTACTATAACGTTAAAAACCAGGCGTTGATAGAGAAATAGAGGATAAATGTATTACTCGCCGCCATTAACCGTCGGATCCGTTAGAAAAAGCCGCTGAATCATATCAACCCGCAGCTGTAAAACATCCTCGTTACCTTGACGTGAAGAGCAAAGTCCTTCTGGCTGCTGACGCCTTCACCGGGAAAACACGGCCGCTCATTAGAGAGAGAACTTAACTTCCCCGGATCCTCAGTGAGCGGACATTTAAATTCACATCCTCCGCTGCCAGAGACCGAGACCCTCAGTGCTTTCACCCGGAGAGCAGGGAGAGGCAGCCGGCCACTGGGCAGACAACACGCCCCTCCCGTGACAGCAGAGGGAAGAAAGGGGGAAGAGGAAGAAGAGGAAGAGGAAGAAGGAGAAGAAGAAGAGGATGAAGAGGAAGAGGAAGAAGGAGAAAAAGAAGAAGAAGAAGAACATCAAGAGGAAGAGGAAGATGAAGAAGATGAAGATTAAGAATGAGATCAAGAGGAAGAAGAAGAAGAAGAAGAAGAAGAAGAAGAAGAAGAAGAAGAAAATGAAGAAGATGAAAATGAAGAAGAAGAAGAAGATTTAGATGAAGATCAAGAGGAAGAGGAAGAATATGAAGAGGTAGATGAATAAGAAGAAGAGGAAGAGGAAGATGAAAATGGTTGAGAACGGCCCCGCGGTTGTCAGAAGGGTCAAATCAGGTCCTTAAGTAGTCAACTTTTCCACTTCAGCCAAAAGCTCTGGGCAGATATTAACGGATATTACGACCAACTTTCTTCCAGGTTGTTTGGCAGTGTCTCTTTCTCTTCTTGTTGTTTTTAAGTATGAGTCACTAAAACTCACCGGATCCAATGTAAACAGTGTTGGGTCCATCTCAAGCTGAACAAACGCCGTGAAATAAATCTCTGAGATTAAAATAGCCTTGGCCGTTTGTCAAGTAAGGATTTTTTAGGTCATTTTCAAGGATTTAAACTTTAAGAAGACACATTTAAAAGCTCATAAAAAGACCTTTCAAGCATGAGACTTCCTTTTATGTTTAAGAGATGATGACCATAATTGATGTCCCTAAAAATAAAAAAAACCTGCTCTTTCTTCACACATTGCCTTCTGTGGCCGAGCTGGAAAAACTCAGCTTAAGGTAAAGTCTGAATCACTGCAAGGGCAACCACGAAACCACACATGACACGAGGACCTCCAGTGAGGCATGAGTAGCCTTGGAAAACCTCCCTCCCCTTCTCATTAGCAGTGGAACAGATCCCACGGTGATGATCTCACCAGAGCCTCTGCTCTGTAAACTAACCACTCCAGGAGGTAAAAGCCTCCCTGGGCCAAAAGAGATCCCACACACCCAGCACACGTCTTCCATCACAGTCAGCTCAGGGTGAGTCGAGCTGGAATTATTTTTTAGGTTCAAAACGTAGGAAGAAAAGATCGTACATAACCTAATCCTCGTTTCATTTTACAGGAGCCATTCCCAAAAAAGTCAAAAATACTGAAATCTAGAAGGGTTCTCTTACCTCTGCCAAGGCCCAACAGTCCACTTCTTATGAAACCACGTTTAAATTCAATTCATTGGACTTGTTTTTAAATCAAGATCAATGAATTATTCTCTGAGAAATCAACTGAAATGTTGAAAATCGTAATGTTAAAGAAAAAACCTGTTCCCTCCAACAAGTTTCGTGACTATCTGTCAAGTAGTTTTTGCATAATTCTGCTTTCAAACAAACAAACCAGAAAGGAGATTCCATACCTCCGCTCAGGACCAACCTAACCAACCTACACCAAATTGCACACACTCATAGATATCAGTTACCTTATGGGTCTTCATTTTTTCCATCAAGGTCCATGCAACAGTGAAAATGTCCAAAAACAAACAAAGAAAAAGAATCCCTATCCCGCAATGGATCCACCTTCTAATCCGGATCTGCACTAAAACGTACCGGGTTCTTTACTGAACCAGATCACTCCACCAAGTTTTGTGGAAATCTGTCCAGTAGTTCTTTCATACTCTTGTTTACAAACAAACCAAGTATAGCATGGCACTTAGTGGAGTGGAAAGCTCGGCCGAGGCCCAACAGAACCCTGAAATTCGATCAAGCTGAACCAAATTTCACACAATCAGAGGAATCAGTTTCCTGAACATGTTTTTTCCATCACGACCCATGAATTATTCACTGGAAAATCAACAAAAATGTGGAAAAATGCTCATTAGGACCCAAACCGCATCCTTTCCACTAAGTTCAGTGGTAATCTGTTGAGGTTTTCTTTTTTTGTTGTGTGTGTATTCTTCCTTGCAATTACAAACATACAAACAAACGGACAGGGGTTAAAACCACCTCCTTGGCAGAGGCAACAACAAAAGCACTTTTGAACAGTACAAACTTATTTTCTTCTCTGTGGTGTTTCGGCCTCACAGTTTTCTCTCGGCTTTTCCACATCAAGCCACATTTTGTAATACAAACGCAGAGTCAGCTTCAATGGAATTTTAGATGAGTGTGGTTTTTACTTTTTGTGAAAAATCAAACAGCTGTTTTGCAGTTGGTGTGTGTACGAGATTCGCACACAAACAAATTCTTCCAACGTCTCTTTAACAGACTGAGACAATGGTTTGATACAGGCTTGTTGTGTCTGCCTCTAGTTTTCTCTTCTGATCAAAATCCGAGAAGGAGCTTTGCTTCTTTCTTTTTTTTGCTCACAGACATTTCTGCTTTAACACCACCTGGCTACTTCCAAACTGTATTTTTTTCTGGACGCTCATTCATCTGCCAATAGAGATGACTGAAGTAAACAGTTTACAGTACAAAAGGAAAGGAACCCTGTTTTTCACGTGTCCTGTTTATCTCGGCCGAGTCGCGGAGCTGCCAAACACACTTTTGTCTAAAAAAGGCTTGAAGTCATGTTTGTGCTGTATAGTCACAGCTGTTCCACACCGATAACCACAAGGCTTGTGTCAGAAACATCCCAAGTATGTTTGCTCAGGTCATTGACTTGTGTGACCATGCATCACCAGGTCTCAGTATTTACACAGTGGAAAAACAGTGATTTGAGCCCATCAGGGTGGAGTTAAAACACCATGAGGACCTTCACTGTGTTTACTGAGGGCACCAGACAGGAAATCATTTTCATGATCTGACCTTTACTGTTGTGCCCCCCCACCCCCCCGGTGCTGTAAACTATGATGCAATACACGAGTCTAAAATTTATTTAAAATATATATTGTAGGAAATAAGTAGACATGAAATCTCAAGTTCTCTTAAGGTCCTTTAAAAATATATGTTTTCGAATTTGTTTGTGCAAAAGCCCAAGACAAGAGTCAATTTTCAACAGAGAGCAGGATGAAAACATGTTTTTTTATAAATCGTGAGACCTAAAGTATGTTGCTATGTGAACAATGAGGTTTTACGTTTGACTGTTGACAATCTCTTAACATGAAACATGAACATAAACTGGGATGTGCGTGTATGGGGAGCAATGTTGTGTAAAAAAAAAAAAAAGAAAAGAAAAGCTTTCGTCAAACTGTTGCCACAAAGTTTGGGGCATGTTACTGTATTTTCTGAGAATCACTGCAGCATTAGGATTTATCTTGATTGGATCAGAGAGGCTTAGTTTGCACTGTGAAAACAGCCTGAGGTCAGAAGAAGAAGAAGAAGAAGTAGAAGAAGAAGAAGAAGAAAAAGTTGGGGGGAACCACAATAGCTTTTAATGCTAAAGTTTCCAATATCAGTCATAAAATATGAATTCAGTATCCAAATCCAAAAGTGTAAATCTTACAGGAGGTTAAAATAAGGTGGTGAATCTGGATTTGATCTGTGCTGCTGTTTCTATGTGGTGTCATGACATCAGATATCCAGCAGGAGGCTCTGTGAGTTAAAGTTGGGTCTCTACATGCTCTGGAAGAAAATGGTACTTTTCAACCCCATTGATACTCAGAAGGAGACATTCCTCCACTTTAGTTCAGTGGAACAGGAACTGTTTCAGAAAACCAGCATCACAGGGGAAAAAAAAAACCCTGTTCGGTGATTTATGTCTGTTTATTATTATTCATTCAAAAATGATCCAGAGAATCCAGAGAAGCTTTGTGTGTGTGAGCACGTCTCTGATCTTCTCCATGCACAGTGTCACTGTTCCGTGCACGAACACACCCAGGTGAATAGGACTGGGGAGTTAAATCATTCTAGTAAACAGCTCTAAGATGCATCAGCGGCCGTGCCTGGGACCGACCGACCCATCCATCTCCGCAAGGGCCCGGGAAATGGACTCGTCGTCTGTTTATCGAAGTGGAAAAAATAAATGCACATGCAGTCTCCTTCGACCTCAGACAGAAAAATACCCCCCCAACGCAGATGTAGCCCAAAAAACAGCTGATGCAAAAATTCCTCCTGAGACCAACAGTCAGACACATTTACAGCGCGATAGTCTGGAATATTGTGCTGTTCTTGCATAATGGTGTATTATTTCGTCTTTTTTTCACCTCAGCTCCCCTCAGCCAGATTCATAACTTGATTGATATTGGACTTAAATATTGGATTTTGAACCGTTTCGCTGTCTGAGTCGTGCAGTTTCAGATAACGCAGAGTTGAAGCAGAGCCAAGTTCAACTCAAAGCAACAACTAATCGGAAAAACACAGACCAGCGCAGTCACACTTTAAGCAGATAATCTGACATTCCTGTACCAACTCCAACAAACACAGATATGAAAGGGTAACGCTGGATTAAGCAGGTTCCATATGATTTATATTTTAAAACATAACATTGTGGGGAAAAAAAACTGCAGCTGTGTCATATTTTCCACCCGGGGCTGAGTATTATACACTGGTGGAATCCAGACTGCACAACCTGGTGACCACACGCAGACATGATACAGGCATGATTCACAAACCCTGGGGTGCAGCTGTAATGGTCCATTATTCATGTGGCGGAGGATGCAAGTGGAGGTGGGGGCAGGTTTGGTGTGGAGGGGGTGGGTGACGGTGAGGTAACGCGTGGATCTAGTATTTTCCTCCGACCTTTGTTGGGGAGGGAGAGCTCCATGTTGACCCCAGATGTGCTACAGCTGATGACCTTGGGGGTCTGTGTGTAACAGTAACTCACAGCTGGATCTAGGGGAGGAACTTTTTATTATTGCTCAGTTTTCGACCGCGTTGAAATGTCAGCTCCAAGGAAACATAAAAAAAATAGAGAATGTTACTAATATGAGCACATATCTCCGCAAAGACCCAACAGTCCCAACATTTAAATTCACAAAACAAGATTTTTTATTGTGATTTCCATCAAGTTTTGTGGTTAACTGTGTAGCAACTGTTGCGTAACCCTGCTAACAATCAAACAAACTAGAATGCCCCTCCATAGAGTGCATACCTCTGTCAAGTTCCCTAAAATTCAATGAAGCAACACCAAATTTAACAAAGTCATAGATATCAGTTTCCTAAATATATCGTTTTCATCAAGATCTATGAATGAGTCCCTGGGTAATAAACAAAAATGTTGAAAAATCTCGCAATATTAAACAAAGTAAATAGAAAGAATTCCTGGATCCTTCCTCTGAACTGAGACCGCATCAGAATTGATTTGATTCTTCTTTGGGTCATGGAGCTACCCCTCCCCACAAAGTGTTTTTGGGAAGTTTTTGTGTAAACCTGCTAAAAATCTCACAAACAGACAAAGAAAGACAAAAACATAATCTTCTCGTCTGAGGTAATAATGTGTGTCCCCTCCCGTGAGTGTGCATAGAATTCAGAGGCCAGAAAAACCACATCCCCTTCTAACTGAGCCACAGCCCATAAAGGACAGAGCCCAGGTCTCAGTAAAGTGGACCAGGGCGGCCACAGCCCGGTTCCTGTACAGATGAGTATAAGTGGGTCAGAACGCGTGTGGGGTTTCATCAGTCATGGTCGCTCCCAGTGACTGAACGAAGGTCTAACACAGGCAGGAAGAGGAAATTAAACCGAGACAGCCAGAGGCACAGATCCAAGATCAGATGACTGCACCAAACCATTTCTGTGTCGTTTGTCGATAAGCACAGTTTCCATGATAGAGGCTGTAAAGTATTCCAATATTTGTATTTTTAAATCATGCACACGTCCATACTGTACACGCTGAGCACTTTAACACATCCACTCACTAAAAAGCTTTGTTGTTGTTACCATGGAAATGACATTGCCTGAAGAGAAAACTAAGCTAATGTAGGGAAAGAGAGCAATGCAGTGCTCGTGAGGACAGTAAAGAGATTTCAGGAAAGAATTGGTTGATCATCATTTTCCACAAGCAGAGCTACTGTTAATCTGGGAAATAACAAGACACAAATGGAAATTAAAAACAATAGCTTGTCAGGCAGACGGTTCACCCCCACAATGACAATTACACAACGATGTAATTAGGTGGTTAGCATGCCGGCTTCACACCAGTCTCTCTCTGCGTCAATCCATCAGTGTCACTCTGTCCCCCTCTCATTCTCTATTTGTTTTATTTCTATGTTTTCTGAGCGAGCAATGTACACACACACACACACACACACACACACACACACACACACACACACACACACACACACACACACACACACACACACACACACACACACACAGAGGTTCAAAAGCTATCCCACTGACACACAAGGCAGCCCATCACTGGGTCAGTGGAAGCCGGTTGCCATGGCAGCACATCCCGAGCCATGTTGCCGCATGATCAGAGGTGTGATGCTGCTGAACGAGGCTCCTCTCTCTCTCTGCACTGCATTGCTGCTGCCTGTGTGCTGCAATAGAGAAACACGAGCCGGTACAGTCCACATCTCCCCAGATACGTGTTAGTCCTCTACCTCGAAACCCCTCGGTTACCCAGAGGAGAGCAGGACAGTAAACGAGCCATTTTGTTTCACCTTCACCATTTCTTTTTCCCACAGTGTCTAATCTGTATGCAGCGGCTGTGATGAAACTGTGCTTTGTCCCCTGTCATGTGTGAGGCTACGAGCAGCATATGGTTGCCGTTATGGGATCGAGAGGATTTGCCAGATTAAAAACACGATAACAGTAAAACCATTTAATGTGGTTCTCGTAAAAAAAATTATATTCTCCATCATATCGATAGCATATTCAATATCCATCCATTTCATTCAGCCATTATCCATACTGCTTATCTGTTGAGGGTTGCAGGGGGAGCTGGAGCCAAATAATTTATATTTATATGTTATATTATGACAAAATATCTCCTTACAATAGCAACATATACATTAGAGATAAGACACAATGGCCTGGCTCTGTCAAAATAGATGTTTAAATGTAGAGACTGTATGTAAAGATGGAGGTTGCCTCTTCACTTCCTCCCACTGTCCAATAATGAAGCTAAAATATCTCAGATACGAGGCGATCAGGGGACGGAGCCGTGGTATCGAGGTCCCATCGAATACCACCAGTCACTTACATAGAGGTGGCAGGGTTTATGAACTATATAAAGCCAACCAGAAGGGGGCGATATAGACGCTTTGGCTTCACATTTGGGCCGCTGTCATGTCGTCCATCTTTTTAAACAGTGATAATCGGCTGAAGTTCCCCCCATTTTAGCTCCTTTCAGTGACTTGTTTTGGTTTAAGAGCGCTGACCCGTTATGGATTATTCTGACACAACGATACTAAGTGTTAGTGTTCTAGTGTTTCAGGTACGGAGAGTGATCGATGAACTAAAAACATTTTTGTGGAACAAAAGCTGAAGTAAAGCAGCTCCTGAGCTGTTTAAGAGGCTCTGCACTCATCAGTAGCTCTCTGATGCAGGAAAGCCCCGTTCGCTGCTTCCATCCTCAGTCAAGAGTTTGGATCTAAACCAAATACTGACAGGTATCTGCCTGTTTTTCATTCATATCTTCCAACCTCTCACACTTACTCACCTGCCAAGATAAACCATAAATCTGTCAGATGCATATTGGTCCTCCTGTGAAATTATTGTGTTCTGTTACAAACATTAAGGCTCGTGTTCATCCCACCAACTAAATGACACTATGGAAAAAACAAGTAATGTTGCCAGGGAACATCTGTATTAGACATAGGAAATCAACCGGAACCAAACTTCTTACTTAAACTACAGTGGAGTGCCTGTAAAACATCAACCGTGATTGACTGAGCACCACAGAAATGACACTGCACGCTGAATACGAGTCATAATTTGTATGCCAGAGATGGAAAAAGTCAACCATACACCAATAATAAAATGTGATTACCGGTCCGCTCATAAACCAGCACTTAAAGTATGGCTCGCAGTCGGATGATATCATATGACTGATGGTTGACCTTTGCCAGTATGGTGTGTGGAATGTAGCCGAAGGAAACGGTTATGATTCTTGGCGTGGTCAGACGTGTTGGGGGCTAGATGAGAAGCCATCTCGACATTCCTCCGACACGTGGAACTCACTCGCTGAGAGGTGGAGGTCTCCAGTTCATTAAATGCCAGCCAGTGATTCAAGCAGACAGGCTTATGAGGGAGATGCAGAATGATGAATAATTGTAATAATATACTGTAAATGTCAGTTGGTACAGACAGTAAAGAGTTCTCCACGACAGGAAACTGTTAATCGACCGTACAAATAGCAACCGCTGTGCATAGTGCAATTTAATACAACTGGCCTATAACGATAAATACGTTGAATTAGATTTTTAAAAATGTAAATAGTGTTAAAGACGCAGTGATACAACTCAACGGTAATATAATGGATCTCATTATATTAGGATGCATCAGTGAGGTGGACAAAACATAATAAAACCCTTTTTCTTGCACTATAATGCACAGCCACAAAGAAAACTAATTTTTAAGGCTTCATCAATGCAAAAAATGAATCAATATCTAATAAAAATGTGTTACGAACCCAGGAATCACTGACAAATAAACTCTGCAGCTCTACTAGATTTAAGCCTCTTTCAGCTCATTGGTCGAAGCCAGAATGAGCTGCACTAATCAAGAGAAATCTCTACAGGCAGCAATTTGTGGCTATTTGAGCCGTTTTGGATTAAATTCGATTTTACAGTTGTATCTGATACGGTGGCCACTGAGTGTATCAGGCCCCTATTGGTGAAAAATCACGTAATAGTGTTCAAGTTCAATATCTGTAAAGGGGGAAATGTTTGCTATGCTATCAATCTGATTATCAAATATTAAAAAGTTTATCTCAAGAAATTTATCTCAGGTATTTATGGTTTATTATGTTACAACATATTTACAATGATAACAATTGGTAACAGATCAATAGCAACAGAAGGGCTATATATATATACGGCCTCGTTAATAATTTCTCCTTTAACTGGGACGAACCCGACCATCAATAATCTGTGTGTCGCTGTGGAGATGTGACCATTGTTCTCCGATGGAAAGACGGGATGTATGTGGCCTCAGGTTATTGATGAGGCTGACACACAGCAGCAGTGATTACTGTCAGCGTGAATACATTTAGCCTTAGCTATAGCCAGTGCCGTCTGCTGTGGGTTAATCAATATCCATTAGACGACGGGTGATGCGCCGCTGTAACATTCTGCTCCACCGTCTCATATAAAAAGAGACAATCAACAACATGTTATTATTTCACCGTGGCTTTCCAGACTGTTTGAGCTGTTGAACTATCCGAGCATACTAGACTGAAAACAATCCCACTCTACTTATATTCATTATGCTAGGGGCTAATTTGAGATAATTAAATCCAATGAAATGTATGAGAATTTAAAAGTGGGGCTGTAGTAAAACAGGGAGCCGATTTCGCACCTCTCCCTAACAGCCTATTTCCAGCTGGTTTCCATGGTTACGCAGGAGGAGCCTGATCTATTTTCCGAGAGCTCGTAACTAATGGTTCTCAATGAGCCGAGCTGTGAATGTGTGACAGGGGGATGTACAGTAGGAATGCAAATGTATCACCAGACTTTGCAGGAGCAGTTGGTTTTGCTTTAAAAGAAAAAAAAAAAAAAAGATTAGCTCATCATCTACACCAAAAGGATTTATGATGTGGGATTAACTCTTGATATAGAGGATTCCAGCATTCTTGCAAAAATGATAAGGAGTACCTTCCACTGAAACTAATTCAAACAGTAAAGCATAAAAGATCTGTTTTATCTTGAAAGAAAAAGCAAGCAAGCTGCACAAGTCAAAGAGAAAATAGCTGTATTTCTATATCTCCGTCAGTTTTGGCCTGGTTATTTTTATGGCATATGCATCCAAACACACCCATAATCCTCTTGTTGCAAATGGTGGTAATCTCATGTCGGGATCAGCCGTAACAATCGGCGAGTCTGGGGACTGTCGGCATTGGCGGCAAACTCTGAGCATGACAAGGCATTTCTGAAAATAAATAAATAAACTGGTTACGTAAAAATGATTAGCATCTCTGTTGCCCGTGGTGTTGTAAAGCAGGGGGAGGGGGGGGGGGGGGTTGAACGTTCACCTCACACACATGAATTTGAATCAGAGCAGAGCGGCGGTGGCGAGGAACAGGACAAAATACAGGTCAGATTTAAGTGGATTTCGGGTGCGTGGATGTTACTGTGCAGGAACGGACCCATAATGACAAAATCCTCATTTAATCCCGACCCCATCAGAGTTGATCCTTTTCACTTCTCTGCTCCCAAAAAGCTAAACCTGTACACATGGAGGTAATCGTCCATTTCTATTTGATATCTCTCTCTATTCTTTGAAGCTATAGTGCAGTGCCCGTTGTAGACCTGTTTGTTTGGCCTGAGGTAATGTTGGTTGCAGCTTTCTATCAAACTATTAAAGCAGCAATTGAGCTGTGGCAAGAAAATACCTGCAGCAGGACTCAGTTCACAGATCCCTGCTGCACACAGACCTGCTCGTCTGTTTATTCAAAGTTCAGTGAAGCTTGACTCAGTACACGGAACCCTGAAGTAGAGAATCAGTTGTCGTTATCAACAACGTCACTTGTGTTGATGAGCCCAAGCTGCCCATGCTGCAGAGCGCTGGTCACCTGCTAATCCAAAATTGATCAATATAGAACATATATGTCCAAATTGCCCCAAATTCAACTTGCTTGGGCTTTGAACAAAACACATGACCAAGTGTGACGCTGATAAGATGAAGAGATTTGTGAGTTCACATACAGAGATTTCTAAAAAATCATTAGATATGTAGAACTCCTCTTATTTCTCATTCGTTCCTTCCTTCATTTATCCTCCCAGTTGTTACAGCCCTTCACTTAAACTGACCCACCTCATTTCGACACTTTTTCTTCTTTGCTCTAATTTCTTCTCGTGTAAAATGTGTCATCTTTTTTTTTTTCTTTCTAATTACTGCGCTCTGTAGTAAGAACGTGACCCGGCTTGCAGGCCCTGGTGAGCGCTCTAGGGGCTGAGCCTAAATCCCACTGCATGTGCAACAGAGATAAAGCTGCTAAACCACACCAGAGAACTGTCCTGGATTCTTTCTCTCCCTCTCCCTCTCCCTCTCTCCCTCTCTCCCTCTGACGCTCGCTGTCAGTTGTCAACTTCAGAGAGGGAATTAGATAAAGACGCACAAAAGATTGTTGGAGGAGGGTTGAAAGGGTGAAGGCAAAGAGCAGGGAGGAGAGGCGCAAAAGGGAGCGACTGCAAGATGTGGCACGAAAAATACCAAAATATTGTCAAACGTCTGATCTAAACTATTTGTTGCTTCCGTACCTGTTGACAAAGTCGTCACAAGATTCAGACGCAGTCAAGAGGCAAGAGGGCGGTTGTTGTGCAAAACCTACGACGGAGTATCAGGGCCACTTGAAGGAAAAAGAATAAAGTCGTAACATTACAAGAAAAAGTCGTAAATTTATGAGAAGTCATGTTAGAGTGGGGATATCAGAGGATCAGCCTGTATGAGGCATGGGTGGCGTGTTATTAAGTCATACTTTGCTATATATCTGGAGGTAACTGTGGATCATGGGATAGAGCCGGTCATCCTCTAACCAGAAGGTTGTTCTTTCGGTTCGGCCTGATGCCACACGCACCTAGAGGAATTTGCCTCTTTTGTGTGGAGGAGTAAATGCTTGATTGCATCTGTTTTATTCAAAGGGGTTTCAAAGTTTCTCAAAAGAATCAATCAATGAGACTTTGGATCCAGAAGGAAGAAGGAGCAAACCACATATTACAACTTTATTCTCGTAACATTATGACTTTCTTCTCTGATTTCATTTTTGTAATTTTTTACTTTTAGCAACTTTCTTGTCGCAATGTTATGTACATATTCTTGAAATCTACAATTTTCTTTTTCTTGATTTGGCCCTAATACTCCTTTGTATAAACCTGATAAATTCTCTCGGCATTCAGTCAGAGTCAGCAAAAAAGAAAAAAGCTGCCTCTGTCATGAGCACTTTGAGAAATCCTTAAAGAGCCAGACTGCAGATGAAAGCTCTTTGATGAGCCTGCCAAGTGCAACAAGTCAGATGTCAAAGACAAAGCACAAACCCACCATGATAGAATAATATAATTCCCTTCACAAAAGTTTTTGGCACCAGTTGAATGATAAAAATGAGATTGAGAAATGTGGCATGACACAATATCCAGCAGTAACAGCAGGAGGTCAATCAGCTCGACTCCCGAGAGTGAAATGAAATTCGACAGGAACTGCCCGCTGACCTTTTCAAAGTCACAAGGTAGAGGCTGAGAGGACAAACTGGCATCCAGCCGCCCTGCAGTCCCTACTTGGCTCACGTCGTCATGGTAACAAAAGGCTCAAACCCATGCTTATCCTCACACCGTCTTACCCGTTAGCCAGGTTGTCGTCATCGTCATCCGGCAGGCTCTTTCCCAGAAGGTCACTGTCGCTCAGATAACCAGACTTAAGGTCGCCGTCATCCAGGCCTTCGATGAGCTCGATGCGAGACGCGCTGCTGAGGCGGCCCGGGGTGCGAGCCGGCATCGTGTGGGCCGTGTACTGGGAGGCGGCCTTACTCCCCTGGTATCCTCCACCTGTGGCGGACGGGGCGTCGCCCGCCTGGAGACGGGGGCTGGACTGGCCGTGGCGCCAGGAGAGAGGGGAGGAGCGGTTGGACATGCTGGATATGCTGCGGGCGTTGGTCTCGTCACTGTCATATCCCACGTTACTGCTTTCCAGGCAGCTGGAGAGACACATGGGGGGAGGATCCGTGTTACCTTTGCATGTTTGAGGCATTTAGACGACATTGTCCAACATGAATATGTATCAGTCCCCTAAACATGTCTGATTTTATCATGACTATCCATGAATTATTCTCTAAGAAATGAAAGAAAATGTCGCCAAATCCTCCATCTCACAATCCGCCCCCTTGATTCGGGTCTGCACCAAACATTTTTGGGTTCTTACATCACATCCTTCCCCCATGTTTCATCCGTCCAGTAGATTTTGCAAAAAAGTCTGCAAACCAACAGACAAACAAAAAACCACAGACCAAAACTTCTTGGCGGGATTAAAAATGTAACAGGATGAGACCAGAGAAAAAAACATTTCTCTTTCTCCGTCAGAAACACTTTAGTGGCATCGAGTCGCTGTTGAGTCAGACACAGCAGTTGCCATATTGTCTCCAGGGCCTGAAGCTAGACATGTGGCATCTCAGAACCCCAAGACAAAGACGACCTGATATCTGTCTTTACATGGCATCTGTGTCACACTCACTAGCAGACACCAAGGACTTCCACTTTACGTGTCCGCAGTCCTTAGCGATGCTGCAAATACCAACACCACTATTACCATCGGCCATTAACGTGCATCCCAGTTTTCCCAATTCTCTCCAGTAAGTGGATCAGGGTCGGGGTTAGAAATGTCCTCCAAATGGCTGGAAGCGTCTTCTGGGTCTGCTGATTACATAATGTACCAACTCACCCAAATAAATATTGCACGAGCTACGACCATGTGGGTATTTTTATCCATTGTTGATGGATAATTCATCCATATGGAGGCCAAGTGGTGCCAGTACGGAAAGTGACGGGGGGAGAATTTTACTTTTGTCCATGAATCGTCTGAATGATCAAGATGATGACTACTGATATTTACAGTCTCTTCAAGCATTTATTAACATTGTTGAGCCAATGTCACGAATGTAAGGTTCCAATATTTCACAGTAATTAGTTTTTCTGTATTTATTGTTTGTAGAAGCTATGACGCATTAAAGCTACATTTTAGAGGTCAATACCAATATTTGAAAAAATGATAAATTGAGGAAATGTCTGTCTCTGCGGGACAGATATATAACGGTGACACTCAAAACATATCTCTGGCAGATTCGGACGACGCTGTGTGAACACAGTCTGTTTCAAATCACAGATATAACTGATTTGGTGTTAATGCAGAAATGCTCTGGAATGTAAGATAACATCGATATATGCATCAATTTTCCCCTTTATTCTTTTTTAAACAAAGCATTTTTCATTCCAAGGTTAAACGTCCAAATGAAATAAAGACTTGTTCTCTGCCAGTGTCTGATTATGTTGTGGCCATTGCAACACATGGATGCCGGGGGGGGCCTCTTTCGCCTGCGTGAGCCAAACAGATAAATGCCTTGGAATGAGGTCACGACCAAGAAAAAGAGGCTGTTTGAGAAGGATGGAAGCCAGATGGCAACAGGTGGCCAGTCTCCAAGCGTCTGTTTACACATGACTGCGTTATGTATCGATCCAATGAGCCAGATCAACGTTTGAGATTGTTTCCATTTGGGTTAAATCATACACAGCATTTGGTTCTATTGTTTTAACCTAAGATCTTATCAACAGAACATGAACTGCTGGGGTTTAAACGTGATATTAACCAGGGACGTGGGACACACCATTGAGGAACAACACACAATATTCAAATGCAGATGTAGTGCAGTTACCTGTGGCTGAGCTGGGACCCCCGCAGACTGGACATGGTATCCTCCAAATTCTGGCGAAGGTCGAGGACATTCTGCACCGTCCGTTTCCTCTGAGACTCGGGGTCTGTGGGTCAGTCATGCACAGCAAACGTTTATAAAAGATGCAGTATTGCTTTGTTTTACTGTGTGTGTGTGTGTGTGTGTGTGTGTGCGTTTTAGGAGAGGTCATGCGGAAAACACAGGTTTATTGGCTGCACATGCTCGTATTATTCGTGTCTGGACTGATGTGACAGGTGTCTTCCTTGTAAACGCGCAGCCAAAGTACATTCACATCATTAGGCAGATTAATCCCACTCCATGGGCCGCTTCACTCCAGCTCTACCCCCCTCTGCTCTGACATGGTACATCCTGAAAATTTAATATTGAAAGGTGGACTGCGACCTACTCGACCACCAGGGGGATGTATTCATGCCACACCAGGATCTCTTTTGAGGTATTTTTATGTCAGGTACAGTGCTTTTATTTTTCTGATGTGTAGAGTGTGATGTCAGAGCAATAAGAGCCATTTCACCACACCTCAGCTGTGTGCAATGTAAAGTGTCCAGTCAGTGGGTCGCGACCATATCACCTCAATAACACAGAACAATTAGGAGTGTTGTTGTGTTAGCTGCAGATAGTGAGACAATCCGAGAGGAGGTGGGGTTTTCCCCCTGAAGTGTGTGGAGACAAAACGCCTTCAGGCAGAGACATTACATTCGGTGCATTAAACTGAAAAAGCTGCAGAAGAGGCGATGATGTCAGGGGAGTGTATGTCAAATAATGTGGTGTTATCATAAGAGGCTGCTGGAATAATTAGAGGGTGTGAACTGTGAGTGTCACACACACAATAAACAGATTCAAACCACATGCCTGACCCCTTATGCAAAACTAGAAGTAGACATGTGGGGCCCAGTGTGTAAAGAAACCGGGGCTTGTTCATTCCAGAACTTTATATAAACGGATTTTAATAGTATAAACTCCAAAGACTTCACATTTATGGTTTCAGACAGAGAATAAACTATCAATTAAGTCTATTGGAAGCATGTGCATCTTAGTAGAATACAATATAGTTGTGTATTGTACATGTACAATATTGACAAGCACAGACATTTATAATTCATGACTCTGAGCTGGACAGAAGCAAACACTATTAAACTGTGACTCTGGGATTATTGAACCCGTGCTCTTTCCCCCGGAACAGAAATCTTTGCAAATTGATTCACAAGTGCACAAGAACAACAGGTCAGGTTAAAAAATCTTGAAATTATCGTGAGAAAGATCCACCAATCGAATTATATCGGTGGCTGTGTCCCAAACCACTTTACTCATCCACTACTCCTTATAACAGAAAGATCAGTTCATGGTGTAACAAGCATGAAGCTAAAAATGAACGAATAAATCACAATTTTGCAGAATAACTAACAAATGTTGCATTATGGGATTATTAGCAGAAATAATAAGCGATTTTGGACACTAACAGGGTTTTGCTGTCTTTCCATGATCAGCGTCATCCACAGTATTTCTCAGCAACTTCCTTCAATCAAATCAATAAAACATTTTGCCCACTTGTTTTTCACAATGCGATTGAATAAATGATAAACAGTAAATATGTGAGATGTGCTCAATAGTCGTCGAGGGTGGTTAATCTGGTTTTATTGTAAGATTCTTAACTGTTATTGAGAGGTAATTTAGTGTCTCCTCCCCCGACAACTTTCAACTAGAAATTAAGTTTATGATGTTTATATTTCTTGTTTGCTGACTTTCTTATGTTCACACACAAGTTTTCTTTCTACAAGCATTGCGACGTGTGCTCTAACTCACCAAAACTATGGTATTTCCTTTACTCAACCATTATAGGGACAATTTAATCATGTTATAATGGCTGCAATCAAATATTGGATACAAATCTTGAACTCGATCACATCACATCCACATAATCACATTCTTATTCTGTAATACTGCTTATTCTATTCAGGGAAGAATAGCTACATCTGTATTGGATATATTTAGCATTATATCCTGTATTCAATGTGCTTCCTGTGCAGTGAATGACAGTCCTCTGGCACCCTGCATTGCAGTGATGCCTCAAATACAGAGACAGGAAAAACCTGGATAGAATACTGAAGCAGATCTAAAGCGGGAAAGACCCATGAATGATGCAACACCACATGAAGTGCTCCATATTTACACAGAGCAGAGGCAGAAGGAAGTCGAGCAGCATTTAGTCTCGAATATTGTCAGAGGCCCTCGATAATTAACCTTAGAAAAGCATTATATGTTCTTGATGTTGGGCCAATTAAATCTTTACATTAGCATAATTTGCATGAATAAACAAGATGATCGGGGAAACACAGATAGACTTTATCCACAGTTTGTTGTAAAGCTCGTTTCACTGAGGAACAGAAACAGAACAGAAAAAAGGCTGCTTCAGAGGAGGATGAAGTTTTTGTAGCTAAGAGTTTTTCACAATAGCAGGTGATACAGTGGAAACTAGTGTGTGGGCTGCGATAAGAGGAAACATTCAGAGGTTCACAAAGGAGCCAAAAGTGGGCGGTTGCTTTTTTTAAATTCACCTCTCGTACAGTTCATATTCAAAATAGTATTTTTAAAATAAATAGTTTCAGCTCTTAATGACTGCAGACAAAATGGCTCACTGGTCCATGTTGTGTTGTGCTGTTGTGTTGCAGCATTGGCTAAAGTTTTCCTGAAAGTAGTAGCATCAAATCATTTCAGATTTTTTTATACATTTGTTATTTTGATAGGGAATATGGAGAGAAACATTTAAAACCGGATTGAAAGAAAATTGTACACGTCTGTAGGATAGGACAGGATATCTAGCCAAGGCTTATTTGCAATCCCTGTCCCTAGTTAGGCTTTTCTAAGCTAAAAAAAGGCCACAATACATTGTTACAAAGAAAATATAACATAACCCAACACACACAAAAATTATAAAACATGTTTGCAAGCTGCATGATCAGTGGCTGCAAGTTTGGTTTGGTTTGGTTTGAGAAGGCATTTAACCTCTTTATCTAAATGCTTTCATATCAGTTTGTGTTTTTATCTCTGTTGCTGATCATAAAAACAAGACTACAGTCTACGTGCTCCTGTTCAATCTCACCCCAACTTCTCTTTCTTGCATAACATTTCTTACAAGTAATAAGAAGCAGAGAGAGAGAGAGAGGAATTAACAATTTAGATCTGAGGCTGCATGTCGTTTTCCTCCATGTTATCCAATTAATACATAATCCAAAAATACTTAACAATGACATCTCGCTCTGACTTTTGAGAGTCAACATTGTGACCTTGCACGCCTGCAGAACTCTATGATTATTCCTTGTCCCGCAGGAGGAGTGTGTTTTCCTCTGAGTCTATATACAGTCTCTGAGGGCCAGTGCTTTGCTTGTGGACATCTTGCATGACAGATCACATACAATTACATTGAAATGAGGTTTGCTCATTTCCTCATTGTCTAGAGAAAAGAAGAAAAAAAAAGAGCGTTTCCATGAGTACTGCTGCCTGCACCACTTTAATCCACTGCTGTCTCAGTGGATATGACTCTGCCGTCCTAATAACCTGAGGTATATTTGTCATAGTACGTTCATCATTGAAAAAATATGGAAAGTGATTTGATTTATTCCCAGTGCAAACTCGACTGCTCCACATGAAGGGGAGGAGTTAAACAGGATTTGCTGCACAATAAAGAACGGAAAACTTCGACCTATATCTTAAAGAGGTGGTTTTGTTTTTATTAAGCATCTGCAGGCGAGTCTCGTGCTGAGGCAGCGGTATGCAGAGTTCCAGTGTTGTATGACGTCCATGGTGCACAAACCTAACAAAGTTTAATAAAGGAGCCTGTTAGGAACGTTGACCATTCTTGATGTCATGTCGGTAAACCAACAGAGCCTCTATTTATAGCTATAAAGGCATCCTTTCAGTAAGCTCATAATGAGATGTACTGCAGGAGCAGAGGTCGACATTCAGCATTAACTTGGCCTTAAATATACAGCAGCGTATGAATAAAAAGATCTATTTACAGTGACAGGCATGCCCACTGTACGAGTACAGTCAGCACATGCATGGGGAAGTCGACTCTAATATAATAACAGCTTTCATTGCTGTACTACATGCTTCACTGAATACATGACATAGCTATTATTAAAATAAAAGAAATACGTGTCTCCATTCCTTGTCAATAATCAGTGCTGCCATTCTCTTTCCCTCAAAATGTTCTCTTTCCATAGTCTTCTTCCTTTCAGGGGCACAAAGCACTTGACTTGTGTCAAAGGCCCGCGCCGGATTATCATCGTAAATGATGATAAATTATTCAGTAGGATGATGAACTCGTCTTTTTGAGAAATAATGGCTTTCAATTGATTTGGGGGGAGACATCATGGAGCTCAATGCAATACATTGAGCGGAATAGATGTGACGGCCCAGGGCATTCAGTTGCAAATTTTCTGCAATTATAGGTGAATAAAGCAGATGTGGGTGTGGCGCAGAAATCTGCAGGGCTCCTGGAAATTTTTGGTTTGTGGTTTTAAACTCAAATCACAAAGAAACACGAGCAATGATTCCATGCTGCTGCCCATGGTGTCTTGTAGCGTTTAAACATCTCGCATAGCTTTGACTGTGACGAAAATGAGTGATAGACATCCACATAGGCTAACGAAGCGTGGATAACAGATTAGATCGCAGATGTGTTCATTAAAATGCAAAAGGGAACATGCACTCCTGATGATACTGAAGCCATGGAATGACACATTTTTGAATGGTACATGAAATGCTCCTTGTTGTTATATGACTTGTTTGAAGCATAATTGTGAATAGTGATAGGAACATGAAGAAATGCAAAGTGTCAGTGGATGAGATCTTATGTTGCACCCGAATATCCCAGTTCTTTATGTTTGAAAAGCATCTGTCGAAAGTATCTTTAGACACCAGAGCCATGAAGTTTATAAATCAACCCTCCTTATTTAAATAGTCTGGAAAATAGAAATAAAATCTGAGGTGTAAAATAACCAATAACGTCAGGAAAAGCTGAGAAGAAAACTGGGCTTGAAGCTTAAAGCATCATTCTGATAATCTCTACAAACTGCATGTGAATATAAGGAATCTGTAGGGACAAGATTTTGGGGCCAGAAGCTTCTGGTTTCTGTTTTTAGTTTGACCAATCGCATTTGAGCAGACTTTGGTTGCCTGCAGGTAAACAATCCATGTAAATAGCAAGAGGGGTTGAGGATATTGACGAAAATGCATCTGCTATGAGCTTATCTTCATTCATTAGAAGGTAGCTGTTAATATACATAATCCAAAATGTTGTCTGAACCTAAAACACTGTTTGAATTTTGTGTGGAGAAACATTCGACTCCTATGATAAAAGAAAATAGTCTGTAAACAGTGTACGGCGAACAGAAGACGGACTATTGGCCCGGATATCAAAATATTGACCTTTGATTGTCATTTGGTTAACACTGAATTTAGGTTTCCAAAGACAAAGTAGCATCTAGAATGCTTTGATATGCACAGAAAATAACGAAACAAAAAACTGATCGAAATCATGTCATATTCATAAAGTCTTATTGGGGTCTAGGTCAGGTTCATCATAGAGAAAGCCATTTTCTTTTTCACCATTGCAGTATATAGGGTGTAAACCATATGACTGAGCTCTACAGATGAATGGAGATGGGAGGAGGAGGCTAAACATGTGTATGTGTGCCTGAAATGAATTCAATATGGCATGCTATGTTTCAAATCTCCTTCTAGAAGCATGCGTGGAGCAGCGGATGGACCCTTGAGTGCATCGGCACATGTTGCAACAAACGAGAGCCTCGAAAAGATCAGTCGCTGGTGGTTATTCACGAGCCTTCAGGATTTCTTTCATGCAATCAGACAGCGATGTTTTGAGAGCAAGCACATTTAACCTATTCCATTCCACCACAGCCTCAGCCACCTGAGTGACATCCTGCAGGAATAGGAACAATGGAGCATTATTGTAGCTTCGGTATTCTACTAGCCATTGAGCATTCATTGAAAAGGCCAAGCTGAGGCAGCATTCAATCAAATAATAAGAGGAAACGCATGCTCTGCAAGCACAATGAGGACGTCTTCCTGTTTTTTTCCCCCCACGGTCGTTCAGCTGCATAAAATCCGTTCCTTGGGAATTGTGGGTCTGCAGCAGCAAGCAGGTGCCGTGTGATGGCTGTGTTAAAGGGGGCGTGATGCCGACGTTGAGAAGCACTGGGAAGCAGTGGCATTCGCTTAGTAGCACATGGCGGCCAAACATACTATAACGGTGGTAGTATCAAGACTGCTGTGCTGTACTCACCTAACATTTGACTGAAGAGCAGCTGTTCCAGGTCGCCCAGCACTGTCACCACCAGCTCTGGGTCCACCTTCAGGAAGGGTTTGTCTCCCCCTTCCTCCCCCTGGCCTTTGGAACCGGACTCCCCTCCAGCACCAGCTCCCTGTTTCTTAGCGTTGGCCTTTGCTTTGCTGGAGAGGATCTCGTCATCTGACTTTCCATCCTCAGGTGCTTTGCTCAGGGGCTTCACCTCGGCATAAGGACCACGAGGTATGCGGCTCTGCTTGCTCAGGGCAGAGGGAGCAGCCAGAGGGCTGAAGGGCTTGGGTTTGCCCTGGAACAGCGAATGTTCCGACTTGGATAGGTTTCGAGAGAGAGGGGAAACCCCTCCGGCACCGGGGCCACCTCCTGCTGTCTTTGGCTTGCCCATCTTCGTCTGCCCTGCTCCAGGTTTGGCCATGTCATCGCACCACTTTGGCTCATAGAGATGCAACTTCTTCTCAGCATCGGTCAGCACAGCCAGGTTTGTCATAGACCTCTGCTTGCGGAGGTTGGATGGCACCGGTATCCTGCCTTCGGAGCTACCCACCCGGTAAACCTTCAGTTCACCCCGCTGCGTGCTCTGGGGCACTCCAGACTTTGCCCTCTTCGCTGCCATACCAACTCCTTTGCCATCTGCTTGGCCGTATGCCTTTGTGCTATCCGTCCTTTCCATTTTCAAATCTCCTTCTCTGCCTTTCACACTATTTCCAAGCATGCCCCCTGCATGAGACCATATAGAAAAGCATGAGTGGGGAGAAATATGGCTTCCTTACACAAACCCTTCTTCCAATGCAAAAAAAAATAATGTTTCCTTAAAGGCAATCCTGCAGCCTTCTCTTTCTTCCCTCTGCCTCCTTTCCCTCCGTCCTTCTGACAGGCTGCTGCGGCTGCAGCTGTTGCAGTGCTGCCCAGGCGCTCCCTTTCTCTCCTTCTCTCCTGTTCTCCTTTCCTCAGTTTTTTCCACACTCCTCCTCCCTTCAGCACACCCTCCTGCCGTCGAACCGCGCAGCAGCAGAATGACAGCGCCGGCAGACGCAACAACGCTCCCTCCTCCCTGTGCTCTCTGCTGCCTCTCCCTCGCCTCCTACTTCCCCTCCCATCCTCCCTCCTCCTTCCCACATTTTTTTCCTCCTTCTCTTAGAGATGCTTTGCTGCATCTCAGCAGAATATATGAAGTGCAGGGGGGGTGGGGGGGCGATCAGAAAATGGATCAATCTGTGGCTTTTAAAACCAGCCACCGTTCTTCCTCTAACACACCATGTTTTCCCACCATCTCCTCCGAGTCCTTTGTTCTTCCCCTCCCCCTCCCTCACCTCCAGTGCTCGCTGTTCAATACGCTCAACATGATGCATGATTTGTGATGTGGAGGAGTTATTAATGCGTGAATGGATAAACATTAAGACATGGAATGACAGAGCATAGCATGCAGCATTGTTAGTGTCACTGCAGCCACTGGAGCATCCAGATTATCTCTTGATCCTCCCTGAGCTTTCTTACCGTATCAATTCCAGATTTGCAGCTGGATAAATCATACACTAAAACATTAGCAGCGTGCTGCCCTGCTTTAAACGGATAACTGTATTCTCCTCGTATAATACCAGCAATGATGACATCAATATTCACGTATATAATGTGACGTTAATGAAAACTGATGCATACTGAACTGAGTTTTGACTGCAGCTTGAAAAGGAGAAAGAGAGAGAGAGAAAACTTGGCAAGAGAAGAGGCCGAATGGGTGACTTCACTCCAGCAGACTGAGCGAGCGACAAGATGTGCCAGCGTAACACACCCAAAACCACACGTTGGAAATATCTTCAAGTCAGGCAGAGACACATATACAGACACAGACGGAGAGAGACACACATGTGACTGTGTTAAATTGAGAATCCAGTCAGACCGTTTTGTGCAGGGTCTTCTGCGGACATATGAGTGTGATCATCTTTTTAAGCCAGTTCCAAGCAGCCGTCTCTCAGGAGGATGGAAGAGGCTCTGCGGCGCTCGCATGCAGCGCCGCTCCATGGAAACCACCCTCTCTCATCGCCTGCACTTCTTCTGCACCAGACCTCACTGCTCTGCACAAACACAGCTGCCACAGACGCATTAACCTTTTCCATAAACTATTGCGATACAGCCCACATGTTATCATGGATGTATGAAAAGGAATTTCTTTTGTTAAATATCCCAACGCCAGTGTTTCTGGATGCGTTTCTCTATTATCTTTTTGAAGCAAACGTTGCCTGGGTGAATGGGGGCACATCCACTGGATATGATTGACCTGTTACCTACAATGCCAGGAGGGGAGCACTCCCACACTCCTGCAGTGGGTTGTGCATCACACTCCACTGCCTTTTTTATTTGGGTTTAAAAGGCACCTGGGGTGGCTCATGGACCAGTGAGATTGTTTGATATGGCAATTTGTTTTCTGGTAACAATGTCATGTCTTGTTTCTCCTCATCACGAGGTCCTAGGCTCCCCTGCTGACTCCAGATCGCTGACCTTAGCCCCATGAGGCACTGAATAGCTCACTTGTTTTGGGAAGGGAAAATTTCTTAAAGAGTCACATGGTAACAAATCCGGACATGCCAAATTTCCTGCGTGCTTTAACTGCTTTCAAAATGGCATCTATACATAAAGTTAATATCATATATAAATGAGACAAGCATCTCTTCTCACGAGTTAGGTTCATATTACAGCGATGGAATTCTGTAGGCTCAATAATCTGTATCCCTCTGTATCTCTCTAATCATATTAATTGTTCCAGACTGAAATACTTATTTAAGCCTGATTCTTTTCTTTTGTTGTTGTTAATTGTCTCAACTACTATTAGATAGATTGCCATTCACTTCTATAAGACATTTATACAGACTTTGGCATCACTTGACTTTTCAACTAGCACCATCATCCGTTTTCTTTTGACCAAATACCTGCCAAACTAATTCCAAGCAGACATAACCATACTTTGTTTATAAGGAAGTGTTACCATGCTAACATCTCAAACTTGACCGAATGGAGGAAACATTTGTTCAGACATCAGCTAGAGAATTAAGTGTTTAATGTTATTCCAATCACCCATTGCTGTGTTAGCATGCGAACCCCCTCAAACTAAGATAGTGAACATGCTAAACATCTGCACAGTTGTGCCTCTAGCTTCCTCAGGGTTTGTCCATAATTTAATCCGAAATTTTTAGTTTTTCCTGAATCGACTGTTGTTTCCATTCTGCAGAAACATTCAACCACCATCAGGTCTCAGGAGAGACGAGGGTGGAGCTGGATCTTTCATTTGGTTGCTTTCACATCTGGGGCTGATCCTTACTCTCCAACTGGTCATCTGAGTAATCCTATATGTGTGTGTGTGTGTGTGTGTGTGTGTGTGTGTGTGTGTGTGTGTGTGTGTGTGTGTGTGTGTGTGTGTGTGTGTGTGTGTGTGTGTGTGTGTGTGTGTGTGTGTGTGTGTGTGTGCGTGAGTGACATGTCTTATATGTCTGGTTCAAAAGCTTTGATGTGAAGAGATTTTAGACAGTTCTCACAAACTCAAAAGGCCTGAGGATCAAGACTTGGATTTGGTTAGGGGTAAGGTTTTGGAGAGTGTGTGTGTACTTTTTATTTTATAACATTAGTCATCACATTTTAAGGTGATGACTAAGAGATTGAGATTATGTTCAGGTTAGGTTTAGGTAAGGGTGAAGGTTAGGGCTAGGCAAGTAGTATTTATGGTTCAGGTTAGAGCAAGTCTGCAAGAAAATCAATGCAATCAACGTAATGTTCTCTGAAGTCATGGAGACTCTGTGTGTGTGTGTGTGTGTGTGTGTGTGTGTGTGTGTGTGTGTGTGTGTGTGTGTGTGTGTGTGTGTGTGTGTGTGTGTGTGTGTGTGTGTGTGTGTGTGTTGCACAGCTGTGTGCTATGAATTTTCCCTGGACAGCGCATGTAATCACTTTGGAGCTGCTCAGCTGCAAATGATGCAATAGTTTTGAAAACATCACGACGACCTCCACGTGTGCTCAGAGCACAGACGCACAGGGAGAACAACGACGTAAACGTGCCACATGTTCTGAGAGCCGAGCAAAGTATTGAAAGCAATTTTTCGCATGCTGTTCGATTCATGTGGTAATCAAAAGCCTCTGAATCGAGATCTAATGGGATCAATGTGCTGGCTGGAATGTGAGCAGCTCGAGGGATGAAGACAGTGTTTTTATTTCACTCAAATCCCTTTGGTGTGCAAAGCAATGGTCTGTTTTGGATATTTTTTTAAACCAAGCTGCACAAAACTACAAGGTAAACCCAACTTCTCTGACTGTTACTGCTTGAATGATTAGTTTGCTCTCTTGCATTAATCCTGGCAAATAATTCCCTTATTTCTGAAACCGTAGTCGTTTTAAAGCCAGATTTCGCCCCAGAGACCCGGACTGAACCGCTGTTTGTGCAGATGTTTCTCCTGAGTGGAACTGTCATTTCAACAACCTATAATTTTCCAGCTAACTTGTTGTTGAAGCAGGATGACAGCTCACGAAGACACATCTCTCCGCCCTGTTGTCAAAACCTGAATTTAAGCGCCCCTGAGGTCTGTCCGGCAGGAACGAGGGGAACTCCCAGACAGGAGGTGAAAGCCGATCCTCCCATCAAACCACTCAGTCTCTCAGCGCCCGCGTCTGTCCACCCTCCGCCAAGGACCACTCAGTCTCTGGCCTCTCGCTCTCCCTGAGGAGGCTGGCCGGGAGGCGCTCGGCCCTCACAGTCATTAAGATAATTAAGAAGCCAGTTAGAGGGCTATATAACAGCCTGGTGCATTTATATGAGCTCATTTTTAAAATTAGGGACGATAAATACGCACCAATTTCTGAGATGTAGTGTTTTAGTGCTGCTGAATTTACGTCAAACCACAATTTAATTAGATTTTTCATGTTTTCCCTGTATGATAGCAGCTCTGGGGATGTCCATCTGAAAGATCTCATTAACAATGGAAAGACGAACACTAGTGCATTTGGGGTTTGACTGGTTAATATTAGATCATTTACTACGAGGTCTGACATTAAGTTGTTCTTTCTCCAACAGGAAGTTTAAACATCTAATCAAGACAAAGCCTTTGGATAAATATCTACTAATCTCTTGACGTGAACTCACACAACAAACATGTTTACGTATTAACTTGGTTTCGCGGTCACAGCTGTTACCACTGAGGCAACAGTGTGTGCTTACTTACCTAAATCAATACTACTTATTTACAATAGATCGTTAATTATGTAATCTCCCCCTAATTGGACTTAATTGATTGGGACCCTGTGGTTGTGTCTTCTGCTGACGGAGAAGTAGCATTACTGAGTAACATACTCAGAGTTTAGCTAATGACATACTGACAAGGAAAATACAGTGAGTGTGTGTGTGTGTGTGTGTGTGTGTGTGTGTGTGTGTGTGTGTGTGTGTGTGTGTGTGTGTGTAGCATAGACTGTTTATAAAGATGGACGTCGCGTCTCCACTTCAGCCATGACAGTTTGGAGCCAGAGTCTGTTCAGGAGCAATCAGGGGGTGGAGTCGCGATGGCAAGATCCCGCCAATACCCGAGCTCGACCAATCATGAGTCAGTCCCAGCTGTCAATCATGATGCTTCAACCCGTTTTTATTGTATGATACAACTAATTAAAACCAATGATGAGCACTTGAACTGACATAAGAGTGATAACAACTAAGTAAAATGACAGAAACCATCTTTGAGAAAAATTATAATAATTTAACTGACATGGAGATACAGCAGTCAGCCACCAGGGGGTGATAGAGACACCTTTGGATAGCTGTTATTATATACAGTGGTTTGTACATGTCATGTTTGTATGAGTTTCTAAGAACCATGATGTTTAAGGCACAGGATTGTTGCAGCCATCGAAAACAAACCAAACTTTCAGCTTTTAATGTTTCATAAAACTCTGACAATTAATAACATAAACCTGAGTCCGATGCTGCAGCCGAGACACAGAAACAATGAGGAGGCAGCGCAGGGTTAACGGCGCGGATGTGTGATTTGAGAGACGTGCCCCGTGCCAAGAATCTTGTGTTTTCCCACATGCACATAAAGAAAGAAGTGAAGTACGTCAGGAAGTCCTGATGCACATAACAGGTGGTAGGTACAGTACGCAGCTCTGGCTGGGAGCTGGCAGCCGCTCTGGTGAGAACAACTGTCACACTGAACAGAGCCCAGTGTCAACATTCAGCCGTATCACAGCTCGGCCGTTACAGGATGCAATTTAATACAGTTGGAAAGAAAAAAAACGTGTTCTGCACAACTGGTTGAACCCTGTGAACTGTGTGAAGAAGTTTGTTCTGATATAACGACACCGCAGGAGGACAAGAACTTTTGAAAGGACTTTAGAGCAAAAAAAATAAAATTGTAAGTCGACAGAGTGATTAAACATTATGAACTGCCCGCTATTAAAATTTAAGATCCTAGATGATCACCTCTAGGTTTCACTACCGGGTTTACAGCAGCGGTTCTCAACCTGTCAGGCTTGTGAACCCTTAATGAAGGAATTAAGCCATGCATGTGAGTGACCCTTCATCTTTTCCTTCTGAGCTGTAAACACTTCTTTTAAATTTTTTTTGGGGGTGAATTTTATGTCTTTACTGGATATCTGACAGAAACTAGGAAGTAAGGGAGTGACGTACGTTGAACATCCCAGAATGGACACGGATCAAGGACGTTGCAGTTTATGGTTGGCGTCTGAAAACTTTACTTTAAGAATTGCTTATTCTCTAACTAACTGGGCTCCATCAGATGAAATATTTGGCTTTCTCACATAGTTTTCCCGTCACTGAGAGGAAGAGGTTGTCTCCAAAAAATATGTTTCCAGGGCCTTTAACGCCTAAGCTGCTTTCAGACCTCAGGAGAATGTTCTTAAATTATCCAGAGGGGCTGTGTACGTGAGAACGCAAATGTCCAAGTCAGTTACTCTATTTTTCCTGACAACCCCTAAGTAAAAACTCTGATGAATGTCAAAGTGAGTCCACGTGAGAACACAGCTGGTTGATGTCTGAAGAATTCACCACGAGCGAACAAACAAAAAGAATGCAAATGTCTCAGGATGTAATAGAGGTGTCATAAATGTAGAAGATGCCAACGAGGATGTCAACTTGGAAAGATAACGTATAAGATTTGAGAACTTTTTACAATAAGGGCCGACGCCGGCGTTGATGTGCTGTAAACACAAACGTGTGATTCCAGCAGTGTTATTCACACGTCATGTCCTGGCTCCTGCTGCTCTACACAGACGCCGTCTCTCACCTGAACGCTCCAGACATTTTCATGTTGTGAACGTGTCATATCCTAACAATCTCCTGCTGCATTCTTCATAGGTGAAAGTCCAGAGAATGTCCAGACCCAGTTGTCCAGACTTGTTCCGGACTCTCAAAACAGCTCAAGTAAGGAATTTCAACCAAAGTTTTCCTTCTCAGAATTATTAATATGAATAATTTCTAGAGGCTGAAAATAACAATTTTCAGTATTTCACAAGGCAATGACTTCACAACAATAGCCTGACTCTAAACTACAAAGAAACTATGAACATGTTGTTGTTTTTCTCAGACATCTTGCAAACCCATGGGGCAGGTTGGAAAACCACTGGTTTACAGCACCATGTGTGTCTGTTGTCCCAATATGAAAAGATCAACAGTATCAAATTCAGACAAACTTACCAAGATCGTCGCAGCAGACCTCCATGGAGTCAGAGGAGCAGTCACTCAGGTTGTCCAGGGAGGCGTCTGTGTCCTCGTGGACCTGAAACCTGCAGGAACAGACACAAACACAAAGCTTTCATGGATAATAGAGGAACAAAAAACAGACTGGATTGTGATCAAGTGGCAGTAAAAGTGGAAAATGAAACAGATGGCGACATAAAAAGAAAAAGCATGGGATGACCCGAGGCTGCATCATATTCAGTGTGTCCTAAAATAAACTGCCCTCTGTGCAGCAGAGCTTATCCTCCCGTCGTAAAAAAGGGGAAACACTGCCCTCACCTGAACCTAAAGGGAGCAACAGCCGCCATGTTGACCTTCCCCGGCTCACTCGCTCTGCGTGGCATGTTGAACGTCTGATGATAAGACTTTGATTTGTCACTTGACAGGTGTCCCTCACAAGCTTCCACCGCCTGGTTGGAAATGTTTCTCATGTCCTTCTGGAAGTATCCCATCCCACCTGGAGAGACTCCCGATATCTCATTCCCATTCGCACCTTGAGGGAAAAGGTGACGTCCTCTTCCGTGGCCCTGCTGGACATTCGCCGAGAGCCGGTACGAGGAGGAATCATTCACGTCTGTGTTGTCCACATTCCTCAGACGACAATGTCCAAAGGTCCAATTCTTGTTGGCATGTCGTCTTAACTGGAGGTCGCGCATTGCCTTCTGGGTGAGCGTGGTGGCGCGGAGGTCCAGTGTGTCTTTAGAGCGTTGGACCTCCCTCCTCGGTATCTGGGGGCTGCTGTATGCCGAGCACGTTCCGTCAGTCCGCTCTGTAGACGCTGGGCTTCTGTGAGAAAACATGCTGCTCTTCTGCTGCAGCAGATGGTTCTTTAAAGCTGCACCTCTCAGCAGTTCGGCAGGACCCGGAGATACCGAGGACGATGAGTAGGAAGGTCGTCTCTTGGTGGCGTGCTGATAGTGCAGGGTAGGATTGGGGAGGCCGCTGCTGTGCAGTTTGGGATCCATCTTGGAGAGTGGCATCATGCTTCTGGGTAAACGGAGACTCGAGCTGACATCTGCGTCACTCTGGCTCTGGGATGTGACTTTGATGTTCACTCCACCGCTCATGGTTGGTGAGCGTCACTGGACTGAGGTCTGGAAAAGAGAGCAGGAAAATCAAAGAGGATGCTGCAACAGTTTAAAATACACAGTTCTCATTCGTATGTACACACACACGTACTGTATCAAAGTGAGGACACATAATGCATTCCCTACAGCCTCTTACTCTAACATTAACCATCACAACTAAATGCCTAACCCTTGTCATTATCATAATCTTAATCTAATCCTAAACCAAGTCTTGACCATCAAACAGCCCTTTAAAAAAGTTAGGACCGGCCAAAATGTCTTCCCCCTGTGAGCTCTATGCTCTAAGCTAAACGATTTGGAAAAACTCTTCAGACAAAACAGAAATATAAATGGTTTCCAAAAGAGCCATTCTGCCATTAGTACAATGAATTAAGGTAATTGTTTATTTGTCTAACAGACACATGTGCACTTATTGTAACATACAAAACATTATGCAAAGTTTGTTTCTTGCTTTAAAATGGAGAATCAGGAAGTTGAATACTAAAAATGTCTTTGTCGCGACCATTTACATCTCCACTGGTTTGAAGCTACGCCAATTAGCTTGCTAGCGGTAGCTTCATATTAAGCAATCCTTGCATGAGAGTGGCATCAATTTCCTCATTTAACTTTTAGCAAGGAAGAAGAAATATGCTTATTTGTCAAAAGAAATCTAACTTTTTCTCCAAGTCCGAACACAGACATAGAAAATATGAGTTGATCATTGTTTAGAGTTATTTTAATCTAAATGGATTTTCTGCTAAATCCAAAAATCATAAAAAAACAATGCAAATATCGATGGCGGTTAAACGGAAATTGTAGTCACCCTGTCTGTATATAAATCACCTTCTTAAGGGAGGATGCAGACATGTATTCGTGTTGTATTTTGCATTATGGATAACAAGCTTTCATTTGCAGATTTCCATTGTGTAAAATACTGTAAAACAGCTGTGGACCCCAGGGTGTCTGCCTCATGCAGAGAGGGCTTCTAACCACACGACCTACTGACTGAATGTGAGTATGAGTGAGTGGGAAAGAGGAAAGAGGAGAAGATGGTTTGAGGGGAAGGAGCATTGTACTTCTGTGCATCATCAACATCAAAGTAGCCTGAAAGTCTGAGAACCAGAGTTGTCACTGGTTCAAGTTTCTCTACATGGCACAAATGCTGAGATAAGAAAAGTGAGTGAAACTTTACTGTCGAACATTGTAAAAGTCACCTTGAGGAATTTAAGAAAAGAAAAAAAATCACAGGTTAAATAAGGACAAAAAGAGAAATTCATTTAAATCTTATGTTGAGAGTGAGATTAGGAATCAAACGGCGCTGCAGAAAATCAATGAAAGCATCAGCAGCATCTTAAAACACAGCATATGTTTCAACAGCTTTGCCTAATCTGTCCCCGGTCCTTTAGCCACAACCTCCAGTGTGAAACGTGCTGTGAAAGCTAGTGACAGACTGACACCACTTGGCACAGGCAGCAGGAGAATGGCTCCTTTCAGGCCCTGCCAACACCGGCTGTCCCCACCACGGCCCTGCACACAGCACCTCACCGCCAAGCACACGTCCAGACCGATGGTGGGACAGAGCTCCACAACCCCAACGACACCTCCATCCCTTCATAATCCCATATCCCACAGCAAACTACAAGCTGACCATGACCGAAAGTATCTATTCTTATTCTAAGGAAACCAGGTTACGACTTATTGAAACAGTATAAATTCAAAATGTAGAACTCTTAAACAAATCCAATTTTACCCTGAAAGTATTTGTTAAAATGTATCTACACTCTAAACATACTTTTTGTATATAGTCCTGAATTTAATAGTGTAGGCCTATACAAAAAAATTGTAATTCTGTATATATATATACACACACACACACACACATACATATGTAGATATTACACACAAACATCTATTTATCAATTTCAAATGTAATATACAATTATTTGCCACATTTATCTGTATGCATTTCTATGAGGAAAATGAATGCAATTGCACATTAAGTAATGAAATTAATATTCAGTGCAATAAGAGACAATATATATATATATATATATTTTTTTTTTTTTACTTTTAATGGAGAGGACAGAACTTTGGCTAATAAAAAAGAAAGCTGCAACAGGATCATCATCATGTCACGATACGATTTCTGAGCAACCTGATACTAACAAAAAAAGTAAAATAAAAACTCCAGCCTGTTTCTGTGGATCTAAAGTGACAGGCTGAGATAAGTGCAGATGTTATTTAGTCTTACCTGAATGAATAAACATCCTGCATTAGTCATCTTCAGCAAAGCAAGGACATGAGGAGAAACACCGCAGACTAACTTCTTCTCCACTGAAACGAGCTACAACAGCGTGGTGCAGTTTACAGTGATTCAGAGACATATCAGTGACCGGTGTGTCCGTGTTTCTCTGGTGACATCATGCTTCGTTTGCCCCCCCCCGAGGCTAATTTCTCCGTCACAGTGTGAATGTGACTTTGAGCCTCTTTTGTAACACGCCATCATCAAAAGCCTTGTGTTACTAGGAGCTAAAACTGACCCCAGATCCCATAATGAGGGCCTGACTGAGGATGCTCATTCAGACCAACAGCCTGTAAACGCTGGATCAATTTCACTCTGGAGAAGTCTCCACTCTGCCGAGACAAATGGTCCGATAATGCACTCGTACGACAGCAGAAGAGACAGTTTAATAAATGCTATAAAACCACTTTGAAAGAGAAAAAACACAAGACAGTCTAAATCTGGAAAGCATCATCATAAAGTCGATGATTTTCAGGCTTCATGATGCTTCCGGTAATTGTTATGCATCACATAAAGAAGAAAAGATGGTAAAAAACTTAATTTCACTTGCAGACACAAAACTTAATTCTGATTCTTCCTTGTGCTCCACTTTCTCGCCATCCTAGCCGAAGATAAAATGAGGTGAACAAGTGCATCATCGTCTACATAACTCAATTTTCTCAAGAGCATCGGACTTTCTAGTTTTACAAGAGACCTGATCTAATTTTTATATATAGCACCAAGTCCCAGATTCCTCGTTTCCACTCCTTCCTCCCGTGTCCCAGCTTCACTGCAGAGGATTTTTTTGTGGAGGACGAATATTAACTAAGGGCGTCGCACACTGTGTTAAACATACACACATGTACACACACACAACACACTCATGTCAACAGATGAGCACACAAGTGGACACAAGTAAAGCTTGGCTCTTCTTACATTTGGCTGAAGGCATATTTACTGTCAGGTGAGACCAGTTCAGGCTTTTGTGTTGCTTTTGTTTTTTGACGCCTAAAACCTGCACTTTTGTGATTCAGCCGTTCTTCCAGCAACACTGGTTTTCAGCTGTGTGTTTAACTTGGACCACACAACAGCTGGAAACTCAAAGCTACACATTATTTAACATATGTTTTCACCCTGTGTTTATTGGCTTATTGGTTTGTTTATATGTTTTTTATTAAGCAAGATAATTCAAAAACTACTGTCGGGATTACAAAGAAACTTGGCACAACCCATTGAAATTTAGCATCAGGAGGCAGATCCAGGATTTTCTTTCCAATTTCTTTACCATCTCGAGATGTGGCAGAGAATATTAATGGAAACTAAAGGCAAATAAAAATCCAGATGTAGTCAATTAAAATGTGTCGTTTCATTACGGCACTCAACTGAGAATAAATTAAGACATTTACAACCATTATTTAACACTTTAACACTATTTTTAACAATTTTTTTTGCAAGAAACCTCCTTTTTCTGTTCTTAATAGAACCCAAAATGTATATACACATCTATTTTTGTTGTAATCTGATTACTGTTATGTTTTAATTCTCCCCCCCCCCCCCGGCTACAGATTACATTACAGCCAAACTAAAGTGAATCAAGGAGCTGCTGTTTTTCCCTGACACACAAACACTGAAAGCTGTTTTTCTAAATGATTGATATTCCGGAGCTGTAACATGTCAGGTGTTTGAACCCCAAATGTTGGAGGACTCCAGTTATAGAATGAAATATTTTTCATAATCACGTTAAATGTCTCTCCAACGTCGATAATAGTCAGACGGAACCTGTTCAATCCATCAGACATTCTAATGTAATTACAGCACTCAGCCACACCACTCCTCTGTGTGTGTGTGTGTGTGTGTGTGTGTGTGTGTGTGTGTGTGTGTGTGTGTGTGTGTGTGTGTGTGTGTGTGTGTGTGATCTCTGCCAGGTGTTTGAAACTTTTGGTGACAACAAGACCGTAACAACCACAGAGATTCAGTGACTTCAAAACCAAGGCAGGAACTGAAGGATGGAGGAGAGGGGCTGGCTTTATGTGTCACGCCTTGCAACAAACCTGTGTGTGTGTGTGTGTGTGTGTGTGTGTGTGTGTGTGTGTGTGTGTGTGTGTGTGTGTGTGTGTGTGTGTGTGTGTGTGTGTGTGTGTGTGTGTGTGTGTGTGTGTGTGATTCTTTTGATTGCATGGCTGATGCCAGTGCAGTCTACACAACATATCCAGTGTCATGCCACCAGTCTCTCAAACACTCGCAGCTTTGTGCAGCTGTCCTTACGAGGACTTTGCATTGATCTTCATTCATTGTGGACAACTGGACCAAAACCCCACCCCTCAGAAATGAGTCCTGATCTCTGATCTGTTTTTGTATTTTTATTTTAAGAAAAGTACAGCATGAAACACAACTCGTCCAGATTTACTTTCTGTTTCTCGTTGTTGTGCTTCCTTGAATTTAAGAGTTTGAGCACAGGACCTCCTGCTGCGTTCTTCACGTGTGAAAGACGATCGCCAGAGAAAGTCCAGTCCCAAGTCTTCTTCTCCTTCTTGATTCGGTTTATTGGCAGGTGACAACCAACGTCAAGGTGCCTTACCGCCCTCTACTGTGTGTGTCAATATCCTACTTCCTCTTCTTCCCCATTCGGTAGCGTATCTCTTATTACCATTGATATTTGACAGCTTCTCCTTCGTTCAGTTGAGTGGCGGGTGACAACCTCCTGTGTTGGAGTGTATATCAGAGTTATCTAGCTCATATTAAATCAGTTTGTCCAATCCTGTCTCCCTCAGCTAATGGAACATACTCCCTATTCCAAAGGTAACTACTATTTCCAAGCTTAGTTCTTCCTCTCTGCTTTGCACTTTTCCTCTTGAGCTTTTCTCGTTCTTGAACACACTTATTAAAGTGAAGCATTACATGCTCCACTGACTCTTCTATAAAATATTTTGTGCGGGGGGGTTCAACACACAGTGGAAGGCGGTAATGCACCTTGACGTTGGTTGCTACCCGCCAATAAACCAAACAGAGAAGAAGAAGAGGCTCGGACATCCTCCGCAATTCATGACTGAAAACGCCCTTAAAATAACAATGTCTTTGAACAAGAGGCCGGGCTTTCTATTAGAGTCACAATCTTTTTGTGGCTTTGATCTTCAACATTATTTGAGATCTTTAAAATTGTCTTTGGTTCTTTATCATGTCTTTGATGTGTCTATATGACTTATGGTTGGAAGAAGATACCCTTCATGTCCCATATCAAGGGCGTTTTGTACTACCTTGGTCAGCAGCGCTAAGTGGAAAGAAACGGATCAAATAGACATGAACCCAGATATGGAGGAGACTGCAATACAGACATTCACCATGGATACATCTAATGCATTGGAGCTTCCCAGCATGACAGTTGAAACTATTCGCATGCAGATTGAGGATCTTTATACCAAGTTGACTGCGGAGCAGTGGGAACTGTTAAAATCAGAAACACCGGACAACGTCACAAGGTTTCTGTTGGCAGAACTTTTTCTGAACATGACTTTGTCTGTGTCCTCAGACCTGATCACAGCACATGGACACAACGACTTTCCCTTTACTGCGGAGAGTATCCAGTCCAGTCTGGGAGACGCTCTCCGTCAGAGTTTAGCACCGGGCAGCTTAAAAAAGTCTGTGAGTTTGGATCAACTCACTGAGTTGGTTGCAGAGGAGATGACAGAGAGGATCAATTCCCGCCGGTCTGAGTGCTCCACCAGCGGATGCTCCACCAGCGGATGCTCCACCAGCGGATGCTCCACCAGACTGCCACAGTGTCACCAGACCACAG
This sequence comes from Hippoglossus hippoglossus, assembly GCF_009819705.1. Classification (NCBI taxonomy): domain Eukaryota; kingdom Metazoa; phylum Chordata; class Actinopteri; order Pleuronectiformes; family Pleuronectidae; genus Hippoglossus; species Hippoglossus hippoglossus. The sequence goes on from NC_047155.1 coordinate 7,089,723, forward strand.
CCAACAAACTTGAGAAAATGGTCAATTGTGTTTGCAAAGTGTTGAAGAAATCTGCCGGCGACATCGAGGGCTCGTTCAAGCCGAAACAACGCAGTCAAAAGACATTGGAGCTTATAAACGAGTTCCCTAGGGGGAAACCAACCTCTTCATGCACTGACTCTTCATCATGCAGTTCTCGCTCTGACAGACGAACATCCTCAGAATCATCAGTCCGCAGCAGTGACTATAGGACAAGTGAGACCGTCCAGGAAATCATCGGGAAGGAGGTGAGCGACATCATCGAGCCCCTTGTGGACGAAATGTCAGAATCTGACCTGAGTGGGCTGATATCTGAATCTTCTCTGGAGTTTAAAGCTGCTGCAGATGAAATCTATCAGATAATTAGTGAAGAGGAGAGCTTCAGATCATCTGATTCGATTAGAGGCTCCAAATCCTCAAAGAGCCACGAGAAGTTTTGGAAAGGAGTGGGGAAGAGGATCAAGAAGCTTTTTGCAAAGTTTTTGGCCACAGCATCGATACTCAAGATGGGGACACAAGTCAGGAAGAAGTTCAGTAAGGAGACCCAAGTCCCGAGCAGTGAGTCAGTCAAGTCTCTGATGGATAGTGTGGAGTCTCTGCTTCTGACAGAGACCAAGTACAGAGTTTCACCTGCAAACGCCCCCGTCATTACCGATGTCCTCTATAGGTACGTCACAACTGACATTTTAGTGGCGAGTACAGCTGAAGTGACGAAAGTGTCTGTTCCTAAGTCCCACAAAAAGATGTACGCGGACATAAAGGAGAGAGTGATCAATTTCCTGCAATTGATGAACTGGTGGTTCTCAAAACAGGCCGGTGACTACACCAAGAGGGTGACCTCCGCTTTAATGGAGATTGAGCCCATCGTAGGATCTCCGGTCTCAGAGATCAACAGTGCAACGGAACGGGCAGAGCCCCGCAAAAAGATGTATGTCAATTTCGTCATTGACCAGCTCGTCACTCGAGTGTATGCAAAGTCCAAAGTGAACTTGTGTGACGAATCAATACACCTCACTCAATACCTGTTTGAAAAAACATGGCCCGAAGTCCAAGACATTGACTTAGACATGTCCCCAGATATAATCAATGTCCTCCACAAGGCCGTGTTCAAGGACCTGTGTAAGATGTGGGACTGTCCAGAAACGCTGCTGCTTTCCATTTATCGTAAAGAACCAGAGGTCGAGAAAAGAATCGCCGCCTCTATGGAAAGCCACATGTCCAAAAAACCCGGCAGGATGTCCAGATTCTTCTCCTCTTTGAGCAGATTCTTTAAAACGGTAGAAATGCTATTACTTTAAACGAGGACGCGCATATACGTGTCTTCTACTGAAGGGGTGTGGATTCACTCTCGGAGCTCCAGTTTACCACATCCAAACCAAAAAAAAAGTCTGCATGAAATGTTTTCTGTAACCATTTTCTGTCACAACTGTTAAAAAAGAATAAAAAATAAGAAGATGAGTCGCAGAGGTTGTCCTCTTGGTGTGAAAGCAGCCAGTGTGTGAGGAGGACCATGCAGGAAAGAGGGGGGAGAAGGGGGAGCACAGGGGGGGGGTCTGCTTCATTAGAACCGAGCTTTGGTCCCATGAGCTCTTTTCACATCTCATAGCATGAAGGTGTGTGTGTGTGTGTGTGTACAGGCTTAAATCATATTTATCTGTCTTGTCATCACCATCCGTCATGTCCCATCGTTCATTTTCTAATTTCTGCTGATCAACACTATTTGATAGATTAATATAAAACTATTAAACACTAACACATTGTAGTTTTAATTAAAGCCTATTGTACTTTGTGAAGCACCCAAGATTAGAGTGGGCGTTTAGTGTAGTGAGTTAATCTGTCGGCTCATTACAGGGACTTAAACCTCATAAGTCACTTTATGTGATTAACTGTGGTCAGTAAGGCCGTGAGAGGAGAGACCGATTCAGGCACCTGTGACCGAGTGATACAGTTTGAAAAGGTTAGAAAATTCGTTCACTAATGATCGAAGACCTGAGAAGCACGATTGTGATCGCAGAGAGATTTTATTGATCTTATAATGGATCACAACAACGATCAATAAATACCAAAAACCTCCTTGCTGCGCTAACCACTGTGCCACCCTCACAAGAGCAGATTGCCGCAGCATTTTCATCTCATCATTCTTTGTGGATTCACCATTTTAGAAGCGATTCCCAACCCTCTGGACCTGGACCCCTGCTGGTGTTAATAATTAATATCTTTCCTTACATCTGATCACCAGAGACAAAACATAACGTGCAATAAACCAGGTGCAGCCTGGAGATCCGGTTTTACAACCACAGATAACCCATAAAAACACACATACAGGGACCTACACGTTTGAGGCACATTCTGTGCTGGTGCAACATCTTTTTAGCTGCAACATTTAGTCATAAACATAAACTGCACATGGCTGTTTACTGCCTCAAGCTGTGACACTTAAACATTTCAATCTGCAGTGACTTGATTTTCTTTAAAAGAAACATAAGCCTCAAAGTGCTGGTTTGCATTTTTCTGAAAAGCTCCCATCACCAATTTACTTCTGAATGTTTGTTCACAGTCCCAAACTGAACCATTTAAAACTTGCAGAGTCTTGTTTACAGCCAAACAGGGTCAACGAGGCTGTTTCACATATTAAAAATATATATATCCCAGGTTACATTGCTGCTTTGACATAAATAATTTCTTTCAACCTGAAACTAAATTAGACATTTCCCCTGAAGGATCAGAAGAAGGATGAGAAGCTGTGCAGCCGATGTTGTATTGTGAAATCCCACATGCAAACTGAAACAACCTGCCGCTGCAGCTCTGCTGCTCTTATGCAACTGACACAGTTCTGTGACGTGAACCGAGGCTGGTGTGGGAAAAGGAAGACATGTTACACAGCACGCTGCAGCGCTGTGATGAGTCTGTCAGTGTGGGCTGCTGTCTGATCAAACATCAGTCTGTATGTGGAACTGGGTCATTAGAACAGGTAGGAGAAGAGAAGTGCATTTGAAAATGGAAATACAATCTAAAAGCTTCCAAACAGCAGCAACAACTATACAAAAATAGTACAAGTGACGAAGTTCATGCATCAGCAAATAAAACAAGATTTTTCACTCTCTGGCTCTCAAGAAAAAACTTTAGCAAGTGTGTGTGTGTGTGTGTGTGTTCTTTGTCTAGATCTAAACCAAAAAATAGGAACAATGACATATGGGAGAAAGTCAAATAACGGAAATAATGATTTAACCCTTAAGATGTCCCACAGATTGTGTGAACAAAAGCTGTTCAACATCAGTTCAAGAGTTCTGCTCGTGTGTGGTTCACAGAGGTTTATATTGTGCATATAAAGCATATCATGGACTTTAAATAAAGATGGAGAACTTGTCTCCTCTTCTGTTCTTCTTATCTCTGCTGCTGACGTCACTGACAGCTCATCTCCAGAGCCGACACTGAGGTGACTGACAGAATAAACACAGGCTTTTTCCTCATAGAAATATGGAAAACACTATTGTATGCCACACTGATGCAGTATTTGAAAACAGTGTGCTATGACATATATGTAACTTTCATATCAAAGTCTGAAGCATCTGACTACAGTGATATTTACACACACACCTTTAGCCAGGAACTATTTAGTGAAAGCAGTTCAAATGGTTGGAGTGAAAACCTGGATGCATATGGCTCCATATGGTTCACACAGTGAAACCACTGAACTCATTTAACACCACAGAATCAGAAGTGACCAACTGAAATGTGACCTTTTCCATCTGTCTCACACACACACGCACGCACACGCACACGCACACGCACACACACGCACACGCACACACACACACGCACACACACACACACATGTCCATCTTAAGAAGCACATTATCTCCAGCGGAGTCGTGTTGAATCAGCATATATTCCAGGTTCAGTCACTTGGAACAAACCTCCTGCACGATCTGTCATCTTCAGCATTGTCCAAATCTCACCATGTTTACAGCCACACTGCGTCTGCCTGTAATTACACTGACACTGTCACTCTGTGTTTGATGAATATGTTTTCCCTTCACAAAGTTTGTGTGGGATTTATAAAGATGTAGATGTAAGGGCGCTTGGAGAGTGAAAACCTCCACTAAAGAAAACTTCTTATCCTGCCATCTTCAGAAAAGTGAAAAATAAAAATCATTATTCCACTTGTGTTTCTAGGATCTCTTCAATAATTCACTGGGCTCCTACTTGTCATGTCACACCCATCAAAGGCTGATAACTACAACAGCATAACTGTTTCCTTGCCTTAACTAGCGTTATCTGACTAATTTACACTTTTCCCTCATTTTTTAACGATCTTTCCCATCGGCATCATTTCTCTTCCATCATTAATGTCTGAGGTGAAGAAAAATGTGTTAAAACTGTAGGAAGAACTATAGCTTTGGGAAATCGAAATTTGGCCAAATTCTGTTGCACTGTGGGTAACAGCTGTTCTGTTATTGTGGATAAGAATCAGCTTTAAAAAAATCCCTTATTCAGCATTTTCCCTGACTCGAGGACTCCAAGTGAGTGACTGAGCGTATCTGGTTTTCACAGGAATGTGGGATCAAATTCAGTGGAGCTCAAATCAGATCTACGAAGGGCTTTGGGAACTTGGAACAAGGTGAAAAGCTACAGAGAGAAAAACATAAGTTGTTGCCATCATGCACGAAAATACAAACACAAGACTTGGAGAACTGTACATTCTCATCTGCAACCAAATATTCCACAGAAAACAACAAAAAGGAAATAGTTGTGCTCTTGTCACATCTACAATTATCTCTATATTTTGTGGCGTAGCTTTCAAGTCGTCTGTCATCTCAGCACCAACGTCCCCATCCGGGTTTTCAGAGTTTGTCTTCATCCTCCTGTGAAGCTGGTGACACCGTTTAACTCCACACACAGTCGACTGTTTCGGGCACATTCCAGCAGCGGAGAGCCTCCACTGCGGCTGTCAGACGATGAAATACATTTTTTCCGGTATGTGGTTGAGCTCAGCTTCTGCTCACTGGGGGAGAAGCTGAGCTGAAATGTCAGTTCTCCGGGGGAAACGCAGCGACTTCGACATGTCACTCAACGACTGACAAGATGTTCACTGTGACACAAATTGTAACCTGAAGACTGAGTTCAAGTCAAATGATTTATATATTTTTATTCGACTGCACTCCGAGCAAAAACAAATAAAGGGCGTTATATATTTATTAAAAGGGGCCACTCACAAAATCGTTTGCCACAGTTTATTTGTATTTCACGACAGAGTATTTTATACCATTTAAAGAATAATGTCGTAATATTTGGAGAATTAAGCTGTGATTGATAGGAAAGTCATGATATGAGAAAGACATCATAATTTAATCAGAATAAAGAAGATGCTCCACTTTCCTCATGTTATGACTTTTCTTCTCATTGATTGCAGATTTATTCATGTAAAGTTGCAACTTTATTCTGATAAAATTATTACTTTATTTCAAATTTAGTCACGTAACATTACAACTTAATTTTCACTTTATCCTCTTGATATCACAACTTTATTCTCAAATCTCAGATGTTTTTCAAGTGGCCCCTGACATTCTCCCTTCATGTCTCATCTTCGCTCTGATTTCTGACAAAGTTTTCATCTGAACGTTCAATAATGTAGAACAGCTTTAAATGGATTGAATAAAATATGGATCGGGTTTTCCAAGGACGGCACACATGTCATTTTGGGTTAGCCAAGGTGGAACGTGTCTGCTACTTGGAAGAGACTTTCCAAACCACACACACACACACACACACACACACACACACACACACACACACACACACAGTGTAATTCAGGACACACTGAGACGTGGCATTTGCGCGGAGAAAAAAAACAAACTCACTCTTTGAACATAATGCCCTCCAGTTATTTGAAACATCCTATCATAACATCGCAGTGCACGCACACACTGTAATATCACAATCATCGTAATCACTCTGATTATAGGTCCAATTTGAAATCAGCTATGTGTTCAAAGTGCAGGAGCTCGGTTTCAGAAAGAAGCAAACAAAGAATCGAAGCAGCTGTGAAAGTGTCGTGGGAAAAGACAACACGATGCCCTCAGCAGTTTTTCTTCACCACTTCAGTAAATGTTGTCTCACCACAGGACACTGAATCTGTGTTGTTGCACCGTAATCCAGAGCGACACTGAAGTGAGTTAAGTTCAAAAGGGCAGCAAGTTGCAGATGCACGATACATGTGTTTCTATTGGCAGTGACATCACCCACCATTAGTGGTATTCCCAGAGCCGTGCATGGTCTCCCTGTGTAGAATTGAATTACTCAATGGTCTGTGTTGTGTGCATTAGTGCATGTGAGGGTTGAGCTGTAGCATAATGCAGAACTGAAGTGAATGCATCAGGAGCAGAGCACCGAGTAAATGACAGTGAACGCCTGGTTGAAAACGTGTCTTTCCTCATTAATCCAGTGAAATATCATGAATATCATTAATATCTATGACAGGACACCGACTTTGGTGATCCCCTAACTTTTTATCGACTGCCCCCATCAGTTCAAGACTTCCATTCATGCAGCACTCTGGTTTATAAGAGGCCGAGGAATCAATTAATGCAGCTTTCCATCCATCCATCCATCCATCCATTATCTATACCTCATGTCTTTTAAAGGTTGTGGGGTGGGGGAGCTGGAGCTAATCAATCATAAAGAGAAAAACAACAATTCACTCTCACGTTCAATCCTACTGTCAACTTACAGTCTCCAGCCTAACCCCTGTCTGCATGTCTTTGGACTGTGGGAGGAAGTTGGAGCACACACAGAAAACCAGAAAACCCACACAAGCACCACACCACCAGTCAACCAGTCGAGCGCAGTATATGCAGTTTTGTTTTTTTAAATAAGTAAAATGTTGCCTACTGATGGAAACAAATTCATGCTGGATGATATAAAATATTGATAATAATTGGAATAACAACATAGACCCTAATACTTTTGACAAAGAAATGTAATTGAGCTTCAATGTTTTACAGTTTCCCCATAAACTTTATCATTAATAAAAACAAAACACAAATACAGCCAAATATATAGAACTGGAAAAGAAAATATACATATTTTATACATCTTTATCATTTATAATGTAAATTTTGAAGTTGTCACGTCGGTAAATAACGCTGATACCGATATGTTAGTGATAGTGTATCACTGGAAATCGTTGAAAGTTAGTTTTACTACTAGTATTACCACCTTGCAGTTACAGGCATCAGCCAACAAGTCAAGCAGCAGGAAATATGATGCTAATCTCCTCCCATTGGTTCTGGTAACGGTTTTAAATAATTGACCTTTGACTATTTGGACATAAAAATGACATTTGTGTTAAATCGCGTTGTATCGAGTTACGGCCCAAAACGTGATTTGTGATCGTACAGTGACCTTCACCTTTTGACCTTTGACCTCCAAAGTCGAACAAGTTCTTCCTGGAGTCCAACTGAACGTTTATGTCAAATCTAAAGGGAATTTCCTCAGGTGGAGATATTGATTGAGTATGTGACTGGCGGACGAAACGGATTAAAAACATTTTACCACTGAGACATTTCAAATGATTCCACCCACAACACGGATTTGGGATGAAAGATTGTGATCATCCGAATCATCTTTTCAAAAACAAACATCACTGAAACCGCATATTTCAAGAGGAATTAATTGCTTCCAGCAGCGAGTGAACAACTCGTGTTGATTCAGGGCTTTGATAAGAACATCAAACACAGGAATGATCACAGTCGACTGTATCTCAGTCTGATGTGTGTGAGAAAGTGTGAGTGTGTGAGTGTGTGAGTGTGTGAGTGTGTCAGTGTGAGTGTGTGAGCCTGGTGCAGCGGCAGCCTCTGGTATGAGTCAGCAGCATATCCCAGACAATTAGTGGGCACATGACTCCCGGTCCCAGGCAGGACAATAAAAGTCTCTGCAGGAATTAGTTCAGCAGCTCGTGTGTCCCCGGGTCCCTTCAGGCCTTCTCCCTCAGCCTGCAGCCATTCACATGATAGAAATACTCCGTCGACCACAAGACGCGGTGTTTGGACTGTGTCGCCCGGCAGCTCACATGCTCAACAAATACTACAGTGTGATGCGCTTGTAGTGGTTCAGCTGTTTATCTGGGTTTGTTAAACAAGGTCACTCTGGGGGGAGCAGAAAGTTAAGATCAATAAAAAACTATTTAAAATCCACATTTTTAAATGATGGCGTCTAACATGAACATTATTCATCCACAGTATTCAGAAAGAAACTCAAACTTACCCAGAAGAAGCTTGAGAAAACTTAAGTGCAAAGGAAGCTGGGACCATTTAGTGATAAAAGGCCAAGCTGAAGGATGAGCAGTATCTTCAAGTGTCCATCAGTCCGTCCCAACTCTGCAGCGGCTCCAGGACACGTGTATTTCTACTGTGCCATATGCAAACACAGAGATGGGACAGTGAGCAGCAGCCTCCAGCTCGTGCAGCAGCGAGGACCGGAGCATCCCTGCCTCTGTCCGACGCCTGGTTCCAAGTGGGACTGCTCCCTTCCTGCTTGCATAACAATACTCTAACACAGATCCTCTGCTGCAGTTACTGCCTGTGGATCAGTCTACTTAGCCGGCAGGCGCTCACTCTCTCTCTCTGACTTGCAAATGGACCATTCCAGCGAGGCCGAGTGTCTCTGAACAAAAGTGCTGAGCTTAAACTGGGACATAAACCTGGTGAGAAGCTCATAAACCGCATCACACTCCACTCTCTCTCTCTCTCGCTCTCTCGCTTCGTCCCCATCTCTCTCTTTGCTCGTCACAGTTCCAGCTTTGCATCTTTTTCCGCCCGGCGCTCAAAATGTCCTGAGTCACAGCCAGAGCCAGTGAACTGGACTGATTTGAATTGTCACTGCATGTTTATCGTTTGGCTGCCTACAGGGCGCAGGGCTCGCTCGGCACGGCCCTCATTGTGAATCTGGGCCAAAGCGGGCGAACTCGAGAGGTGTCAGCACAAGGAAAAAAGAGTGACAGGAGTTGGGATATGGTGACAGCATGGGCTCACACACACACACACATGCTTTCTCCTCATGTAATCTTTGAGTTTGGGGATTACAAACTGTGACTAAGACTCCCCCCCCCCCCCCCCATGGTGATGTGGGGCCAAATATCACAGAAAATGACTCAGACAATCAACATACAAGGCAGGATCAGTGCAGGCCAAGGACATGTGGCAGATCCAGACCAAATTGAACGTGTGCCAAGAGCAATGCAGCAACACGCATACTGGTGTGAAGATAGGAGGCCGGTGGACGTGATGAAGGGTTACGTCCTATCCCCTCTTGCACGTTTGAGCAAATTGCTTCTGGTGGAAGTTAAAGCTCTCTGCAGGATGACTACAGTTGATGAGGAGAGATTAAAGACTGAGGCAGTTTGGAAATTGGAGCCCTCCATCCTGCATGTTGAGGCGCAGACAGGAGATAAGTGAGGATTACAGTCAGAGACGTTGGACGGGCCGGACGTAGAAATACTCAAAAATGTGTAATTCATCTGCATACACACAGAGACACACACACACACGTGCGCGCGCGCGCACACACGCACACACACACACACACACACACACACACACACACACACACACACACACACACACACACACACACACACACACACACACACACACACACACACACCATCTGACCTTGACAGATACAAATGTCTATCTCCAGAATGAGATCCCATTGCACAGGCTGAACATAATCACATCTTAATTAAAAGGTGCTGAGATAAAGCATCAGCTTCACAGGTACAAACAGCCCGGGTGAAATGACTTGATAGCAAAGTCCTTCATCCCTCAGCCCTATTCCCACAGCTGATTAAACGTGCACTTCCCACTCTGACGCCTGCACGTCCTGCTCCAGCTAATAAACCTCCTCACCCTCTTTGCATCAGAGCGGCTTACAGCGAGTAATACACACCAAAGCACAGCAAGGCAGAGAAACCAGGGTGTGTCTCATCCTCGCTCCGGTGAAATGTTTGCCTGGCTGTGACCTCTACTGACTAATTCATGAAACTGCAAGTCTCCACCTCTCGTTGTGGCCACAGCGCAGAGTGCACTGCAAGGCAGGAGTCAGCAGGAAGCACGTTAACCTCCGTCTAACTGCTGCTTGATGAAGCAGGGTCATTCAGCTCAGACATGCAGACACACTCCCTCAGCCGGGAAACACGATTAAACCATTTATCCCCCTGAAATTTACCAAATTGGGTTTATCAAGGGTTATTTTTATATCATCAACCCAGTTCATTGAAATATTAAAACACTTTTGGCTACTTGTGTAAGAGAAGCTTGCTTTTGGCTTGGATAGGACTCTAGAAGAGTGCATACCTCTACAGTCATCAATCAAGCTGCACCAAGCTGCACCCACTCATTGATATAAATCCCCTAAATGACAGATTTGTTTTCCATCAAATTATCTGTATCATTCATTTAGATATTCACAATTTCTTTTTTTTTAAATGCCTCTTAGTCATAATCTCATAATGTCAAAGAAAGTCCAGTAGTTTATGTGTAATCGTGCTCACTAACTAACAAACAGATGAAAACATGATCTCCTTGTTGGAGGGAACAAGCCCTCATTGCTAAAATGTGGATTTTAAACAAAGTTGTCACGTAAATTCCTTAACACAAGAAAAAAAACATTTAATCAAATTTTGTTCCATTTATTAAAAAAATACATACATTGTGAAATTCTTAAATAATTAGGGCTGCAACTCATAGGTATTATTTTGATTGTCACAGAATTTATAGATTATTTTCTTAATTAAACTGATACATTTGCCCATCAACGTTTCTCAGAATTCAAGCCGACATATTAAAATGTTTTGTCCGACTCCAAAACCCAAATATGCACATCGCTAAAAAACAGTTAACCGTTTTAATGTTTTTTGTTTTAATGAGATTTATGTGATTTAATATCAGTGTTGACTGAGAAAATTAACCGATATTTACCTTAGAGAAGGTGGAATTTATAACTTTAAAAAATGGGTTAAATGATTCAGCAGTTACCAGAATAGCTGCCAAGTAATTAATAGTTAATGAACAGATTTTTCCGAGCTCCACATTAAAGTTAAAAAAAACAACATGCACCCTCAAACTGCTTAATGAGGCTACATGAGGTTCTTCTGGCTGAAATAGCCTGAACCGAAGCAAAAGGCATGGACGTCAGCCCCAGTGGATTTAAGACTAAACACCAGCTCACACACTCTGACAGCCGAGTTGAAAATACATCCTCAGTGTGAAGTCGTCTCACCTCTCCCAGCTCTTCCTCCTCACCTGACAACTTGGCAAAGCTTCTGTGGGAAACACTGCCAAGTGGAGAACATCGCCGCGGGAGGAGTCCTGGCTTCAAGTCAGGTCAAAAATACAAAAAGAGACGGTGCCGAATTCCTTCATGAGACTCCCACCAGCCGCCAGCACTCCTGCGTACACTGATGGATGGACTAGAGCCCAGCCCAGCCCTTGCCTCTTATCAGGCTTTGCCTCTTATCCTCTCCTCTCTCTTCTGGATTAAATCCACTGAGTCTCCGTCACTCCTCTCTCTCTCCCTCTCTCCCTCCCTCTCTCTCATGAGCATAATCACATGTGTACATATACTACACTACTAGCCAAGGCGGATGTCCACCGAGCAGAGACACAGGGCTACTGTTGGCCAAACGCTGGGCTATAAATAGTCTTCTTGAGTTCATCATTGTCTCTTCCTATGATGGTGAAGAGCCTGCAGGGTTTGGAGAGAGCGAGGCAGGCGGACCGAGCAGCATCACTCTCTCATGGCGTTTCCTCCCCGCCTGCTATCGACTACACGCTATCAGTTTCACCTTTCCTGATTCCACTCTCATGTGGGGAGATATCTGAGCCGAGCTGGAGGTGCAAACGTCCATGTATGTTTTTTTAACACGGCAACTTCTCCGGATCGCATGAGACTCTGGTTTGCTTTGGAGAGCAGCAGTGACCACCCATCCGTCCAGAATCACAGAAAGGTCACATGCGTGATGAAAGTGTGAAAGACAGGGAGCCTGAACCCGTGCAATCGTTGAATGTCACAGGGTAAAAGATCAGCAGAAAAATGCCAACGATGCAGTTGGCAGTAGTAGTAGTATTCCACATCTACAGTACATGCACGCACCAGACACCAGGAATTACAAACTAATATTTAGTAAGAAAGGAAACAGCTTTTACATATAACATTACATGGCAAAACAATGAATACAAAAGGCTACAAGTGGTTGTAGGCCTCCTTCAACCGTTTTTCCCAGACTCGAATGAGGTCACTGTGACCTTTGACTACTGAAATCTAATTGATTGATGTCAAAGTCCAAGTTACAACTGGACAAAATTTTCATTAAAAAAACAAACAAACACAAACATGTTTTGCGAGGCCACCATGACCTTTGACCACCCAAATATAATCATTCAAATTGGAAAGAATTCCCTAGACATGTCCCTGAGGTATCCCAATGCAAACGATGTGTTTTGTGAGGTCACAGCCACCTTGACCAGCAAAATCACTTCATCCTCGAGTCCAACTGAACATTTGTACCAAATTTAAGGAAATTCCCTCAGGTTGTTCTTGAGATATTGTGTTCGAAAAAAAGGGAGGGGCTGATAGACAACCCAAAAAACATCATTCCTCCAGCCACTGGTTCTGAACGACACAAAGGCATAAAGAAGTTTGCAGTTATACATCAGGAAAAGTGACGTGTGAAATACCACTATGCACATACTTTCACTTACTTTCTTATAATCATCCAGCCAGAGGATGACATTAGATATTGGGGAGAACTTTAACTTTCTCAAGTATTCACACTATAAATCGTATCGTGAGCAATAAAGCCTCTAAACCAAAATGATGATTAAAGTTACCTGTTTCCATATAAGAAGAATCGAGCCAAAGGCAAAGATCTGTGTGCATGGATGTTTTTGATCTCTGCTTAAATTCGTCTCACATAGGGTTGAAGACTATCATCTTGTTTTTATGAGACTACAGTTGTAATTTAAGGTTTTACATAACATAAACTCTCAATCATTCCTTTTTTGAATGTGCTGTAGTTTGCAGATGCTTGTCGAGGGTTAATGGTTAAAGATATCGCACCTTGTTAAGCCCTATGAGGCAAATTGTGATTTTTGAATATGGATAAAAGTAAAATTTGATTGATTGACTAACATTTCAATGAAATCTGAATAGAAACATCATGAATTAAAAAAGATTTTATGAAATATCCCAATAAAACATGTGAAGACACATACACAGTAAAAAGTATTGGTTTATAGTGGGGAAGTTTATGGAAACTTCAGTTTAATTCAAACGTCATCTTCAGAGCAGTCAGACAGATGACTTCAGCTACGTCAGACAAAAACATGCAAAATATGTGTCAAGTAAACAGTGTCTGTTTGACCTGACCTCTCTGAAACCCTACACCAATCTGTAGTGAACTGTCTGGTCACAGTTTCTCACAGAGTCCAAATAGACATCAAATTACCTTGTAAGGCAGCAGCCAGATGGTTTATTAAATGTTCCTTTTGGACAGATTTACAGGCGGTAAATTCTAGATATCAGTGCTGCTCGTACTTTCTCCTTTATTTATGGTTGTTGGACTTGGAGGAGCGTCTGTAGAGAATAGATGCGTCTTAACACAACGTCCCAGAGTGATTTCACGAGGACAAAGCCTTCATATTACCCCTCAGACAAACAGAAAAATACACAACTGCAGGAAATACCAGGAGAAAATGTCATATGTGGTTAAAGGCAGACATCATTTACAAATACTCTTATCAAGCTGACTGGCTCCTCGCTGAACAGAACATGGTTTTTATTCCAGCCCTCGATGACTAGGAAGGTGTCACATTTCAGCCTTAAGGTTGTTCGAGGTCGTTTACGTCCATATTTGGTGAGAGCTGTAGGAATTGTGGTTCTCTTTTCAACATAGTCACACAAATTTAACACAACACAGCAGGACGAGGAGGGTTTCTGGTGCCAAACGGTGAAATACTCTTGACTTGCCAAATCAGTCATCTGACCTCAATTCCAACAGATCATGTGTTTAACTTGCTAAAAACCAGACGGACAGAAAAAAAAAAGGAAAAGAAAAATCCCTGAAGCAACAAGCTTCAAGTAGGAAAAACCCTCACCGGGGGGGCCTGTCGATGGAGGAGCTGTGGGTCGGAGACTGCAAATGAAAACCTTAAGTGATGCTTTTGGCCACACGGGCGCAGCACAAACAAAAGTTAAACATAATGTTGACATTTTTTCACCTTTGAACTTGATACGGTGAGTTGGACGGAGCCGACACGCAACATTAAAATTCAGTTTCTGGCCACTTGATGGATTTAAGTCCAATATTTACTCTGCTTTGATTTGATCTCCACCAACTCCTGAGGGAAATAACAGCTAGAGCTGAATTCAGAGTTGAATCCTCTGGGTTCATTACTCCAACCGAACTCATAACTTTGCACGAAGCCATTTGGTCCATTTTCAATATGAAAGACATTGATTAAAGAGTTTAAAAATATATGAATTTGCAGAGTTAGTTCGTCCTCTGAAATAAGACGCCTTTTGATTTAAAAAAAAAATTGTACAGTATATAAACTGGTAATGTTGATGTAGACACATTCAATTAAAGATGAAATAAGAGAAAAATTATCAAACGCTACTTAAGAGGAAAATAACCAGCAGATCTTCACACACAGATCTAAGTGATCACCCGGGTGCATATGGGGGGTTAATAAATTACAAAGCATTCATATTTCAAATCCACAGCTGTTACTTTCTCCTTGCATTTTATTAATATTATTTTAAAGATATTTTTGGGCCATTTATTGAGATGGACAGATGCGGTTTAATATGCAACAAGGTCTCGGGGGCACCTAGGTGAGCTAGTCCCCAATTTCTCCTTGCATATTAAACTGCATCTGGCAATAAATCTTGATTTTTAAATAATTCCCTATGCTGCTTTAAAAGAGAAAGTTGCCTTGTGGTTTCTAGAACAGACTGTGGCTGCAGCAAGTGTCAATCTGAGCTGAACAGTTTCCTCGATATTTTCCAGAGCAGTCGTACTTGGCCGAATCAGAAAACCTCCTGCTACAAAAACATTCAGACTTAAATATAAACAGCAGTTACTTTGACAGAGGAGGAAGTTGTTAAAAGTTCAAGTTAATTCTGCACAGTGACGTTCCTGAATCTCTCTCCTACCCGCCCCCCCCCCACCCACCCATCAGTGACTCCTCTCACCAACTTTCTCCTCCTTTTCCTTCCCACATCTCACTCCCTCCGTCTGACTCCGTGGCCCCGGCTCCTCCCTCAGTGCAGCCTGTGCGTGTCCACTCTGCCTCTCTCACTTCTCGTCATCACACAAGTGTCTCGTCTCTCGTTATCACTCAACGGCCACAGAGAGGAACCTGCAGACTTTCGCCTCACTTCAGGTAAGAGTCCAGTTTACATTTGTAAGGATCCACAACAACTTATCATAGAGACACAAATATCATACAGCCACAGGATCTGATCTGAAGTGTGTGTGTTTATATGTTCACTTAATGAGCTCATTTGAAAAAAGAATGACCTTGAAGTTGGAATATATCCTGTTATTGTCTTGGAGCACAGGCTGCAAACTTTGTTCCAAGCATCAACAGGAAGGTGATCAGACAGGAAACAACCATTGAAAAGGTGCCTCTGCTCTGCTAACAAGAGTTTTGAATAGAAAAGTACAACCTTTAACTTTTTATCACCATATTAGTCCTTAAAAAACTTTTTTCTTACCACTGTTTTTAAAGGATTGTTTTAAAAAAGCATCATAAAACTCGTCAGATCTGTCTGGAGCCTGTTGGTTTGTCCGAGGTCAGAATCGTTCGATTACAAAATAAAATGCAGGGAATTTCCTGTTTATCCAAAGCAAAGTAGTATATTAATGAATATATATGTGGATGACAGCTGCCGGCTGAGCTACATGACTTCATCTCCATATAAAAACATTAACTGTCTTAAACTGCAAATTTAAAATCAATGGATTATGTCATTTTCCCTGTTTGAAGTAGTTCAGTTATATCTAAACTACACTGGTACTTTGCATTTTACAATCAGGTTTGAATAGTTGGGTTCAGGTGATGCCAGCAGGCTGCAGGGACGAAAGGAGCTCCGCATCATAGCAAACGGATGCTTCTCCTTTTATAGGAATTGTTGTGTGTAGCCTCGAGTTCCGCAGATGGCCTCAGTCTGCCGAGTAACACTATACACAGTGACTGAGAGAATGTACACAAGCCGTGCTCTCCTCCCTTTCTCACAGAAATGCCTTTCGGAGGAGGAAGCAAGTGCGGCTGCTGCCAGAAAACCGTCTACTTCGCTGAGGAAGTGCAGTGCGAGGGCAAGAGCTGGCACAAATCCTGTTTTCTGTGCAGTAAGTATCTTCGGTTCTCAGGTACAATCCGCTTTGTTCGTCCACCGCTTCCTCTTCACCACTGTGGAATCACAAGGTGGCAGGAAGGAATGCAGGGTATTTGGCACGCGGGAAGGAAAGTGAGCATCCACAGGTTTTCACTCACACATCTTTGACCTTATTTGGATCCACCGAAGCATGTGACAGAGGCTTGGTCGTCCTTATATGGCAGAGGAAGGTAGAAGTGCTCCCTCCCTCTCCAGCACTGCACAAGCATTAATCCGAGGCACAGCACATAGTGGTTATGCCATTTTTCCTCTTTAAAGATGTCATGCATAGTTTGTGGTGAAGACACAGCGAAACATCTGTGGAATTAAGTCATGGATTGCTTTTTCTTTGCTGCACGGTGGAAACTCGTGGGCTCAAGTGTGGGAAGGGATAATCATAGATTTACACATATAAACTGTGCTTTCCCCCCCTTTTCTCTTTGTGTGAAGTGGTCTGTAAGAAGAACTTGGACAGCACCACAGTGGCTGTACATGTGGACGAGATCTACTGCAAGTCGTGCTACGGCAAGAAATATGGGCCAAAGGGCTACGGCTTCGGAGGTGGAGCCGGCACGCTGAGCATGGACACAGGAGAGGGACTTGGAATCAAACCTGAAGAGTGAGCAAAACATCACTTCTCCCAATTAGTGTTAACAACAGAGAACAGTAACTTTTTAATATATTTATCGAAAAGAAAAAAGCTTCTACAGGTGCTGGATCAAAAGTTTCATATAGAGCCCGATCGATATGGATTTATAGATAAATGTACTTTATTGATCACAATTTGGGAAATTATTGAAATGGAGCTGATGCCGACATTAAAGAGTAAAAAATGTATGATACCATGGCAAATTATACTTATTATTTTTAATAGCAATGTTTCCTAACATATTATCAAACTCTTATGATGAAGAAATGTAATTGAGGTTTGACAATTTAACAGTTCAACCATAAACTTTATTATAAATGACTATAAATAAAAACAAATATTACTAAATAAGGACAATAGAACTTGAATTAAGAAAGTAAACATCATTATAAACATTATAGACACCTTGGTCGGGCTCTTGTTTCAAATGAGGAATGAAACAATGATTTTGGCTCTTAAATGTAATGAAGCTGATGTTTTGCAGCTGTTCTGTTTCCGTTCATTAAAAGCTCTGATTTCTGTGGCCAGACAAACTGCTTTCCGCCCGACAAACAACCCCAACACCTCCAAGTTTGCCTCGAAAGCAGGCGGCTCAGACGTGTGTCCTCGATGTGGCAAAACAGTGTACGCAGCGGAGAAGGTTATCGGAGGAGGAAACGTAAGAATCATCTGATAAACTTTCCTTCTCACGACGAGGAGGATTTGATCGTTCTCTGTGTATTTTCTACCTGAATCTAATCATTTGCTCTCTGCTCAGTCCTGGCATAAAGGATGCTTTCGCTGTGCCAAGTGTGGCAAAGGGCTGGAGTCCACGACCGTCGCTGATCGAGACGGGGAGGTCTACTGTAAAGGTCTGTGTGGAGCAACTAGAGCTGAAGAGATTGGTGGATCATTCAATTAGCCTGGATGATGGGCAGAAAATTAATTGGCAATTATCTTGATGAGAGGTTATTCATGTCTCATCTAAAAAGACAAATCTGGATGGATGTGTGATGGATTTTCTTTGTCATATGCGACAGTCAAATTAAAATCTTTGGGTTTTGGACAGTTACGTTTGGTAAGAAAAATTAAATGTTACCACTAGGCCATGATATTTATATATGTATAAAATTATATAGAAATCTAAAAATATAATTCCCCATTTAACACAATTGTACAATCTGCAGTTTTGTACACTTATGCAGAACTCTTTTTTTACTCGTATGATCCTTTAAGGAAAATCAAGATATGACTTTAACTTCAGTTTTCCATTGCCTCAGTTTTTGCAGAGACAGTTGCTCTCAATTACTTAAAGGTTCAGTGTGTAGGATTTAGTGACATCTAGTGGTGAAGTTGCATGTTGCACCAATCAGGGGTTACAATCAGCCAACAGGCATCAACACAAACCTTGTGATTCTCTCCAAACTGAAGTTTACCACTGAGTAGAACTTTATCTACGTTCTCAGTAGTGTTTAATTGAGATGCCAGACTGTGTTATTATCCACAGTGTTTCTCATTCCCCGTCTTTTCATTCACAGGTTGCTACGCGAAGAACTTTGGACCCAAGGGCTTCGGCTTCGGTCAGGGTGCAGGAGCTCTGGCTCACTCCCAGTGAAGCCTGAAGCCTCGGCTCACAGGGCACCAACGTGTGGTGTGTTTCCATATCATCGCTTCCAGGATCCTTCGGTCCTGTCTGTCTTTATTTCACTCTGCACTTTCACTCCAGCTACAGAAAGAACAACAGAGGCACAAAAGCCAATACGAAGCTGTTTGTTCACCAGCTCTTTACTGTGTGTTGCTATAGAACAGAGTCTAATTTAGTAGGTTAAAAAAAGAAACAGACTGAAATCTAACTCGGTTTGGATGTGCATATTCTGTTTATTTACACTGAGTCTTAAATATTAACCCTGCTCCATCTTAGAATAGAAAATGGTCATAAAGAGACACTTACATTGTATTAACACAGAGTTTCTGCAGGTTTCAACAAGTTTAACATTTTAGGATCGTTTCAAGACCCTGTTAAAACCTTAATGAATGAAATTTAAGGCCCATGTCAAGTTAAGATTAACAAGTTCATCAGATAAGAGAAAATATCCGTGTCCCAGAATTACTTTAGCTTCCCTATGATTGAAGGTGAGGTGAAGATGCCTCGTAGAGAATAACCTTCGAAATGCTAAGTTTTCTCAGTAGGTCTCCATAGGGGCCACACACACACTTCAATGGACGTGGTCTACATGACCCACGAAGGAGCCGGCACCATTACATCTTAAAAAATGGTCTGTCATACCTCGAGCTTTTGTTTCTCTGGGATGGAAGGACACGTTTGAAGGAGCCTTCAAAATGAGACAGTATAGTGGACTTTTCAAGATGCCTTGGAAACCCTGTAACAGAACTGAACAATTACTGAGTTTGACTAATATCTGAAAGAGTTTGTGTCTGTGAGTGGGAACAGACACGTTTCAGGATCAACCAATGGACCAGCAGCCTCGCGTCTTGCTTCACTCACAGATAAAACATATCTGTTCCCTCCTTACTGCCTTACATGTCAAATAATGTAGATACTGTCTTATAATATGCATTGTTTCTGAGGCACAAAATAAATATCTGGAAACAAACACAACAACAAGGCTCTGCTCTAATTCCCTGTGATGGCCTCCTTAACACAATTGCTCTTGTTGTTGATCTGAGGGGATGAAATCAGTTTGTGTGCATTCATGTGGTGTTGGGCCTGTTTGTTATTTTTATCTAATCACCATCATCATCATCATCACACAGAGCAAAATGCCAGCTGTTGTGGTGAACAAGGGAGTTGCAGTACTCTGCCCCGTCTCCGCCTGAGCCGAGGAGTTGGCAGGCTGACCGGAGTACCAGGCAGCTGCGGTGGTGGTGGTGTTGGAGGAGGAGGAGGAGGAGGAGGAGCAGGAGGAGGAGGAGGAGGAGGAGGGGGCAGCTGTTTGATTTGGCACCGAGGGCAACATGAGTCTCATCAACATCAAAACAAAGTCTGAGATCTATGCAGAGTTGAAAGGTATTAGTCCACCAGTGGTAGTAATGGATTACATGTAAAAGAGGATTACATAATGAGGGTACAGCAACATAATCAGCCCAGATTACATTTGTAATAGTTACAGTGTCAATGATTACATTGTGATTATGGCTGGATTATGTTTTACTTCTTTGTCATGATAAGAGAAGTGCTCCACCTTGTGGCAGGTTTCAATCAAGATTATAGGTTCAAGCAGCAGCAGTTCCTCTAAATACTTATAATAGAAAACAGAAATCTAAAGGAATGATTAAAGTTTTGACATACAAATGTAAATCTTATTGTATTAATGAACATATGAAGTTGTATTATTACATTTGTCAGT
Organism: Hippoglossus hippoglossus; assembly: GCF_009819705.1. NCBI lineage: Eukaryota > Metazoa > Chordata > Actinopteri > Pleuronectiformes > Pleuronectidae > Hippoglossus > Hippoglossus hippoglossus. The sequence continues at coordinate 7,110,177 of NC_047155.1, forward strand.
GGGTTTTCAAAAGGGGCCCCCGGGCAGAAGCTAAAGCTATCTGGGGGCCCTGACAAGGAAAATATTGGGAACCACTGAACTAGATAACGATGTGAGATGCATTTTAATTGCATTCATGTTTTGAGATGTTTCAAAAGAAAAAGAAGGAATATTTGCGGAATTCAAGAATATAAGGTTCAATACTTTCAATGTTTTACTTTGAATTAATCCCAAAGTTCTCAGATTAGATTACATTTTAAATATCAAAGCAATCTGACTTAACCTGGGTATTACACTCAAGACCTCAGATCTGCTGTTCCAGAGCTTCCAAGTTGTTGGATTTTAAATAAGTGGAACGAAAATAATTTTTCATCTCCGACCTTGCAGACATCCTCAAATAATGGCATAATGTTTTCATTAAATATCCTGGCATCAATATCAACCCACCAAGGGCAGATGAGTGTTAGAGCCTTTGAGCCTTTTACCCACCAGAGGGCAATAAAGAGGCCTGTGTGTCTGATCTCATATAAGCTTCAAATGTTGCCCTGCCTCAGCTCCCCATAGTAACACACAGTTACCTCCAATAAGCACTTCATACTACATTATATTAGAATATCTACTGTGTGGCACTACATATAATATGTCAGCTGTTGTATTAGCTGCAGCATTATAGCTCCAGCAGTTTCTTTTAAAATAAAAACTTAATATCCAAATAAGGCAGCAAGAGACACCAAAATCCATCCGAGACAATCTGCTCAGGGTGGGATGACTGTGCTGTAAGAATAAAGTTTGTATTGTTCTTTTACCTACAGTGTGTTCACAAGGAAAATCAGTTTTGAAGCAAATTAGCTCATTAATTAGATTATATATGACATTTGATTTAAATACTAACATTTTACAAATCTGCAATCAGTTCCAACTTGTTTCCTCATTAATGTGCAAAGGTTTGCAGACAGAAGTTGCAAAATCGTCAAAAGACCGTCTATTTCATAGGGTTCATAGGTCTCTGTCATCATCATTACACCCCAACATGATTCAACTGACGTACGCATTTTAAATTCTCCAGCAAACTCTCACATATAAGGTACGCCTCACTGCAAACTGCTTTATAATCCCCAGGCATCTGTATGTACGAGTTAGTTTCTATAGAGACAGTCCAGCAAACCCTGGTGTTAATCCTGCTGCCATATATACAGCGGAATTACAATCAGCTGCCGTGAGCCAACAGCCTGGATCTCAGCGTCATGAATCAAATCAGTATATGAGGGAGTTTAAAGTCCTGACTCAGCAAGAGAACTTTTACTGCAAATTTCTACCATTTAACTTATACCTATAAAAGAATAATGAGGTGATACGGTTGCAGACAGTGTAAAAAACAATCTTATCCACAGATTTATTTCACTGCAGAGACTGTTGGTCTGTATTTCCTATGGAAGAGCACAGTGACACACTGTAAATATGAAACTGTACTAAATAGCAGCAGGTTTAGCAGTTCAGAAGTGCGCCTCTTAGTCTCATGAGGCTGACACTGCGTCCTCTGTCAGCAGGAGGCGCTGCAGCATCCACCGACGGGCACAACGTACCAATGGAGACTGTACTGCACAGACCCAGGCTCCAAATGTGCAAGATGGTGGCGTTAGCATCTGGGATATTAAGTGAGAGGAAGTGGAGACATGTCGTCCATCTTGATAAACAGTCTACGCAAATCGGTCGGGCGCCTGCTTTGATTACGTCGATCAAACTTGCTGTGTCATTACAAAGTTTACCGTGTACAGCATGTGACCGACTTTGAAAGCGCTCGACAAACACAAGTAAATCTTTAACACAAACATCAGGTGATTTCGTGGATTAATTCAGGGACGTATTGACCTTGTATGATGGACATAGGTTCCCGAGAAGCGCTAATGAAGGCCGATATGAAGCGTGTGTACGTACTCAGGAGAGTGGCAGCATCACATGTTGCTGCACTATGTTTAGTTGCGCGGCCGTGGCCAAATGTGCACTGGAAACTGCATTCCTGCCTTAAAACCATGGCTTAGCATTGTCTACAGCTATTATCCTAATCAGAGCAAGGGGGCCCTGCAGTCTCAGGGGGGGGACGACGGAGCACATCTCCAATATTTCTCTCAGTAGCCAAAGAAAATCTCAGAAAATCATCCACAGTGACAGGACAGGCCGTTTGGCTTCGGCTGCTTGAAGTTTGCTTCGACTTAGAGGAAAAACAAAGAGGGCTTTCACTTGAACTTTCTGTAAACACAGCGGGGGGGCGTGTTGGCAAGAACAAACGGTTGAGATGATCCTACCGAGAGCTTTAAATAGTTCTGCCATGTAAAAGATGAAAATCAGATTAACAACTGCCTGAAAACCAATGAAGTGATGGCTGACGAGATAGAAGTTTATCCCGAACCTGGCACCAATAAAAGTTCACGCACATTATCATAAAGACGCAGAAAGCAATGATCTGTCAACACAACACGAGCATCACAATCACCGTAATCCTGAGACCACCCTCTCCCATGGTGTGTGTGTCTGTGTGTGTGTCTGTGTGTGTCGTTTCTATTTCAGTCTCCTTGTGATTGAGAGGAGGGACAAAGGGAAAGACGGGGGACAAGTGGGATAAATATTCAGCCGTGCTCTTTTCTCCATCACTTTGTGTCAGTCTGCAGCATCTTCACAAGAAGGTAAGACCAAGTGTCTCTGCGGCACTACGTCGATCAAACTCTAGTTATTACCTCTAAGATATGAAGTTGTTAAGAGTGTGTACTTTTATAATCAAGTGTGTGTGCTTTTATTTTTGTCTTTGATCAATTTGATGATAAGACAACAAACATGTTGAAATCAAAGACAAGAAATTAGCTGCAACTAATTAACTTTCTCATTAATCTACAAATTATGTTTTACTTTTACTACTTATCAATTGTCAATATAGTTTTTTGCCAATTAATTTAAACATTTAAAAAGTTGATCTCATGTCTACATGACTGGCTTTAAATCCCTGCTGTCTGGATTGAATATCACATGATCTCAAGTAATTTAACTGCAGAATAATGGACGGAAAAAAATGGGTAAAATGTTGTATCGTTGTTTAATATCGCGATGTAGTAACTAAAATAATCATTGATTAAATAACCAGAGAGAACAGTAATCACTAATTGTAAAATTAAGGCTGAATTTGTCAAATAAATAAATCAAGAGAAAAATAAATGGCAAAAGGTTCAATAATAGATTAAGTCAATAATGATAAACTCAAGAAAAGGTTAGAATAAGTGTTGGATAGGTTGAATAAGTTATACAAACTTATATCGTAGCTTATATTGTCAATATCGCCCAAATCTATGTAGATATTTTCCTTTGTCCTCTTTCTAATTTTGATCAAGGGGTCGGTTTCTTGGAAAAGTCAGAAGTGCTTTAAAAACAGTAGTCAGGTCAGCTCTGTTCCGAGAATTGGGGGAGTCTGCCTATATCTGTCTTTATCGAGTGGAGAAGTGGGGGTGAAGGTGGGAAACGTTATCTATCGAGAGTAGCTGCTATGTTGGGGGCCTTGCATGCATCTCCCCGTCTGCCACCACTCGGCTCTCTGGCAGGGGTTTGAACCATCAACACCGGGAGGTGACTGGCTGATTGTGTCCAGCAGGCTCCATGAGGAGGATGTAACAATGACCGATAAACAAAAACAACACATGGGAAAGGGTCACGTCCATCATTTCATCCGCCCATCAACAATCAATCCTAGATTAAAAAAGATCCTTAAAATATCAATTCACGTCTATAAATATACTGCAAGTTTTCTTCCTGGTAACAGTATACGACTGGCTGTGTAATGGAATGTGTGTGTAGCGGAGTGAAAGTGGAAACCATGGTAAAGGCCCATTGGGGCTCTGGACCCAAATGGGCCCGACTGTCGAGCGCTTCAAATACAAAAAGGTTTTATTTTTGTCTTCAGGGGGAATTCAAATAGTCAAGATGCCTGAGAAAGTGTAAGTGTCCAGTGTCTGTTATTCTTTCCATTTACACACGAGTATCAGTTTCAATCACCAGATGTATCTATGGAAACACATAATTAAAGACAACAATGATTAGATAGAAGTTTCTTTTTTTGCTAACGCCTTGTTTCTGTGTCTATCACGTTCCGTCTTTATTCTCGACCCACAGACCAGAGGTAAGTCTTCAAAGACACTGCTGACTAAGACATCTAATACTTTGATACCAGCATTAATGTCAAGATTATCTCTGGGTCAACAAAATGTCAGACTAAAAATAAAATCCTCCTTTTTGCAGAGGAAATCTAAAATCTCAGCCTCACGCAAGCTCATGCTGAAGGTGAGTCCTCGGTCACGTTTGCACAGAGACGACCAGAGTCTGATTAAGAGAAAATCAGAAGTGTTGGATTTAGATCTTGAATGTGTGCGATGTTTCAGAGCATGATGGTGGCCAGGGCGAAGGAGGACCTGGAGCAGGAGATGGAGGAGAAAGAGGAAGAGAAGTCAAAGTACCTGGAGGAGAAAGCTCCCCCGATGCAGATCAGTTACTTGTCCTTGACAGAGCTGGAGGTAGAATTTCCTATTTAACAACTAAAAAAATTCTGTCACTAATAAAGTTTTCTCAGGAGAAATAACATCTGATCCCTGCTGTGTTCTATTCAGACATTATGTGAAGAGCTGCACTCCCAAATAGACGTGGTGGACGAGGAGCGGTACGACATTGAAGCCAAAGTCATGCACAACAGCAGAGAGGTAAAAGAGTTTGAGTTAAGAAAGACTGAAACAAGAGAAAGCTCCGATAAACAATGTCTAGAAGCTGCAGAGTTATATTCCAACAAGTATCATAAGCAGAAAAGTCAGTTTTAGAGTGACTCTAACTAACTGCAGCAGTCCGTTTACACAACCTTCGTTTTACAAAATATCAACATGCAGAAGAGAACACAAAAAACGATTACAAATGTTCAAACAAGCGTGCCAGGCCAGTAGGTGGCGATAAAGTCTAAACTCTACACCATCAAACACCAGAGAAGAGCACTGTGGTCCAGGTAATATTGGGCAGATGCCTGCGAATGCCGGTAATGTGGAGCAGTAATGCTAAATTTAGCTACAAACACGTAATTAGGCCAAGCAATGCTAACCAAATGTAGAGAAATCGGTACATAGATGCCATTGTTGTTGTCTCTGATTCAAGCTCATTACACAAACAAACAGTGGACATAGCAAAGTGAGCTACGACGTCATGGTTTCCCAAATGTTCTGTTTTACATGTACATGCGGATACAGCTGTATTAGAGACTTAAAACGCTGTTTGCATGTGGACAAGATGCAAAAAGGTTCTTTTGCCAAACGTCGGCATTAGTGTGTGACCAGGCCGTCACTCTTCCCTTCCTCCGCAGATCAAAGACCTGAACATCAAGGTGCTGGACCTGCGAGGGAAGTTTAAGAGACCCAGCCTCCGGAGAGTGAGGGTTTCTGCTGACGCCATCCTGCGCTCCCTGCTGGGCTCAAAACACAAGGTCTCTCTGGATCTGAGAGCCAACCTCAAATCGGTCAAGAAGGAGGACACAGAGAAGGTGGGTGTAGAAAAAAAGCAAACAAAATATATAGTTACACTTGTAGCCGTTTTCAGATATGACTTCCGGGTAAAATCCGGAGAATTGGGTGAGGAGTGAGAATGAGGAGTGAGAATGACAGAGGAAACATTCTCCTTACTCCAAGTCAGTGAACCATTGCACTGTTAAAGACTTAAAATAAAATCTATATCTCATATTGTGTGTGTGCCTGCTGCAGGAGAAGAGCGACTGGAGGAAGAATGTGGAAGCCATGTCGGGCATGGAGGGCCGCAAGAAGATGTTTGACGCAGCGGGCTCCAGCCAGTAAAATCAACGAGCTGCCGTTCATCTCAAACACAGTCACTTGTGATCAGATTGGAGACTTTTCACAAAATACATAGACACTAAAACTCCACAGGGTCACACAGACAATTACTTGCTTTGTCATATTCAGTATGTTTTATGTGTTTTGCTTCATGAAATAAACTCAGCAAATGAAGACTCTCTTTTTTTGAATGGTGGAAGCAGAAAAGCTTTGTATCATCAATCAGCCGTTTTAATGTAATTTCTGTGGATTTAAGATTTTGTTTACATGCTTACGTTAAATTATTGGAGCACAACTGATGTGGATTTTTCGTGGCTGATGCTAATATTAATTATATGGAGTAAAAGTCATATATATATATATATATATATTAAAAACAAATTTAAGCCATGAACTGTATAATTAATAACTACAAATAAAGACAAAACACAACCTAATATGTGGAACTTGAATAATAAAAATATAATGCAATACAAGTTTCTTGTAGTTGTATTTCTGCAAACAAACAATATCATATCAATATGTCTGTAAAAAAACAGAAAAGTGAAGCCAATGGGGAAGTGCTTTAAAGTGCAATACCACGGAGCGCCGCTAGGGGCTAGCTCTAAAAAAATCTCAGACTCCATAGACAACAAAACATCAACTTCTCTCATGAAATACTACGTCAGTATTTTTCTGTCCACGAGTTATGGAGTATTTACTTAAATGCACTCCTTCTCATCAGTGTGCTGGGGCTCCCTTTAAAAATAATGTCATATATGTTTAGATGCTCAAAGAGGAGTAGGTTTGAGGGCAGCATGTAAAGTTTCACCAAAATATCAAGTATCACTTAACTATGTATGTATGCAGGTACCAGATGGGGGGGGGGGAACTAAGACAGCCTCTGCAAAAAAAAATTACATTAGCAGAAGAGACACAGTAAGGAAGTGAGCGAAAAGTGAAGCCATGTTGAGAGGAGCAGATCATACCTGACATCTCAGAGGAGAGAAAATCCTTCAGGACCAGACTGAAGCTGGAGACACAGGCCTGAAGCTCAGTGTTGGACTGACAACACACACACACACACACACACACACACACACACACACACACACACACACACACACACACACACACACACACACACACACACACACACCAGTGAGTCTGCTTCATGGTGGTGAATTAATGAAGTAGCCTGACCAGGTGTTAAACCGCCCGCCTCACTGTGACACATCAGGTAGGAGTTTGACATGGGCCAGTGCACTGAAGTTAGTTTGATGTTGGATGTTCCACATACGGATCAGAGAACTCAGGGACCGTCAATAAATTCCGGTTCGAACAGGGGGAACCTGCCGCATCCATGTCATGTGACCCACTGACTCCAGTTTGGATCAGGTATTGTTTTTACACTTAACATTAAGGAGACACCTCTTTATATTGCGTGTTAGCGTGTCCTATATTTTATATGAATATTTTAAAAAACATGTATTTTTCAATAGCTTCAATGTCACGTGATCCATTGACTCAAAATCACATTAGATATTATTGCTTCCCTAAAGATAAATAAAAACAATCAGGAGGCAACTCTTTTTTAAATTAGAATTTTGTGTTTACTATATTTTGTGAGACCTCTCTTTGACTCCAGTTAACACTGTTGATTAATATTTTTTTACTTCTGAATCTGTGACTCTCTAATCTTGGATGAATAAATAAAAATCCCAGAGGATGAAATACAGATGTTTTTGCTTTGACGCATCTCCTGCAGTTCTCATTTTTGCCACAAGGTAGCAGGATCCGCTCACAGTCAGTGTGATGAGCTCATGACAGAAATATTCCAACCGACTGGAAAGTTGAGATCAGAAGAAGAAAACATGGATCAACATCATGTTCATGTTCATGTATAAAAGCTGTGGTGTGTATTAACACTATAAAACCCCTTCAAAGTCCTGAGACGTGTGGTGAATCCAGGTCAGGAGCGGCGGCCATGTCAGGTTCACCCACTGCTGAAGGCCTAAGTACTTTCTCTTGTTTGTTCTAGCCGACTCCGGTGCCAGACGGGTGGGGTTTGCAACAATACAATCAGGACGCTGCACTCTTACTTAGGTAACCCTAAGTACATGGATCTGACTCCTGTGATTGTTTGACTTCCTAATGTTGCGCCACAGCTTTGTCCGATCCAAGTAAAGTAACACAAGCTCGAAATACTCAGACACAAAGTTTTGTCCAGTGACTGAAAACCTGCGAGTAGTAAAAGTATCTGCTTTACAGACAAATGTTAGGCACCTGTCTGTGAAGAGTTTCTTTACTAATGTGATTAGTAATGTGATTTTATTGGATTATTTGATTTTATTTGGGTCATTGGGTTATGAGTGTGTGACTCCCCCTTCTGTCCCTACGCACAAGGGCACATGTTGAAACGCACAAAAATAAACACACACGGTCTGTCGACAATCTGTTGACTGTGTGTGTTCTAACACAGTTTTCATCGAGCACACACACACAGCTCACTTGTATGTAAACACTCACTGGAAAAATATTCGACACAACCCAGGAATTACCACACACACACACACACACACACACACACACACACACACACACACACACACACTATGCAAAACATACATATTCCTCCTGCATATCACTGTTCAACAATGTTTGGTGTGAACACACACTTAACATTTGTAATTGTAGACATATTATACAACATATACAACCTGTACATACGCAGTGTTATCCTTCTTTCAAAGGACTTGACCTGAAAAACATAAATTCCCTAAAGACTCAATATGTGATTTTATTAGTTTTGCTCGTCATTCAATTGTCATTGAATCATACAGAATAAAAAATTCAATAGGAAAACAATAATAGAAAACACCTAAAATGTTAAATTTAGGTTATAGATAATTGTTTTGAGCATAGTTTTAAGGGCTGTGAAATGAAACAGAAACAATAAAACACACAATATATTTTTCATCAATAGGTCTGTAACAAAGGTTTAATATATCTATATATATGATGCTTATGTGTTTTGTGAGCACATAAGCAAGTGTTTGAATTGTTTGTCATTCTTTGCTCTTAAAGAAGAGTTTAAAACCACAACCGTCACTAACAAAACTGACAAAAACAACATAATATTGTGACATTTATCATGGTAATTATTAACTGATATGGCAACACTTCTAACCTGAAATAGTTTCATAGAAAACATATAATTGAGCCATCTGAGTCACTGATTTAAACTTCTCGCTTCTGACTTGTTTCGACAAGACCGCAGACATCAGCGGAACGCGTCTCCAGTGACTTGAGAATTTGCTCCAACTTGCCTCAGAAGAAAAAGAAAACGGTGGCCTTCTCCAGAACGGAGCCATCCTCTCTGATGAGTCATGATCCTCATTGTGGGGTCACACACAACGTCAACAACAAACACTGGGAGCATCAAAAGACTTGGCAGCTCCCGCAGGGTGTTGCTTACAGCACGTCAGTACATGCAAGGACACAGGGAAGAGGTGCGGGAATTGATGAAGCTGCAGGAGATGGAGCCAGAGGAATGAGAGTTTTATTTTTAAAATCCTGTCTTTGAACAACCTGCTACTGGAATTAGGCTCAATTAAGACTGGATAACGCTTCCAGTCCATGGATCAAATCGTGGCAGAAACACGATGCTGCAGAAGTGTAAAGCTTGTGCGATCAACGTGTTCATATGAAGTTACAGTGAATTATGTGTTTTTTATTTACTTGGGGCTCCATGCCGTTGTGCGTTTGTGCATTTGTGTGTTTGTGTGTTTGTGTGCATAATGGAGTAGGTTTACAAGGATTACTTCCAAATTCCCCCCCCCCCCCCCCACGTCAGCCCAGACCTGAGACACTGGAACCCTTTGAGTTCAGTAATCCCTCGGTGCTCACTGCAGGTTTTGCTGCGTAAAAATAGACAATGCAAGTCCACGGAGAATGCATGTTTTCCTCTCCTATTTAATGCCTTCTGCCATCTGTTTGCAGGTATGTGCCCACCCATTGTAGACACGGGCGACTTGCCGCCATGTGACCCGCTACTGGGTTTAAAAGCTTATGGCCAACAGAGGAGGGCCCAGTATACGATTCCCCAATTGAGTCACATCTGAAGCGCACATCGCACTATCTGGGTAAGTGTCTGCTTTTCTCTTGTGTGTGGATAAATGGTAGATAAACAGATTTCTTAAACAAAAATCTAATCCTCACCGTGCAGTGACTTGTTCTCATTTGTGAAGGTGCTGCCTCCTCAACATGTCCGACACAGAAGACACAACATATGAGTGAGTAAACTTTTAATTTCTGCAGAGCAGGGAGCGAGAATAACAAAGTGATGTCAGCACCGATGGAATCAGTCATAACAGAAATATTGTTGCTGTGTTTTTCTTCTTTCAGGGGAGAACGTAAGTCTGTGCACTGAACACACACACACACACACACACACACACACACACACACACACACACACACACACACACACACACACATGCAAGATGAGTATACCTGCAGTGTTGTATAGAGGCTGCAGATTCAAACAAACTGCACAAACTGACTGGCTGGATGCTCCACAGCTGCTTCATCTGTAGTCCATAGAACGACATGCATGAACATTGTGAATATTCTGCATGCACATGTATCAGAAACATATTTCAGCTCATGTTTAATCCAGTTGTGAACCACACTGCTACAGCTGACCTCTGCTCTTTACGTCTCTGTGTGTGTGTGCGATGTGAAGGAGAGGAGGATATTGTTGGTATGTACTTTAATACCAACAATATCCATGAAAACAATGTACATCTCCACCTCTGAATGCATCAACTTTAATAGGCAGGTTGTGTTGGGTCTTTTCTGCCACTTTGTTACCTGCTTTACACGCTTGAGCCTGGTGTTTAAACGCTGTTGGTTACTTAACACATCTGCTAAGCCCCTGGCTTCATCACCGGGTACTGTATTTCTGGCGTGTTGGTGCCACTGTAGAAGCAGCTGGTGCGCCGCACCTTTCTGCCAGATTGACCTTTGCTCTCTCGGCGAGTCCCCCTCTGTCTGAGGCTGAAGATAGTTCACCTTGAATAAACATCCCAGTGGATCTGTCCTTTCAATTCGAATGGTGCACCGGGCTGCCATGGAGGAGATAAAGGGCCGTACCGCTATTTCTGTCTCCTTTGTGAGGCTGTCCAAGTGGGCCTCTGTGCAGCCACGCTGTCCCTGCAACTGAGCAGCACCTGTCTCCTTGTGTGTGGACTTCAGTCTCTGTTCGAGACCAATGTAGGTCAGCTTAGGCTCTCAATAGAGAACCTTGGGGCAGATGTCGGTGCAAGCACAATGCCCACTTTCACTTGTATGCCTGCTCGTGGTCCCCTAAATGCAGGTTGGCTTACCTCCTAAACAGTGGAAAGAGATTGAGTTTCCCTCTGTGGCCAAAGGGACTAAACGCTTGGTGTCACTTTTTCCTACTGAAGCCCCAGTGAGGAAAGAAATGCTGGGAACAAAAAGACACCGCTCAGCCGAGTTCATACATCGGCCCAGCAGGCCCCTCATGAAACCACGTCTAAACTCACTAGATCCAGATTCATATTTGGATCTGCAACATAAATATCAGAAGTATATATTGATGGCAGAAATAATGAGTGTCACATTGTTTGCTTGCTAACTTCATACTTGCTTTGCACAGAAGAGGAGGAGGATGTGGAGGAGGTAACAGAGGAGGTGGAGGAGGAGGAGGAGGATGAAGTAGTAGAGGAGGAGGAAGAGGTAGTAGAAGATGAGGAGGAGGAGGAAGAAGGTAGTACTGCTTACGCTAATATGTTTGCATGCCAGCTGTAAATAGATATTCCTAACACGCTGCAGTCTAATGACAAACACTATACGTGTATGAAGGATTATATTAGCAACCATTTAATTTCCAAAACATTTGTCATCCTCATTCTTAGCTCGATGTCAATGCATTATTTGAATTTCATGTCTCACAGTGTGATTTAAAAAGGTACATTTACCACCTGAAGTCAAATGCCTGTGTAAAAGCAAAAGCAAATGTTATCTTTCTTTCTCTCTCTCTCTGTGTCTTTCCGTTGAGAATAATCCGACTGTGACATATGACAAGACGAGTGAACTATGACAAAAACTTGAATTATAAGGAACGAAGTAGGTTCTTTGTCAGACTAATGGATGAGGTCATTTGTTTCTCTGTCACCGGGCAGAGATAACACATGAGTTATCTGTCTCAATGATTTGAATCAGCTTCCTCTCAGACAGACACAAGCCCTCATACCTTTCAGGATATGTCCGTCAACTCTGACAGGAGCTCTCAACTCTGCTGCTGCTGTCAAGCGCTGAGTGTTTGAGGCTGTTCCCCCATTTCAGCTTAACAATCCTCTAAATGAGAGACAGACATGAGGGAAATGTGTGACACTGGGTGTGTTATAAACAACTGAGAGTGAGATTCAGACAATTGGATGAACAAAAACATCAAACCCATGATACAAGTCTGCAATAAGATATTTATTAGAATTCACTTGGATCATAAATCACATTTTTACAACCATATGTGACTTTTAAAGACTTCAGAAACTTTTATTTTGAAAGCTTTTAAACATATTTGCAGATAAAGGTCTGTGTGTGTGTGTGTGTGTTTGTGTGTGTGTGTATCTACTCATGACCTTTCACTGACTCTCATCTGTCAGCAGATGCTGGAGAGGAAAATGAAGGAGGTATGGACAGAAATACAGAGGTTACGTGTGTGTGTGTGTGTGTGTGTGTGTGTGTGTGTGTGTGTGTGTGTGTGTGAGACAGAAGAATGTTGCTATGTGAGTTTTTTCATGCATGTGAGTTTCTTTTTTTAAATCTATTTTATCATACACTCCAAAATGCTTTGCTTTTTCTCCTTGTGGATTTGCAGACGATGCAAAGCCCAAGTCAAAGTAAGATCTTTTTTTTTTATGTATTAACGACCAACCTTGTGAGATTTACTGACATGAACAGGTTGTAATTTTCCTCGTCCTCCTCAGGCCTGGCTTCGTCACCGGCCTGATAGCTCCAAAGATCCCAGAAGGAGAAAAGGTGGACTTTGATGTGAGTCCATCTCAGGACAGATTAAAGTCAAACCTGCAAACTTCTCTCTGGACAGAATGGATAACTTCTTGTTTTAATCTCAGGACATTCACCGAAAACGAATGGAGAAGGACCTGACCGAGCTCCAGACTCTGATCGAGGCTCACTTTGACAAGCGTAAGAAGGAGGAAGAGGAGCTCCTCAGCCTCACAGACCGCATTGTACGTTCACGTCTGACTGTCCTGCGGCAGAAATCACCCATTTATCCTCCGATATTACCCGATTCTACAGTAAAGTGATGTCTGTAGGTCCCAGGTATGAGGTGTGTAAACTTTCCCTTTGTTTCCTGTTGCAGGATAAACGCAGGTCGGAGAGATCAGAGCAGATGAAGATCAGAGCGGAGAGAGAAAAAGAGCGACAGAACAAAATATCTGTGAGTTGAGGTCCTCATCAAATCACACCAATGGGTTGTGATCATCTGTGTTAATGTTGTGCTTTTTCTGAAAGGGAAGGTTAATTTGTTCATAGAATGTGTGTGAGATAATTGTATTGTTTTGTAAAATGAATTATGAATACACTGAAATGACAGAAATAAACTAAGCTAAAACTACACGTTTTTCAAACTGGCTATTAGATATTTAAAGGTCCAGTGTGTAGAATGTAGTGACATCTAGTGGTGGAGTTGCATGTCGCAGCTGAATACCCCTCACCTCTCCCTCCCCTTCCGAACATGAAGGAGAACCTGTGGATCCTTCAGTTGTCATAAAAACTCAAAAGGTGTTTAGTTTGTCCAGTCTGGGCTATTGTAAAAAACATGGCGCCCTCCGTAGAGAGGACCCGCTCCTGGTGTAAATATAAAGTATTTAAATATCAAGGGTCCATTCTGGGGGGGGGGGGAAACAATTCATACCATTTAGATGAAACACAAGAGTGAAAACATCACTAGGATTATTCGATATTAAATTTCTGCCAATAGATCCCTTTCACCTAAATCTTACACACTGGACCTTTACATAGTGATACTAAACATTTTTCTCTCCTGCCTTTGGCCCATACCCCTATGAATTATATTAACAATCAGTTTACTCAAGTTCAGACAATGTCAACGTTACTTTAATGTTTTTTCCCACCAGGAGGAAAAAGCCAGGAAAGAAGACGTCGAGTTCAAGAAGAAAGCAGACGATGACCACAGGAAGAAGATGATTCTGTCCAACTTGAGCTTCACCGGATACAAAGTGAGGATTTTGTTGTCTCATTAAAATAGACAAATATAAAAACATGCTGTGTAACATGTCACCACATGTGTCCTCCTCCTCCTGTCCTGCAGACACAGACTGGGGTAAAAAGACAAACGGAGAGGGAGAAGAAGAAGAAGATCCTGAACGACCGACGCAAGGAGTTAAACATCGACCACCTGAGAGAGGACAAACTCAAGTAAAAGAAAAACACAATCATACCTTGGTTAATGATTGTCTCTTTACCCAAAACACTGGGCATCATCGATTTTATCTTGGTGATATTCCCCATCTCTAATTAAAAGGCTTTAATATTCTTTTCCAGGGAAAAAGCGAAGGAGATGTGGGACCGGATGCGTGAGCTGGAGTCGGAGAAATTTGAACTTCAGTATCAGCAAACGAAGCAGAAGTATGAGGTAATAAATCACGAGTGGCTGTCACACCAGTTCTGTGTAAACTGTCTTATCAGCTCATCGCCTGTAAAACACAGGTCTCTGTCAAGTCTTTACCGCAGATTTTACATGTTTCATTCATGAAGTTTAATAACTAATAAAAACATGACCAATTATACACAGTGCTGCATTAAATGTCAACACTAATTCATCGTTTTTTAAACCCATGTCTGCACAGATCACCGTGCTGAGAAACCGGGTCAGTGACCATCAGAAAATGTAAGTCTGTTATAATATTCATATGATTTATATATTCAGTGCTTTCTAACACATGCAGGATCATCAGGATGAGCAGAAATTTTCTCTCATCACGCCTGGTTTACTGTAACAGGCCTTTCCAAAGGCCTTTTCAAGTAGAAAACCTGTCGACCGGCTTCTGACACCGTTGCCAGGATTTTGATCAGAGTAAACAGGTTGGAACACATCACCCTGTTTTTTTAAAATAGGTTTTTAAGGTTCTTTTAATCACTTACAACTTATGGTCTGACTCCTCAGTATCCTGCAGATCTTTCTGAAATACGAGCTCAGTGCCTGATGAAATATGGCAGATTGAGTCAGGAGCTTCCTTCAAATCAAAACTTAAAAAATACTTTTATCATACAGCTTTCCCTGATTTCACCTTATTCTACAATTTGTATGTTTTTATTTGTATTTTACATGTGAATCACTTTGACTTTGCAAATTAACATATTACTATTTTACAAAGTAGATACCAAAACGGCACAAAGCAATATTCAAGTAAACATTAAGGAAAGTTGCGGTGCTCAGTCAGAGTCTGTAACTCTGATCAAAACATTCACCAAGTTTCCACCTGCTCCAGGTCCAACGTGCGCTGAGACAGGATGGGACAGGGAAAACAAAAAGCAGCGGAAACATGAGAGGTGGATTTAAAGAAGGACAGACTGGTCTGAACTACATACGTGCACTCAGTCTCAGGCTGTAACGCAGCTCCGACAGCTGACAGATCTCATAGCAGCCACGTGATATCATCAGTGATAATGTGGCTCACAATAAAACAGTGACCGGCCCCCGCTGACATCCAAATCATGTCAATCCTTTGCTCCTGATCCGCAGGCCGTGTGACAGCGAGGGCTCGGAGCAAAACTTTAAACCAGCTCAGACGCTGATGCTGCTGCAGAATCTGACAGTGATTTTATTAAGCAGGAATATTGGAAAGAGTGATCGATCATTTCCAACGAGAATCTCCTCGGGATAGAGCCTTTATATTTGACTTTTAGTTTTCAGGTCAAACAACAATTACTTTTAGAAAAGGTAAGTCAATATTTAGACATTCAGGAAACCATAGTAACAGCCTGTGTTTATAGTTTTATAGATTCATAGATTCGCAGATGAGCTGCAGGTACATCGGTAGCAACAGTAGATAAAGATAGCTGTCAACGATTTGGTAGCTAATCCCCTCCCAGCAGCAGCAGCAGCTATGAAAAGCTTTCTGTGCAGCGGTGGTTCCCAACATGAGGGTTGAGCCCCTTGCAAGGACTCATGGGTATTTGTATTGTAGAATAATAATAAAAAATAAATAATAATAATAATAATAATACAGAACCATTGTTCTTTGTCTCAAGTATTAACTTTTTTCTGTTGATTTGCATCTTTGCTCCTCTTAAACTCTTCTTATACAATTCAATCATCAAAATTAAGGGGACGAGCTCATGAAAAACAGATTTCAGGATTCCTGATCAGTCAGATATGCCTGTGCCAAAAACACATTCTGGTCAAATTCTGAACTATGAGGAAAAAAAAGGTTAAATCCAAATGATAATGATTTGTGCTCTCATACATTTGCAAATTGATGTGTCCACAATATCCTTTCTGCTTCGGATATTCCCCTTAAATGATTTAAATGTCAAATGCTGCGACTTATTTGCATCTGAAGAATACATTCAATTTCTGAAATGCAAACTCTGAAAGCCAGAGATCGTTATGAGGTTTGCAGCCATGTGCAAAATTATAGTAGGATTCAACATTTTCGGTGGAAGGGAACATCCGAGGTTCAGTCTGGCTCGTATCTCTGAACTACTTCTCTCTTCGTCCTCAGTTCAAAGGGCGCCAGGAGCAAGCGAGGGCTGAGGAAGTAACATCTGACGTCACCGTGAGGAAAACTGGCATCAATGAGCGACAGGAACTGAATTTGAACGTTTTCTAAATACTTGAACGCGCAAGAACAAAGTGACGGTTCTGAAAATATTATAAAATGCTCTTAAACAGGTTATCTGTGAAATGCAGTGCATGCTGAGAAATCCAGAGGTGTCACTGAGTCTCTGATCTCAGACTGATCAGACCAAGTGGTGCAGCTCATGTTCATTTAAAAAAAAAAGTGTGTGATCTATTATAATGGCTTTAGCGACAGGATTTTGACTTTAATGCTAAATTCCAAACACTGAATGTGTCGCTTCGAAAAACTCTAATTAAGAGACTAATTAACAGATTTTGTGATGCAATGAATAAAATAAACTTTATTTAACAAACCAGAAACAGGCTCCTGTTTTTTGTTTGGTTCTTTCTCTTTTCTCAGGACTCTCGGCCAAATAAATTTGGTCCAAATATTTTAAGGACCAGTCATCTCATTGGCACCACACTTGATTTGTTAAGGGCCTAAGGAAGTGTGGTGTCAAATTCGGTGCCATTTGGACATGTGATATGTTCAATATTAATGAATGGGATCAGTGCACTGTGAGGACATCAATCACAACAACAGCGCGTTCACAACGATGACTAACTGATTCTCCAGTTCAGGTTCTGCGAACTGAGTCAAGCCTCACTGATCTTTGAATAAACGGCTCTTTGTGCAGCGGTGGCGAAGCTTCATGGTTCTTTACTTGCAGCCGCTCAATCACTGCAGGGGACTTTCACAGATACAGAAAGAGAAAGAGCTGCAACCAGCATAACCATTAGCAAAACAAACAGCACATACCACACATGCAGGTTTAGAACATGTGCTGCACCAGTAAAACTAAATCAATAACACAGACCTAAATCTAAACCAGTGGTGAGTTTGATGCAAGGGAGGAAGAGCTGGTTTCACCAGGAGCTTTATCTCCTCTGCACCAAATACACTGCCTCTTATGGTTTATGTTTCCTGGGTTGTACTGTCCGACCTGTGGGTGGCCTGTGTTGAAATGTGTTAATTTGTGTGGACTGCTCCGACTGGCTGTGGAAACAAAGTTCCCCCGAGGGGACAATAAGGTCTAAAGTCAAGAAGAGTCTAAAACCAGGGGAATCATCACCATCAATACCATCTGACATCAGATGCTTTGCCAAAGAGAAGCTGTTTGAGCCATTACGGCCCGAGAATAATGTTATAAAAATGTAAAAGGCCCTTGATAAAAGAAGAAGTTTCCCCGCCCCTGACTGTCGGGATTGTAACGATGATGAGCACCAACTCTGTGCTCACAAAAAAAGCCCCACCTTCTTTTAATAATGTCAGATTGTGCTTGCCAATAAAAATAATCTTCACGTGTATTTGGGCGATCGAGTGGTTAATGACTGGCAGTTGCGGGGAACTTCATTTTGGCAGTTTTGTCTCGAAGCAGCCACTGAGTCACGGCTTGGGGACTTACCCAGTGTATTCCCAGTTTTCTATAAATGACCAGGCACATAAATCTATCAGTGTAAAATGAAAAGAGCAGCTCTGCCAGACCCTTCATTAAATTTGATCTCACCCTTAACCCCACAAGTCCCTCGTGGCTGTTGGGTGGATCATGTGGTTTGAACTGTGGAAAACCAAGGTTCAATCTGATCGCCAATAATTCACCGAGTGCAACAGCAGCTGCAGCGTCTGGCTCCGACGGCTTGTTTATAGGCTGCAAGAAGAAAAAAAAACGATGAGGGTGGAGTAAACAGACAGAGAGACGAGCTGCTCATCTGCCCAGAGGCGTTTTTTAAACTCGACTGTCAAGATGGGTGTCAACCGGTTGATAGAACTCTCGATGCAACTCCAGCGACTGTGACATTTGCCAAATGATCTGCTCCATACAGTATGTATTACCTCACCCCATCATTATTGTTTATTCCTCTGGAAGAAGCACTGAACTAATTTGAACCTCACTCGGCGGAGGGATTGGGCACAGGCCAGGAGAGAGATCATTTAAGTTTGATGCAAATCCGATGAAGGGAGCTGATCCAGGCTCGTTTTTGTCAAATTACGTTGGACATTTTACTTTTATTTTTCTAGCTTTGTAAAGCAGCCTTGTATACTTTGAAATGCACAATCTAAATCCAAGCTATTATTTATTTTTTTCTATTTTACAAGTGAAAGAAACACACGCAGGCTTTTTGTCACATTTGCAGCTCAAAGAGAACATATTTCTTTATTGCCACTTTTTGGGACAATACAAGCAAATCACTTTACAATCACACATATGAAAATGCATATCCCACCAACAAGAGTTGTTTTTATCAAATGTAAACACAAAAAAATCAAGCCAAATTCATAGCTCTTATAGAAACCACATAAGCTCTACAAATACAAAATGCTCCATTATCCATGTGTTCATTCTCTATCAAACAAAGTTTACAATCTTCTGTCATCATATTAAAACAATTTCTGTGCAAAATTAAAGACGTCACCCTCATATTTGTAGTAAAACAAGCTAATGTTACCATATCACACACAATTTCCTCCACTTTTAAAACCTAAACAAGCAAATCAAATCTTCAAGCAAAGACAGTTTATTTTATATTTACTTTTCAACCTTCACCAGTTTTCTTATAAAGAGAGTCACCTTACAGCAAATACAGGCCTGTGTAATCATGACTGATGCGTGGATTATATGGAAACATGGATTACAAAAATGAAATGAGAGAGGATGCTGCTCAGCCTGTGCATGTACGACCTGTGCAGGAGAGTTGCCTCGGTAAAAGACGACCGGCTAATGTCCATCTTGAACCAACTGCAGTGCCGACTTGGTGTAGTCATTTAAGAATAAAGGCTTTCCCATCCTTTGCTGCGGGACAAAAATAATTAAATATTAATCAGTGTTTTGTCTCTGCAATTAATCCAAGCTTGAAAGTCGGCGAGACGTTGACGACCCAGGGACCTCAACTGCGCCGCGCTCATGTGAAAATTCACCTCGAGCCGCAGTTCAAATCTGCATGTACGTACAGAAGTATAGAAAATGCATCATGCTAATTAGCTTCGGTGCATGTGCAAGCAAAGTCCTGCAAATTTTTCCCTCGAAACCTGAGCGACGAGATTCCTCAGCTCTTTAGATTTTGGCACCCGACTCTCATGCACTGGGCATTTTGTGAGAACACCACCTAATCCGTCAACCCTCCTCTCCCTCCGTTTCTCACAAATACTTGAGAGAGGTGTGGACTTTGAGTTGAAGGCAAGAAACAAAAGAGGACACACCCAGACCCAGACGGATCTTGGCACTCGGGGTTAAGTCGCAACTCACCTTTTTCAGGAAGCTTTGTAGATCTTTGTCTGACCACAGGTTGCAGAGAAACAGTGACGCAGCTTTGCTGGTTTTGGGTAAATAGCTAAGAAGGAGGGAAAACCAGCATAATCGATCAGTTCTAACTTGTGGAAATCTGAGACATGCAAATAATAATCCCTGATGAATCATCGGTATTTCCCACATCTCAAATTATTTTATTTACACACAGTCGCATGCACATTCTCTCTCTGCACACATGTAACCATACTTGTTTTGGCTGAGATCTCCCAGTGAGTTTATCGTGGTCCTGTTCAACAGCTTTTTGCCGATGTCAGGTGCCTTCATGACCAGGCAGTTAGTGGCCTGACAGACCATGGACAGGGTGTCATCAGACTCGTTCCCTTCCTCTGTGCCGGCGTTGATGATGTCCCCCAGCTCCAGGAGACATTTAAGAGCTGCGGTAACAAGGAAAGCAAAACCAACTGCGGTTACACACCAGCATGCACATGTAAACCTGCTGGCAGAGATTATTGATTTTAGGGTAATGACCCAAACCATTAATCTACTTTCTTTATAGGTGGTCTCTAAGTATTTTAGATCTTTTTGACAAAGCAACACACAGTTTTGTCTTTCACAAGCTTCTTACCAACGGCGCTGTGCAGGCCTGGGTTATTGGTCAGGTTTCCTACGAGGGCCACAGCGCTCTTCTGTAAATTGGCTTTGTCTGACTTTAAAAGGGGAGCGATAACCTGCAGGCCATTCAGCTTCTTCACAATGGTGTGTCCCATTACTTTGGAGACCTGTGAATGTATATGTATAAAAAAAGGGTCAGCTCCTAAACTCAGGAAACAACAAGCCGAGTCCATGAATACGTACAAAACAAACAATTAAAAAAAATATATAAGTCATAATTTTACTGGCACAAAGATATTTACGATCCAGACTAATTTCACGTTAGATTTAATTTGACAGTTTTGTCCTTACAATGCCTTCGTGTGCGGTGAGGTTGTGCAGCGCTCCACAGCAGGCTTCCTGTGTGTCAGCTCGCTGGCTGGTGTCGAGCAAGTTCAGGTAACTCAGCAGGGTTTTGGAGTGGAACAGCAAGCCCGCCCCGGTCGGATGCGGATCCTCAACCAGGGGGTAGTCTAACTGGCGCTGGACGAGGAAGGGAACAGTTCATCAACGTGGACGAAGCTACTCATACTCAGAACTCTGGATTTTTGGCCTTAATCCAGCACAATGCAAACCTTTCACTCCGTCCCACACATTTGTATATTTGCACTCACGCGTGCAGAACGTTAACAGGAGGTACAGTTCTCCGAAAACTCTGAGATACTGTGTGAACATTTCATATTTTTATACACATAAAAATTGCACAGCTGAAGCATTTCAATGCATGTATTACATATATTAAAATGTTTTATCTTTCAGTTTTTAATCTTCAGATTTCCTAAGTATTATTCTTAAGATAACTAGCGTGGATTTTGACACACCCTGAATGTACTTAAGCCCTTGTGCTTAGGTTTTTTTTTACACTATAGCCCAAAGACTCAACATAATTACAACTGCCATAAAGTTTATAAAACAAACTTACAAGTTCAACTGAGGAAAAGGATGAATGAAGAGACGCACACTGAGAGCTGCCGGCTAGACAGACTGACAGGTCTTGTCTCGACAAACTGCTACTGCTAGCTGTCATATACTAAATCCTTTATATATCTTATAATTTGTCCTGCCTCAGTTTCCCTGTCTAACCTCTTGTTCTGGAGCTTTGCTCTGTGGACTGAAGCAGCCGATGGGGGCCGCGTCGTCCTGGCTGCTGCTGCTGCTGCTGCTGCGGTTCTGGGTCTTGGACAAAGCCGTGATTTTGCTGAACAGAGTCGCAGCCTCGGCCTCCAGCTGGAACGTCAGGTTGTGCAGGATGCACACGCAGTTTTCTACTGACTGTTTCAGCGGGAACGACACAACATAGGGGCACATGTGAATGAATGCATCCTGACAGATAATTACAACACAACAACAATGACTCAAACACACAGAAGAAGGGGAAACTGAAAGAGCAACATTTGAACAATATAATGCAATCTAATGAAAAAATTGCAATACTTCCAAATAATGTGTAATAAAATATTTGAATGTCTCTTGTCTTGAATTCCATTGTGTTCTATATATATTATATATATTTAGATGCATTACAAATTAATAGGATGTAACAGAGAGATCGAAAATAAATATATAAAAAATATATTGAAAATAAATCACAGTTGTCTATTAGACAAAAAAGGGAGTTTGTAATTTGAAAAAAATGGCAACAAAAGAAAATAAGATATGAAAATGAATAAAAACAAAAACAAGTTGTTCGGTTGAATATTTAGAAGCAAGTCAAGGTTTCCTATCGTGCAAAGAAGTTTTTCTGCTCAAGATCGCAGAATTTAAAGAATTACTGTTCCACCACAATGTATAACATCAAGCGTTAGTAGACTGCGTATGTGCATTAGCGTATACATGACCGTATAAAATAAGAAGTCTGTGACTGAACATAATCACATTGCGACTAAGACGAGCCGCTCTGTTGCTATAGAGCTGCAGTTTGTTTACCTTCAAACTGCAGCTCCTCTCTTTTACGACAAATGTTTTTTTTCCCACATGAAGGTGTGACACACAGAGACAGAGACACACAGACAGAGACAGAGACGATGAATGAAAGAGGATGAACAGGATTAACAAACCTTATCATCTGGTTTCCCTGCCTCCACACACTCTTCAATGTAACTGACCAGAGAGTCGACCAGACCTCGACACTTTCTCATCACCTGTCGGTGGTTTTGCTTTGCACTGCTGAGGTTTCTGTTCAAAAAGAAAAACACAAGTCCTTTTTCTATTAGTCAGCACAGAAAATGCGTTTTATTCATGTTTTAAACAATGATACAAGTGTAAAATACAACTTTCTGTTAATAGTTGTCATTATTATTGCTCTCTGGTAGAAGATAATAAAGGAGTGGTTCCGGCGCTGCCTTGGATTTATCAGTAGTTTGATGAGTAACAGTTTTCAGGGAGTGATTTACAGGAAAATTTTTGATCTGGTGTGATATTAATTAAACCGTTCCTTAAAAGAAATCAAAAGTAATCTTGATCGGCCAGAGACGTAAATACGTCAAAAATTACAGCTTTGTCTGTCAGATGTCTAACACCGCAGCCGAGATTCAGTCGATCAGATAAAAGTTACGACCTGTAAATGTGGTTTGAATGATGCTGATGCTTTGTATTAACTTTGACAATATCATATCAAACAAGATGAATATCCGGAGGAACTATTTCCTAACAGAGAGCTCTATAATACTGAATCATTTTGTTATTGACCATTGTGATGTGTAGATGTGTTGTATCAGTCTTGAAAGAAAGAAGGAAATGGAGAAAGAAAGAAAGAATATATGAGTGTCTGCAACTAAAATATAAATAAACGTGAATAAAATGACTTTTCCATTTGGTTCTGCAGTTTGGAAACATGTCGACAAAGGGGATGAAATTCTATCCAGTGCTCGCTTGTATGTTTTCTTACCTCAGACACCCGGTGGCGTGATAGAAGACCTCAGGGTCTTGGTTGTTACTGTTGGTTCGGTCAGGACCTGTCGTGTAAGGCAGGATCACGCGCTCCATTAACACAGGCAACGCACTCTTCAGCAGGTCGGGCTTCAGCTCGTCTGCAGACGACAGGTTCCACAGGAGACCTGAGGAGAAAACACGTTAGTGTCTGTGCCAAAGATCCGTGAATTCATTTTGACATTTACAGGCTTTTATACGAGTGATTTGAACAGTTCAGATGACATCATAGAGTGAACAGCTCCTGCTTCAGCACAACACTCAGAACAACAGTTTGAATATAATAAGATTTTCATTCGAGGTTTATCACTAGAAAAACACTGAATGGATTCTGGCAGCAGGCTGGAAGCACGAAAACACCGGTGTGATTGACAGCAGGATCTGAGCAGGAATAAGTTTTACTCCACACAAGTTTCTCTCTGTCGGACTTGTTTGCAGAGTTAGGTGTATGTGTGTGTGCACAGTATAAATGTGCATGTGTCGGCCTGCGAAGCTCAGAGCGAACTCACACCTGTCAGCTGTTTCTGCAGATCCAAAGAATCGGTTTCCTTGAGCAGAGCCACGATCTCTGTGAGGCCTCTGCGATGTATGGCCTCCTTGCTGCTGTTGCTCTTGAAGGAGAGGTTACGGAGCGCGGCCGCGGCCGTCTCGCTGATCAGAGAATTGTGGCTGCGCAGCAGCGCCACCAGAGGAGGGATCCCGTTGAGTTTCAACACCTGAGAGTCGAGGAAAAGAAGAAGAAGCTGCAGGAGTTAGCGCAGCGGAGGAACAACAATTTATCACCACACAAAGAACTTATGCTTGACATTAACGTTGGTCTCTCTCTGGTGACTTGATCACAAGCGGACAGCTCTGATGTCAGAATACTCAGCTATGATCCTCTAAGAATGTTAAATAGACTGCTGAGCCTTTCCAGTCTTATCCACCACTCAAAGCATGTCACAATACAACTTGTTCTTTTTCTATCACTCATCATTCCTACACGGCCAGCACAGCCATCAGGGGTTATTCGGGGTTAAATATCTTGCCCAAGGACACTTCGGAGGAGCCGGAGTTGAACCATCGTTCGTGGTCGACCCTCTCCTGAGCCACAGTTGACCCGAGGACACACATTCTTGCTGGCAAACAAATAAAAACCTTACACGTTACGTAAACTCTGACATTTTTAGAGAAATATTATGAACGCATCAAATCCTCTCGGACAATTTGGTTTGCCAGGAACACGCATTGTATTGTTTGAATTTCTTCTTCTTCTAATGTGAATCTACGTACTTAGAGACCGTCCACTTGTGATTGGATCATCCAAGCTGTACATTAACGCCAGAAACTTCAAGTTAAAATTATAGGTTCAATGCAAAGTCTACATTTTCTGTGATGGTTTGCAAAGAGTAAAATTGTTGAGCTTACTTTGAGAAATAGCAGGTAAGAAACATGTCAGTGGCATTTGCAGTGTTTGTAGGTCACTCGGAGGTGATAGTGTAGACACACTACAAACAGTCAAAGGTGAACTGGGCCTCGAGGGAACACAACATACTTCTGCCTCACAAACAGGACAGTCTTGACAAAGGCCAATAGTTTGAATTGACATGGTAATGACCGAATTTTCATTTTAGCAGGAAGATAAATTACACAGGTAAGATATTTCCTCCACTTCTTCCACTTCTCAAAAGTTCCCACACAGAATCTCAGGTTACACGAGATGGAAATGATAAACGGTGAAAATATGAAAACAAATCACCTCCTCTTTCGCATGGTCGTTGACGAAAGTGTTGTGCTGGATGTAGGAAGCTCCGCAGTGCTGATGCGTCTCATCGTTGCTGGAGAGACAAGACACAGCCTCGTTCATGGTGATGTCCGCAACGCCACTGTTCCCGTTCGACCTGGAAGAAAAAAAGATCACAATCTATACGAACGCTGGATTTGTTCACTGCCTCTCCGCCCAAGATGTTGTGTTTTCATTCTTTTGTTTGTTTGTTAGCAAGATTACATAAAAAAAACTGAACGAAATATCTTCAAAACAATCAATTTTCCTTGATTTCCCAGGGAATGATTAACCGAGCTTGCCGGAAAAAGATCATGCATGTTCAGAGAATTGATACAGTATTTATGAGTGTGTACAATTTGGTGTAGATCCAAATAAAAATCCAGTTCGAATGGATTTAATTATGGTCTGTTGGGCCTTGGTGGAGGTATGAGCTCTACAGAGTGTCCTTGTTGTTTGTGGGATAAATTCTAAGCTTGATAAAAGGTAGGAATTACTGCCTTTGCAAGCCAAGTACGTCACTTCGACAGGGGGGGGGCGGTTTGAGCAAGTTGTTTTGGCTAAAATTAGCTGGGGGTGAAATCACCATCACCACTACCATCTGACATCAGACAGCTCACCAGAGAGAAGTGGTTCAAGTCTTCCCATTAGAGACGTCGGTCTGATATATGGCCTGAGTATGTGCTCTACCAAACAGGGCGGCTAGTCAATAGGGGTCGCTAACAGTAATAATATATGTTTATATATGAAATGTGAATGAGTGTAACATGTATAATCTGCAAGTAAAATGAAGATGTTTCTTCCGGGGGCGCAAAGACATAAAAGAGTGCGCCCCCCCCAAGAATATATTCTCACCAGCCGTCACTGCTACCAAGCATCCGTCTAGTATGAAACATTTTAATAATATAATTTGAAATGAATGAAGCTAGCTTGTTCCCACTCACCCAAAAACTTCTCTAGTCTTGGTTGTGACCTCAGGGGCCACCGGCCATGGATGTGTTACGGGCCCATCCGGCTGGCTGCTGTTCAACAGCTTCATGGATTTCATCGGAAATGTGCCGTTGCTGGTGTACACACTTTGGCGTGAGCCTTGGGCGATAAACTGACTGGAGGGCCTCTCTGCCCTCATGGTACCTTTGCTGGAGGGCAATCGCTGCAGAGGCACAGAGGAGTGATTTGCAACGGTGCGCCGCCGGGCCAGATCATGCTCGCTGCGGCTGGTGCTGGGTTGACTGACAGCCATGGTACCGAGGGTGGCGTAACTCCTCTTCTCATACTGAAAGGCAGCGGCTGCTGGATTCCTCCTGACGGTTGATTCCTTGGAGTTGTTGACAACTTGCTGTTTCATACTTTTCTCAAAGCTGAGCTGCAAAGCCAAAGAAAACATGAGTTTCTAATGAGTCCTGTCTCGTGAAGGTTGGTTTGCCAGAAATGAAGAGATGTACATTGGAGCCGGGCAAAGTCAGATTAATTTATGAGAGATGTGGTTGTGGCTGCGTCTATGAGGGATGAACTGATTTTTGGGTGAAGAAACACAGACTCTGCAAGTATCTGGAAACAGGTTTGAAGTAACAGGTTTTTGGGACTGAAATGTTAGAAAGGTCATCCAGGGACATCAAACGCTTCAGACTCTCAATACACGGTGTAGTTTACAGTACTGCACTAAACAATCCCTCCCCTGGTGCTTACAGTATTTTTGACATTTAATTTAGTTTCCTATTTTTAATTTTTTTTATATTTGTTATATTTATACTTGCACAAATACACCACAGCAAATTCTTTGTATGTGTTAAGCTGCTTGGCAATAAAACCCGATTCTGATTCTAACCTGCAAAAAAGCAAACCCATGAACTTGTGGTTGTTTCTTGTGCCAATACTGTAAAAAAAACCACACGCTAAAATACAGGTGAAAAACAGAGATTAATTTTTAATCTACTGGGAGTCGCAGGTTAGTTTCAGAACAGAGCTGGAGGCAGAATTTTATTTACACTGACCCAACCCTCTAAGGAATGTTTGACTGCCAACCAAAAAAAGAAAAGAATAACGCTTTGATTTTTTACGTTTCATTGAGTCATCTGACATTGGCAACAGTGAAATGATGGATCAGCTGCTCGGAGAACAATTTCGGTCTTGACCAAAACACTAGGGTCAAGATATTCAAATGCAACTGAAGCTACTTGTCTTGAAGAAATCATCTTGAGCTGTTGGGGACACTTTTTGGGGCTTATTTCTCTGACAAGTTCATTTCAACCATGACTGGCAGCTGTAATCTAAATGAGGTTTCCCAGCAACAATCTTGCATTAGCTTCGGCTCGGTCACACAGTTCTCTCTACGACAGCACAGCGATGAGCATATACTGTCATCCAATGGTGCATTGAAACCCAATGGTGCATTGAAACCCAATGGTGCATTGATAAGCGTTTTAACTGACCCTTTTCGACAAGCCGTTTCCAAAGAAAACGCTTCCATTGGACGAGGTCAACTGAGTCTTCAAAGGATCAGCAAACACAGACTCGTAGGAAGGGCCTGCAGAGAAATGAGCTGTTATCACACAGATGTATAGAGCGTAGGAAATCTGATCGTAATCTAAAAAAAATCTGAAAACCAGCCATCATCAACATTGAGACAGAATGGGAACGTGAATAAGTGTAAGTCTATGAATCCCTCAACACACTGTTAAACATCACACTGCAAGATCTGAGTGACATTTTGATGATGAGAAACTTCCTGAAGCTTTCAAGCAATTTCATTATCGTTTTAAGGTTCTCAAATGAAACTAAAAAACAACGGCATCTGCTTGTAAATGCAAGAAAATAATGTAATAAACATAAATATACATATAAATGTGTATAAATCAAATTTTTACAAATAATTAAAACATCCTAAAAAAGTATCAAGGACGTTTAAACTACATTTTCAAAAATCAACTATTGCTGCTCATAACTCAAACAACTCTAAACTATAGCAACAACATGTCTGATCTCTATTGTCCCTTAATCTATATCCTAATTACTACCAGCGAAACTGTGGAGTAGCTAAACAAAGCATTACAGATTCATTTCCACATTTAAAAGTTCTGCATCTTGGAGCAACATGTGTTTAAATGTAAAAGCCCATTAAAGCCCCAGGGTTGTGTGTGTGCGGGCCTGGATGAGGCCGGAGAGGGCCCTCACTTGTCGGGGAGAAGGAGCTGGAGCCGCTCCTGCTGCTGCTGGTGGTGGACTTTCGGGACTTGGTTCTCCGGAGAGACTGCACTTGTTCCAGGACGCGCTGATTCCCGGAGCTGCACTGGTTCTCGGAGGGGACCGCGAGAGACGTGTCGTCCACGTTCCCGATGGAGATGACGGACTTCAGCGGATCCAGACTCGTCATTTTGCTTCTTCGTCAGTGTTTTCCACCCGGAGCTGAGCTGCCTGGAGCCGGGAGCTGAGCTGCGGAGCGGCGGGGATGTGTGAGAAAGAGAAGAGCACCTTGTCCTGTACGCCCCGTGCCACGAGGCCGCGCCCCGCGCGCACGATGCACCAACAACACGTGAGGTGTACTGTCATGAACTCTCAAGTCTGTCTGTCTGTCTGTCTGTCTCTATCTCTCTCTGTGTATATCTGTCTGTGTCCCTCTCTCTATGTCTGTCTGTCTCTCTGTCTGTCTGTGTCTCTCTATGTATATCTGTCTGTCTCTCTTTGTATATCTGTCTGTGTGTCCCTCTATCTCTGTCTGTCTGTCTCTCTGTCTGTCTGTGTCTCTCTGCCTTTCTGTCTCTCTCTCTCTGTGTCTCTCTCTCTCTGTCTCTCTATCTCTATCTATTTGTCTCTCTGTCTGTCTGTCTCTGTGTGTCTCTGTCTGTCTGTCTGTCTGTCTGTCTGTCTGTCTCTCTCTCTATGTCTCTCTCTGTCTCCTCTGTCTGTCTCTCTGTGTCTGTCTGTCTGTATGTCTCTCTC
Source organism: Hippoglossus hippoglossus (assembly GCF_009819705.1). Lineage (NCBI taxonomy): Eukaryota > Metazoa > Chordata > Actinopteri > Pleuronectiformes > Pleuronectidae > Hippoglossus > Hippoglossus hippoglossus. The sequence continues at coordinate 7,139,439 of NC_047155.1, forward strand.
TCTCTACTATCTCTGTCTGTCTCTCTCTCTCTCTCTATGTCTCTCTCTGTCTCCTCTGTCTGTCTCCTCTGTCTGTCTCTCTCTCTGTGCACTTCCTCTCAGTGATTAATGTCTCTGAGGTTTTATGGAGGACGAGCAGGTGAGTAAAGATTCCCACAGGCCAACAGATTCTGCAGGTGTCTGGAGGCCACTGATATTCAAGCAGGGAACACTTTTATGGCACTTTTTCTTTTCTTTGTTCATTGTCAAGCAAAAGTTTTAAAGCCTGATGTGACAAAAAAACATTTAAAAATCTTGTCATATAAAGTCATCGCATCAACTCCAAAGAAATCCAGCGCACCCGAATGGATTATGGGGGGATTTTGTGACGATGAAAATGAAATGAATAAATAAAATAAATAAAACTTGACAACCCTGCAGCTGCAAAGCAGGAACTTCGACCACTGGAGGTCAGCGAAAACACATCCTGCTGCATTTACACTTATTATGGTCTGTTCACCCCAAAATGACAGAACATCTTCCAGGTCCTGTTTGGATTTATGTGAAACATATTTCTGCCTGCGTCACAGAAATCCTCATGTAATCATCCTCTGCCACTGCAGTTTACCCCAGTATGTGTAGTGGTGTCTGTGGTAAGAGGTTTTGCGTAATGTGCATATTCTCTGTATTTTCATTCCAGTGCTTAAATAAAATGGTTAAACGTCTGTCCCTGGTCTTCTCTCCTCTCTTTCTGTGCCTTCATCTCCCCGGAGGTGAGACACATGTCTGATTCTGCCTCAGTTGTCTCTGTTTGATGTTTGCTCACCACGTGAATTCTATTCTCTGGTATTTTTGGATGTGCACTGTACTTTGTGACGTTCATTGACGTTATTTATGATGGTGATTCACTGCCCGTGTGGCTCCTGGATACAGAACAGATCACAATGTGTAACAAGGCCTGTGTTCCAAACCAACAGGTTCTCTTACGTCAATAAGAGTTAATTAGAGTATCTACCGTCTATTCCTTATAGTATGTTGGACAACAAAGCCTTCTCTCTTCTTATGTTGCATTAACAGTTCAATGTTGAAAACTCAGACTAAAAACAGTTGTACAAAACTTTATAAAAACAGATTTTCTCTAACTGTTCTTTACAAATGTTCTTAAATGACTGAGTGCAATGGTGTGCAAGATTCCTCTATTATTTTTTTATTAAATTCGTTATAACATTTTAAATGCACTACACCCATGGATGGGCCTCCCCTGAGGGAGTACATGTGCTGACAGGACAGTTTGATCTGGTAACTTTGGAGTCTCCTCCCTCAGAGTGTCTTTCCTTTATCTCCACATTGCTGCCAAAGAACCAGTTTGGTTAATTGTCAGCAGGAAGTATTTTCATTTGAAAAGTTGCCCGTCAATCGTAGGGTGTCCTCTTGTGGTGAAAGAGTGGAACTGTTGTGCATCAGTGAACATTTCTGTGGACTCATTTATACAAAACCAGTCCAGACGCACGAGTAAGTAAATATCTTTATTATTGCTTAATTATCATGCCCATCACAATTTTCAATTGGAATGAACATCAGGAATCATCTGAAATTCTAAGATTCATAGTAAAATTTAAGTATCTTTCTAATATCTAGGTTATAATTAAGAATTTATATTAAATCAATCAGTCGTGGTTTGTCTCCAGCTGAGTCTTAACACTGTTTTACAGCGATATGTACATTAAGTCGTCTCCCAGAAAACATCCACAGAAGTCGTATATCAGTTTAGTCAACCAAGTGCAATGCACATGTAAGATATATTAAGTGATTCATTTAAAATTCCTGCAGCACAAGATGCTTTGTAAAGTAAATTCATGCGATTTGATTAAGTGAAAGTTAAGAGCATATAAAGCAGAATCTTCAGCACATTCCTACAGCTTTACTTTGGTGTGTTAGTGACTGAACATGAGAACTGAGATACGCAGGTAAAATGTGCCCCCTTCTCCTTCACTATATATATTCTACACTGAGAAGTCGAAACTGGCCTGAGCATCCTCGTTTTTTCTAAGTTTTACTTCCCAGTGATCTGGTCTGCGGAGTAAAAAACATGTAACAGATCTGAATGTAAACCTAAAATCTTTCGGAGTGTCGGTGTCTCGTGTGCATCCCCTCTGTAAGTAAATCTGCCCACAGTCTGGACCCTCTACGATTGTGCGGTGGACTCTCTAAAAATCACAAAGGGGGAAGCATGATATCAAAAACAGAAACAACTGGTCCCAATGATACTACTGGAGGGTGGAATGCAAATTGGGCCTGAGGCTTGACAAACACAGTAGGTCATCGTTATGACGTTTAAGCACAGACATGTCTCACTGTCTAATAGGAAGAACACTTGTGGAGCTGCATAGAGGGAAATCTAGAGGTAATCAAGGGCTAACGACGAATATGTATGTATACATATGTAGAAAAAGTATAAAAATGCCAAAGCATGATTGTGTACAGCACGACTATCTGAAACGTTCTTCGATTATAGCTCAACTCCTGCATTCTGCGGTACAAATCTAAATTTCTAGGGCTTAAAAACACATTCAGAGGAGCGACGACTTCCTCAAACATCCATCGTAAAGCTAATTTCAAAGGCTTCATTACAGGGAGCCAGTTTTGACCCAGTTAGCTCTGACGTTACTCCTCTGGGTTACATGCACTGAGACCCCCTGGAGGCTTCCGCGCGGCGTTGAGGGCCTGAGCCAAAGTAAAGCCCCGAAGACCCTCCTGCAGACTTCCTACAGCCAGCCTCATCTGGTCCTCCGCCCCCTGGAGAGACTTCACCTCCATGGTGTAGAAGATGTACAGCATAGTGGTGGTCAGCAGGATGGCGAAGCAGAGCCCGGCCAGCAGGTAGAAGGATGTGGAAGGGAAAGGCTGCTCAGCTCCCAGAGCCAACCAGGGCACGGCAGCGATGGCCAGCTCCAGGAGCAGCAGAGCCACCCCCATCACCCCGGTGCGCTTCGCTGTGTAGCGCATCCTCTCTGCGCAGTGCAGGCCGACTTTGACTTCAGTACGGGCCTCTGTCACGATGTCAACCAGCTCGGCCAACTTCCCTGAGGACAAGACGGAGAGCAGCAGGTTAGCAGCACTGTGAGGTTGTGATTAAGCTCTGATCGGAAGGATCAACGTTAAATTAAATATTCATCGTCTTTCTTGTAACTTATTGTTCCGGACGATATTAAATCCATGATGACATTTTAGCACAGACCACAATGTTACAGCAGCCGACGTAATGAACTTTTGTGATGTCTTGCTCATTGTACTGGTTTCAAAATATTCTAATACGTTGATGACAAGACCTCTCTGACTTCCTCTGTTCTCAAAAGTGAGAAGTTGATTAAAAAAGACACATAGAAATCCACTTTACAATATCATAATTTAAATTACAGGACGAACAGGAGAAAACAGAAAAGATAAAAGCAAAACAGCAGGTGAACAGAAGGTGTAACAATTTGAACAGGATTAAAATCACTGGCCAGCACAAGGTCACCCCAGAGAGAAACCCAGTTTTAATAATGGGCTAAGTGTAAACATCAGAATGCCAACATGCTCACATTTAAAATCTAAACATGAATTTTCTTTTTTAAATGCAGATAGTAAAACAACAAATTTTAGCTACAAACTAAATGTAGGGTATTTTTGTAGGTCGCATTCTTATATTTGCAATCATTCTAATTCCAAATGAATGGACTAATAAACCAAACTTCTGGACCAAAATGGATCACAAAACTCATTACGATTCATCCTGAGGGGGCACGAAAGTCTGAACTAAATTTTATTACCGTTGAGAAAGTGACGGGCCAACAATTTAAGAAACAAAACCATTCCCATGCCACCTGATCTGCATAGTTACCAACAATAATACCTGTAGAAGAGTCTTTTAAATTCTTGTCTCTTCCCGCCCCAGGTGGAGTGTGGGTCTCCAGCCTCAGTTCAGCGGTCAGAGCCTCGTGATCGGAGTACGGGAAAGGTTGGTCGGCGACGGAGCCTTTGGTGGTGGACATGGAGTCGCAGAAAACGTCTGTTTTAGGAGAACCCTGAGAATAAAATACATTGCAAAAAAAACACATATTGGTATGAACAGGAAGTGATAAAAACAAAGCAAGGTGTGTCAACGTAAAGTTTCCACTCACTTTGAACAAGATGTAGTCGATTCGGATTCCTTTCTCAAAGGGAACAAGGTCCTTTTTATTGGTGAAAGGGTTGTCGGCTATTAGAGTGATACCATCCTCACATCCCTGCAACAGAAAAAACATGTCTAATCACAACAGGAATCAATTTCTATCTTTACAACGCACTTTTGCAGAATTCACCATTACTTCTGTCAGTTGTGATGAGATTTTTCTTAAGATAAGGTTCAACAATGACACGTAAGGAAACACCTTTGTACACATACACTCTGGTCAATGATAAATTATACAGTTGTACTTTTTCATGATATTTACGTTGGTGCATGCAAGACGTTTTAAAGTAACTTGGATGATACCAGAGTATTAAAGACATGGTCAACCTCGCTTTTTTATCAAAAAAATGGCTTGAAGAACGCAGGGTGACTGAAGTAAAATATCATCATAACGGATACGAATTCCGGCCGTCACAACAACAAAGATACTGGTTAAATCTGAACATTATTATTACCTACATCAAATTTATCTGTCTCTAAATAGGAGTCTCGGAGTCCAGTGTAAGACATCAATAGTCTGTTCCCGAGGTCCTGAGGGTGCAGGTTGAGGTCACCACCTAAAATAACCATATCTGCTCCAGCAGAGGTGTGCCTGATGGATGCAGAAAAACACATTAATGGATAATTAATGAAAAATATCAAACTGTACAGCAGAGCAAACAAACAGTGGTTGGAATTGTGCAGAATGAAGAAGCAAAGAGACAATACCGAACAAACTGCTGCAGCTCCCAGGCCTGGACCACTCTGTGAGGTAGATACGAGTCCTTCTCTCTGCAGTACTCCGCATGCAGCTGAAGTCAATACACAGGGACAGAATCAATTGATCTGTTACTTTTACTCATTTGGCTGATGCTTTTATCCAAAGTCACTTTACAACACTGAAGTCTCTTCAATGCAATACGAGACCTCAGGGAGACAAACCCTGCAGGTTGAAGGAATGCAGTTTTTCTAGAGACGGATGGTGTCTTCAGTGGAATTATTTATTCTCAAGATACCAGGCTGACGAGCTGTACAGAAAGTTAACAAGTTAAAAATTGTATTGCATCATTAGTCCTCATATGGAGCTACTCTATTGGACACATTGATCTAAACCTTGGCTCATCTCAGCATAACATTATGGTGTCTTCTCTATCTGTCTCAAAGAAGGTCAGAGTGTTATCTGGCCTCCAAACTCAACCTTGGCTCCTATAGCTGCAACAGCGATAAGGGGACTCAGTAACATAACACAGATATGTGGTGAATATGTAAGAGACACTATGCAAACTGTGCTGTCTGTCTGTGGCTCGCATATCTCCAGAACTATTCATCTTATCGCCTTCACACTTGGCGATAAGATGTCTGAGGTTCCGAGAAGGTGCAGTGTGGAATTTGGAAGAATTTGGACATTTAATAACTTCAATGAGAATAAACAGGTGACCAGCGCTCTGTAGCAGCAGCAGGGGGGACATCTCAACATAATTGACATTGTTGAGAACCCATTCTCCAGTTCTGGATTCTGTATACTGAGTCAAGCTTCACTGTACTTTGATATATAAACATCTTTGCTCTTTGTGCAGCAGCGGTGGAGCAGCTTCAGGCTTCTCTGGACTGAGTCCTGCAGCAGGTCTGTACTTGCTGTGGCTCAGTTAGTGCAGGTCACTTTTACAGTATCAGAAAGATGCAACCAACATCACCACAGGTCAAGCAAACAGCCCAATTCAAAACAGGCAGGTTTAGAACGGGCACTGCACTAGTAAAGACTAAATTAATTAATAGACTTAAACCATCAATATTTCCAAGTAATTAAGTGCTTAATTTTCTCAATAAGACAGTGCGGGAGATCAGTGAACAAAAAGGTAAGAGCTAGTTGGTCATGTGAGGGTGTGAGAGGTGTTAAAAAGGGGAGGTGCTCTCAGAAGAGACAAGGTTCTTGAAGACGGAGAGAGATGCTCCTGCTCTGATATCATTCCACTATCTAGGAAACACAAAGGAGAACTGTCTGTACCGTCACAGCCTGGTGTTCAGGGATGACAACGACAGATGATAGTCCTCTGAGCTCCACGGGAGCAGTGGAGTGACATGTGCTCTTTTAGCATAAAGACATGTCTCAGCACTCTGCACAATCTCCAGGGAGTGCATTGTAAAAGAAGGGAGGCCCTGCCGAAGGGCACTGCAGTAGTCGAGGCGGGAGATTACCATGATCATCGATCAGTAACAGCATATAATAAACAGAGAGCCGAGAGCTGTGAGGTGTGAACCCTTACATGAGTCACGTAGACATTTGCAGTCACGTTGCCGATGCCTATGACGGCCATCCCAACGGCTTTACCCCCGAACCAGTCTCCATGGTGAGCCTGAATACGAGGGAAATGCAGAAAGAGAATTTAGGGAAGGGAAAAGGAAATATACAATGATCAGGTATAGCAGGAAATAAGAAAACAACAGTGGATCATTGGTCACAGGTTGGTGTGTTTATCTGTCTTTTGCTGTTGCAGTGATGCACTGTGACAATTTAGACTCTTTACACTATCTCCCAGTATGTTTTAGAATCATTCCTTGCTCATCACTTTAAAGATTCCTCCAGCCCTATCTCCGTGTTTTACATGTGACCTTTTAGGCAGTGACTTGTATCTTGAGATCCTTGGGCAGTGGTTTCTTTATCTCTCCCAAAACCCCAGTTGAAAACTAAAGGGAAAGGAGTACTTAGAGTCCGGGCCCTGGGGCTCTGGAATGATCTACCCAGGAAAGATTCATCGGTTGATTCAGTAAATTCTTTTAGGCTCCTTCTTAACGAACTTGTACTCGAGAACCTTTTACTAGAATTCTAAATTTATTTTTGAAAATTTCAAATACTGCCTTTTAAACCTGATGAATTTATGACTTATATGTATTAATTGCTACGTTCTGAAGCACTTTGGAATCTACATATTGAAAAGTGCTGTTTAAATACAGATTACTATACTATTACTACTGACTGAAGAAAAGAGTTGGACTACGTCTTTAAACTGTGTTCAAATCCCTTCCCTCAGCCCGACCAGACTTACCATGTATGGATAACCGTTCAGTGAGTAGCGATAAAGAAATGTGTCGTGGATTCTGTGTTTGGAGAAAAGGGCCAGCCCACTTCCTATGACCCCGCTGCAGAAGGAAAGAAAAAGCAGAATCAAGTTACATGTTCCACACTCAAACACACATTAGCTTCAGAAAAAAAACAAATGCAAGTCATGTCTGGTCTGCATGTAGATCTGCATTATGCTGTGGTAAGTAGGTGTTATCTGTAAGAGATGTGAGAACTTATGTAGTGAAGTTGACATTTCTGAGAGCTGCAGAGGGGATTAAGGATGACGGGCCTTTGATTAATCTCAGTCTTGTGCCTTGGTATGAGGGTCAAGACAGAATTAAGCTGCAAAAGTTAATCCGTCAGGTAGTGGCCCGAGCCCCAGTTAAGTTTTACAGATGGATCAATGCCATGTAAGCAAATTTGTCTGACATGGCTTCGGGGAACCTTTTGAAGACGGAGAAACGTTTTTCATGAATTCTGATCACAGACTGAAAGAAACTCAAAGGTAACAAGATGAGAAACGATTGCACAGCGACCCTGTGACAGGAGTAGAAGCTTTACCTTTTGAAGTAATGAGAGTGAGGGTGGCTACAGGCAAGTTTCTTTTTCAGGGACATGTAGTCTTTCTCACTCCACACCTGAAAGAAAACACAGATGTTGTTCATATGCATATAGAATACACAGAATATAACTACGTGCATGAGCTGAGAAGTCCGTTCAGAGGCTCCACACCACTGACCTCTTGCAGTAAGACAATATCGTGCTCTTCTCGGCACAACATGTCTCCAATCATGACGTAGCGCTGGGAACATTGTTTGCTGCTGTAACGGATCCCCCTGAAAAGAGAAGCAAGGAATAATGGAAAATGTTTTTTTGTGCAAACATCTGTATAGACAGAAAACGGTGCAATGAGTCACAACTGCTGGTCACATGGAGCTCAGCACCCATTGAACAGACTTAGTCTCCAGCTTCTTATTCAAACTATGTGAAAGGTTTTACAACAGGTTGATATCAGCTCTTATCTATATTGATTAATTGATTTATTTGATCATTATCATTCTGTTTCTCTGCTCCTGTTTCTTTGTCTAATTCTCATTTTATCCACTTGTCTGGTTTTATTTCTTCTTTGTGAAGCACTTTGTAGCATTGTTAAATAAAGTTCATTATAAACAAACCACAGCCACTGACCAGCAGTTGAGAGAGAAGACCCGGATCCTGCTAGAGTCTGTGTTCGTCATGATGACAGATCAGCGGATCAGTCGTTTCAGATCAGGAGAGATGACTCAGCACCTGATGAGACACATACAAATGATGTTAGATGTTGATTTTTGTTATCTAATCTCAAATAACCACATTACACACAATGGACACATGATGAGGTGAACACATCCTGCAAATACATATTAACACTGATAAAAAAGGGACTTTGAGAGATAGTCAGCTGGAACTAGTAAGTAAAGGTTAAAATGCAATGTAAAAATATACAATATGAAAGGGCACATAAGTCACGAGTCTGAGTGAGACAGTGCACATTAAAGACTGCACAGTAAGCTTCAAAAGTGCAAACTAAGCAGACAGGAGAACTAAACCTCCAGTTCTTGTACTTTAAACAATTCAGCACATTTTCCATTTTTAACCAATAACTGTAAAAACATCTCAACCATTCAACTTGAATTGTTTCATTAGATTAAAAAGTACAGTGCAAATATCTGTGAAAATGTGGGAGGTTAAGTTGAAGTAAACTGAACTATGCAATGAGCAAAAGAACGATAGAAATATACACTGTATAAATGAGGTGTCAGAACCGAGCTGACCCGGTCGGGCCTCGCTGTGCAGCGCAGTGGGGAAATGAAGAGTTAATAAAAAAAGGAGACAAAGTCAAAAGGCATTCCCTCCTTTCTCCTGGGAGTGCAACAATACGCCGGCCCCACACAGAGTGCTGACATGGCTTTGCTCTGTCTTAAGAAAAGAGGGGGAAGCAACTGTGTGGTGAATAGAATCCAGGGGCAAATGATGCCAGAGGTAACGGTTGATTTGTAACGGGCAACACAAGCTATTTGTCGTGTCAGTACAGAGAGGAAAAAAAACAGCACAGAAACACACAATTCCCCTCAGAGTTTAAAATACTTAAATACATTTTAACTTGTACAGTGCATCTGTGTGTGTACATCCAAAGTACTGAGGGGATGCTGCATCAATCACAAAGGATTGCACAGACAATACATGTCATAGCCAGGGTAACAGTGGCCTCCTGTAGAACTGTCTCCATAGAGAGAAGTACGAGCAGCGGTGTCGTGGAATTTGTTGGTCACGGCTAATATTGATTTGTTTTCTGTTTAATGTGGTTTGTAAGAAGCTAACAGATAAAAAAGGGGGTTTCTGCAGGTTTCACCTGGTTAGATTTAAGACTTTTTAAGACCATAACTAAATTAATTTACGACCTGTGTCAAGCACAGACGACACACGCATGCCGCCAAAACATTTCTCTTGAAAAATTATTTTAAAAAGGATGAGGGAGGCAACGTTAAATGAACAATTATCCTAATCAAGACCTTTTTTAAAGTATTTAAGTTTTAGTGCATAATATTTTAACATATTTAAGACTCTTAAAGGCACCACAATGGGACCCTATAGAAACCAAGAGAATACAAACTATTCATAACATCTACTTTATATTTTTAGTGTCTTATATTTTTGCACAATATTTCTTGTTGTGAACCTTAGTTCTCAGATGATCTTATCACATAGAGATAATCAGGGTTTGATTGTCTTCACCTCACCGTCTTGTTCTAGTCCTTAAGGTTCCATTGTTTTTGCTTGACCTCTGTGTAGTTTTTATTCTTTGATTGTGTTATTTCCTGTTTTTATCTTAATGTTTGTTTTGTACAGCACCTTGTAACTTTGCTTTTGAAAGGTGCTTTATAAATACAATTCTCTCACTTATGAAAAGAGATGATTTGATTATTTTCTCTATCATACATGACAGTAAAGTCAATATCCTCTGACTTTGAGACACAAAATAAAAGATTTAGAAGATGTCAGTTTCAGTATTAATAATTTTTCTGACACTTTAAGTCAAATATATGAAACAATAAATTAATCCACAGACGATTTGATACTGGAAAACAATAATCAGCTGCAGAGATCTGAATTGAAAATCAGAAAATCTGAATCAGAGCTGCAGAGGCTGAGCAGCATTAGCTCGTAGATGAGGGGAGAAAGTTCGAGCTAACACTGAAGTCCCACCTGCTCCATTAGCTTTATGAACACGTCCTCCGCTGGACCCGCACACCACTGAAACCAGTAGAGAACCGGCAGCTCCACCATTAAACACGCAACTGGGACATTCAGCCCGTTATTCAATTGGAGATAACGTCACCAGCCCGCTGCTCGACTCCAGCTAGCCCCTTAGCTCCGTGTGTGTTTACACGGAGCTGGACGCTAAACTCTGCAGCTCCCGTCACTCGTGGATTTGTATCTCTCGTCCGGTTCAACTCACCTCACGAACCTGTGGAATCCGCCGAAGTGAACCGGGACCGTAGTGGGTTTAACACCGCAGCGTTAGGTTTCTGACCGTGGAGCCGCAGCACTTCCTTGTAGCTGCTAGTGCTGGTGTGATTCCCCCCCCACCCCCCCTCTCGGGTTATTTATAAATGTAGTGTATGTGCTTAGTTAGCATGCACCGCTAACACACTAGCTCAGCGCCGTGGATCCGCTCTCATCGCTCCGTGTTGTCTCTGTCGGTGTCATGGATGCTTTATACGAGCCGGTGTCCGGTCAGCTGGGATTTGTATACGTTCGTGACTTCCGGTCGAGTTTTTTACCCTCAGAATAAAGCGGAGGCTCGAGCTGTGTCCGCGTTGAGGTCATTTTGAGCCCACGAGTGCACGTGTGGATCACTTTCATTTCGGTTATAAGCTTTGTGATTACTCAAGTACAAAGAGTGGATTTCAAATATCCTTAAAATCCACTTCTTTTTATAGAAGCGTTTATTTTGAAGACCTGGCTTCCGGTTTGGGTCCGCCTCAGGCGCGGTTCATTCTGGAAAGTTGAGTTCTTTCAGCTTCAGTAAAATAACTTCATTAAAATCAGTGGATTATTAACTTACCCTTATTTACATTTACTCATGCACTTCTCTGTCCTGCAGATTTGAGATATGTGTACTCTACTTAGTACTTGAGTATTTCCATTTCATGATACTTGTACTCCCATTACAATTCAGCCATAAATAGCCTACTGTAGAAATTATAATAACTTTATTTGTGTCGCACTTTTTTAATACAACCAAGTGCTTTTCAACAAACAATATAAAATCCACAATCAGTAAATAAATTATAAAAATAAAGATACAAATATTAAAGGTCTTAGACATCATACAATAAAAGCATTTTATAGCGATGTGTCTTGAGATGAGAGATAAAACTGATTCTGCTCCTCTTGTCTCTTGTGGCAGATTGTTCCAAAGTGTAGGGCCCTCACGACGAAGACTCTGCCTCCTTTGGTTTTCAGACTTGATTTTGGAAAGGCCAGCAACGCCTTCCCAGAGGATCTCAGGCTCGTGGGGAGATAAAAGGTCTCAATCAATCCTAAAACAAACAGGGCTGATATGGTTCCATTGTGTCAAAAGCTGAGTGGCAGCATTCTGGACTAACTGCAGACTCATTGATTTCTGAGGAAGCATCACACATTGTTTAATCTTTACTTTTACTAAAGTAAAGAATGTGAACACTTCTTCCACCTGTGAAACATTATAAAATTGTCTATTGTAAAAATATATCAAATTGATATATTGTTATATATGTTATTATTATAGAATGTTCTCCAAATTTGCTTTTCTTACATTTCCTCAAGTACTTTCTTCCTCACATGCTCTCGTGTACTTTCTAGTTCCACTTTTTCTACCAGTGACTACAGATTTTCCCGTGCGGTTTTAGGTGTAACACCAAACTCATGATCTGAAATGTGACCCTGTAGAGGATGAACTGCATGGAAAAGACCAGAATATTCACATTTACAGTTACATTTACAAGATTTTCTCTGTGGGTCAATTTATTGTATACACTTGTTAAAGCCCAATGCAATTATTTTTGAAATACTTTGAAAGCACAACTTTGTAACAGCTGATAAAGTTTAAAAACAAATTTGCAGCTGAAATTCCCACACCAGAGTTTGGTGCAACACCCTGAGAGAGAACCCTGAAATAAATGCAAAGTTGTGCTTCAAGTTTAAAACAGGATGGAAGACAACGCTAATATAAATATTTATTACTATATGCCTCTGATATGTTGGTGCAAAAAGAAAAATTGTGGACAAAAAACAAATTTACAAACATGTTTAATAAGTTTTCGGGGGAAAAAATGGCCCCAAAGGCACCATGCGTCTTTTATTGTTAGATACATTTGTTTGATTATATAGTCCAACCTCTACTTTGAAGTATAAAATTGCAATGCACAATGGTAACAAAGACAATATTAAACCACCTTAAACCAAAACACAAAACGAAAAAAAAAAAAAAAACGCCCACACCATTCAGAATATGATACATTAGATATCTCATTATTAATTTTCAATGTCAGCACAGTCACACATTATTTTCAGTGAAGCATATGGCGGACACTGAAAGTCAAAAAGACAACAAAACATTAATCTTGATAATGGGGGAAAAAAAAATGTCTGTATAAAAGATGGATTGAGAAAACCTGCTAGAGGAGGAGTGTTATTGTATCTAGCTCGTGAAATATGACATTCAAAGCCAGGTGCAATTATTCCACCGCACAAATATCTTAAATTTGAACCTTTATAGCAAAATTGTCCAGTGAACCACATAGAGTAGACACGTGTCCAGCAGTGACTCATGGGACGACAGTGAATCCTGTCTCTAGTTCAGAGTCCTGCAATACTTACACATTCTCCATCACAGTGGAAAATGATCGATACATCTCCAGGACCCCCCCCCCCCCCCCCCCCCCGCCCCCTCCCTCCCCCCCCCCGCTATTTGTTCACCAACCCCATAAATAACAATCAAAGGTCATACTCCACAGCACAGAGACAATAGCTCTCAATAATTATTAAGTTTGATTTCAAAATTATTTCATGTGTAAAAATGTCTTAAATATCAAAACTGAACTTTTCTGGCTGGATGCAGCCTCTCCGCACATTACGCGGAGAGACGGGTGAAGCAAATGAGCCGTCTTCACAGCATACGATCTCTTTTTTAAACAAAAGAAACAGTGATTCACTTCTCTTCACTTTAGCCATGGTCTGAGTTTGAGTGCTGAGTTAATATTGATCACAAATATGAACATAAAGGTCACCCTCCCTGTCCCCCTCCAGAAAAACAAACACTCCTATGTAACACGTATTCCTTTAGCATCCACTGACTCACAGTACAGAAACAATTCTTTTTTTTTTTTCTCTTTTCAATTAGGCTACATAACTCAAGGCAGAAAATAAGCACTGCTGTTGATTCACCCCACTTCTGGATCGTCTTAAGTGCAACCGAGCACATGTCTTCAAACACAGAGAAATAACAGGGGATCTCGTAAGGATTGGTAAAGCCTCGGCTTCACGTCAGGCCGCTAATGGTACAAGGCATCCTTAGTGTCAAAAGTCAGTTATAGATAGATGCTTGTAAGACCTGATTTTTTTTTTTTTACTGTGTAAGAAAACATAAAAAAGCAGAACTTTAATAATACGGTAACACAATAAACCTTCTCCCTGTACACTTGGACTGTAAAACATGGGACTATTTTTTTGTAAAACAACAGGCTACATGAAAATTAGTCATCCCACCCCGTTCCTCTTTGTGCCCAAATACAAAAACTGCCTCGAAATAGGTGTGAATCTGATGTTTCATTAGCTGCTTTCAGACATGCACTGAACTCCAGAGATCCTCCAGACATTCTCAGAAGGGGCTTGTATGTGTGAACGCAAATGTCCGAGTGAGAGCCTGCAGACTTTCTGCGGACCTTCTCCGGGTCAGCCCGCTAGTGAAAACTCTGCAGAAAGTCTGGAGGACCTGATGTGAGAACACAGCAGGAGATCCTCCGTAGGGATTCACCACGAGCGAGCGGGTGTGTTGATGACGTTTCTAACAAAAAACTAAAGAGAAAACAAATATCTCAGGATGAAGAAGCGAAGCCGTACACGTAGAAGACACCGACTACAATGTCAAAAGAGCTTTTGGTGACGAGGGGCCGACGCCGGTGTCGATGGGCTGTAAACAAAAACTAGAGATCTCCACAGCGGAATTAATACGTTACTACCTGCCTCTGGCCTGCAGCACCAGCCCTCACCTGAACGCTCCGGAGATTTCTGTGTTGTCTCTCAGCGGAGAATCTCCTGCTGCGTTGTTCGTCTGTGAAAGGAAACCTCCGGAGAAAGTCCGGATCAAATTCTCCGGACATCCTATTTCCAATTTTTTTCTTTTTTTTTTGACAAAATACACCTGTATGACTATTTTCTGTTCATTTAAAAACAAGAGGTAGTAATAAAAGGCAATTCAAAGTGGCAGGCAATGATATCTTTGGAGAAAAGGCACTTGCTTGCTTTCCTACGGCAACAACATCACTTGGCTCTGGATTTCCCCCTTCTGTGGTTCTGTTGTCTCGACCTTTTCATTCTGGCACACACACACTCCATTATTGCTCAGAGTGTATTCCCTCGGAAAACATCAGGGTTCTTCTCCGCCCACAAAACACATTCTCGCTCCCTCAATAAAAACATTTCGAGCTCCATCAGTTACCTTGGCAAAAGTGACCCACTTCATCTAAAGCATGTTTGAACACATGGAAAAAATAGCTATAGTTGTTCGAAAAATCCGTAATTCTTCAAAAATTTCTTTGCGCGTCGGCACGTTGAGTATCACTCTTTTGTTTCCTCGTGAATGAATCTGTCCTTGTTAGTTCGGTCTATCATCGTTTGAATGTTTTCTTCTGGTTTTTTTCCTGGATGGTTGAGCTGGTCGAAGAGAGATTGTGTCACGCTTTGTGTCTGGCTTTTCCCCAAACCTCCCTGAAAGAGCTGTTAGTCTTTGACAAGTCTGTAGACGTGGTACTGAGCTCCGTGTTCGCTCGTGGAAACCTCAAACACAAACGCTATACAGAGCAGGGTCTCCTGGGTGTCACGGTTCGTCACCACCTGCAGGGCGAGAACGTAAAAAGGTCAAAGGGGAAACAGGAAGTCGCACATTCTGTTTAGTATTTGTTAAAAGAATAGTTTGACATTTTGACTCTCGTAATCACGTTTAGCAAAATCCGCCTACCAGCCCCTCTATGCTAACCCTACCTCCTCCATGTTAGTGAATGGGGCACTGATGCTGTAATAATAATTTTTCTGATAAGTTTGGACAATGGGAGGAAGTGGAGACGCGTCGTCCATCTTTACTTACGGTCTAGGCTTCATGTTAACTTGCGGTAAAGACAGTGAATATTTGTTCTTCCCCAAAAAATGCCAAACTATTCTTTCCACAATCAAATCATATAATCAACTGTGTTTTACCTGCAGGATGGTGAAGTTTTCAAGAACACTGTTCATCATGTATTTTTCAGGCAAGTGTTTGAGTTTGTGGATGAAGTTGATCATGTACTCGCACATCGGAGAGCGGTGGATCCTGTAAACACACTTTCCTCCTTCCAGACGGGCGTACTCTGTCTGCAACACACACACACACACACAGGACAGCAGTGAGTTTAAATCAAGTTTCCGTCCTGTTTGGTCCATGATCACATTCCTCAGTGTATCTTTCACCTCTACTTTCTCGACAACCTGCTTGCCGAACGAGCAGACTTTGGTTGAAACGGTGATCGTCATGTTCTCAATGCTGCTGTACTGGCTGCTGACACCGTAGAAAGAGCCGGGGCCGTCCTGCATGCCGCTGCTGTTCAGGTCCGCCTGCAGAGCGCACAGATTATATGAGAGATCGGTTCGATTATCAGATCATTAGAGAGCATTACATGTTTTCTCACATTCTATACACTACAAAAGCACCCTTCATACATAACATGCAGCTCAACGTGCTTTACAATAAGATCAAAGACAGATAGATCAGACAAGACAAAAACACATCAGAGCATAATAGCCTTGAAGAATTATCAGCTATTTTTGTTTCTGTTACAAAAAACAACACGGGCAAGAGACAAACAGGAAGTGAAGTGCAGCATACACGATGAAGCAATGTACTGTGCAGAGCCTCGTCAACAACCTCAAGATAGAGTCCCTCACTAATACAAACACCATTGTGTTGCAGGAAAAGGAAGTGGTTTTCAGAAGCTGTATTTCATTACCACAGGTCACTGAAGCCATGAGTCACTGTGAGAAAATAGCTGCAGAGGTCTTTGGAAGTGTTGACGTGTAGCTTCCACTTCACAAAGGAGGAGGAAATTCGATTGGATACAATGAATTCATGAAATCTAATCTATCGCCTTTTGCATTTGAAGTGTTTTACATGAGAAAGTGAGACAGATGTTCGAGATGGGTGTTCGCTGCACGTAAAGAAGATTTCAATGTGAGGAAAAAGCCAAAGGACATAATGGAAGACAAATGTTCAAGAACATCTAAAAACTGGCAGATGGTGACGACTCACCCAGAATTTAACTAGGAAGAAAGCGTTCTGAGGGCCTTTCTCATAAAGCTCTTTGAGCCCGCCCTTCTTCTCAGGGAACTTGTCGTAGATCTGCCGGATGTCCACCGCCTCGAGCAGCGGGTCGCTGTACGAGGGGTTGGTCTGTCCAATGTGGACAAACAGATGTTTGCTGTACTGTGGTGGACAGAGACAAAAGAAACAAGCAGTTTCAAGGTTGAGCTGCAAAAAGTTCTGTAAAGAGACACTGCATTGACTTTTGATGGTTTCCGACATGAGATCTCTACAATAGACCATTTGAAGATTCTGCCCTTCTTAGACTTTGCTTTATATGAGACACTCGAGATTAGAGATGCTCGTCCGACACCAGAATTGTCTTTAAAAAAACTCCTGTGACGTCTTTCTCTGCAGGAAGCTTTAACTCACGTTGTCTGGGTCTCTCTGAACCTCCATGAAGGCCGAGTACTCCAGCATCCGCAGCTTAGAGGAGGCGATGGTCCGGTCCTGCCACACTGGCACTGCTGTGGCAGATGGTGCAGGAGGAGGCGCCAAGGACTCATAACCTGAACCACCCACACACACGCCCACACCCACAAACACACACAGGAATAAGTCACTGTGATCGTGCGCTGTCATTTCCAGGTCACCCACATGTTTGGTTGCATACTCACTTGGTATGGACTGTGGTAAAGGACCTGATAGGCTTGGGTACGGCGGCTGTGCAAAAGTTTTGATACTGAAAGACAGTGAATAACATGATGACACAACGATATATAAACCAAATAGTGACATTGAATAATAATCTGATGCTTGTGGCACATGGGGTTTTTAATATATCTGTATTTTTGATAGAAGTCTTCCAGTTAGTGTCTCGGTGTAAGCATGTGTTGCTGCACCAGCTAGGCGTGAGTCCACCTGCTTCATTGTTTCTTAATGATGCAAAACAGCATCAATTATGGTTTTAATGACAACAAAATTAAGAATAAAATCTAATTAAACATTTGCAGAGTTTCTTACTTTTTCCCTGATCTCAAATTATCAAAAGAAGATTAAGTTTACATCAAATTTGAAGCAGTTAATTTGCTTGGTTTACATCAGTGCAGGAAACATACAGTAACATACAGTGTAGAGGAGGAGTTAGTTGTACTGTGTGCTCATTGCTGGACCACGGCTAGGGGGAACTTACGAATGGCTGGAGCGGCC
Organism: Hippoglossus hippoglossus; assembly: GCF_009819705.1. Classification (NCBI taxonomy): domain Eukaryota; kingdom Metazoa; phylum Chordata; class Actinopteri; order Pleuronectiformes; family Pleuronectidae; genus Hippoglossus; species Hippoglossus hippoglossus. The sequence continues at coordinate 7,157,454 of NC_047155.1, forward strand.
AAGCCCAGGAGGCCTTCCCGGGTTGAGATCTAGAACCAGCCTGGTGTGCAAAAATATGGTCTGTTAATCATGCCTTCCAATACCCACCTGACATTACACCTAACCTCACTGGGTTAAGCATTTACTCGTCAATAGCAACAGTCTTTACAATATACACCACGGTGGGTCCCACCAGATAACATGTGGGGGGTTTACTTACTCCTGAGAGGGTCCCGGCTGTCCTGGGATGGGACCAGGCCAGAACTGGAGAGTGAAAAATAAACAACTGTCAGTAGCTGCTTCAAATTAAAGTTAATATTTCCTAACAGTTCCTTGGGGGAGGTCTCACTCTGTGCTGTTGGTAGGGGGCAGGAGGCAGCGGCGGAAGGTGGTTCTTTATCATACTCGGTGAGACGATCTGTGCAGACGACAGTGCTGCCATGTTCTGCAGGGCTTTGTCTTTAGATGCCTGATCCTACAAACAGAGATGAGGGGAGTCAACCACAAGGTGGCGCCATAACCTAAACATGTATCCATTGCTTTGCATGATCCTGAATGATTAATGGTTGAGTCTATTTACAGCTATCGAAAAACATCTGATTGTAAAATCAATGCATTTTATAGTCTAACAGTCATAGTAAATTCAGGTTTAGCGTAAAATTCAATAAAAACTCTAAATGGAAGATAACACTGATGTTTTAATGATGTTCAAAGAGCAGCTGGACACATGGAAGCGAAGAGAAGAACTGAGAAAATGAAGCAACGTAAACCCAACGATTCAAACTGAGGGTGTGAAGGTGTGTTATCAGAATCACCACAGGAAGAAGAGAATAAATAAAGTAAACGCACTGGCTTGGAATGGAATGCAGTTTTGTTTTCACGTTACGTCTGAGAGTAAATATCCACAAATTCAAGTTTAACCATGCGGATGGAAGTCATGAGATAAGCAGCACAACAAAGCAAACAGATTCATGTCCACGCTGCACGGCACAGTTTATCATCTACAAACACATCTGAGCAGTTTACTTTCATTTCAATATTTTCAAACTTCATCACATCCGCCAAGGAGGCTATGTTTTCATCTTCATGTGTTGGTTTGTTAGCAGGATTATGAAAAACTACTCATCCGATTTCCTTGAAATGTTCTAGAGGGGTGGAGCATGACCCGAGGAAGAACCCATACAATTTTGGTGCAGATGCAGGAATTTTTTTCTTTTCTCTTTCTTTAACTTTGCAAAATGGGGCATTTTGCAGCATTTTTGCTGATCTCTCAGAGAATAATTCATAGATCTTGATGAATAAAAAAATCAGGCATGTTTAGGGGACTGATATTTATGAGTGTGTGCAATTTGTTGCAGATCCAGATAAAAATCCAGATCAGGTTAATTCTGAATTCATATGGGGACTGTTGGGCCTTGGCGGCGGTTTGCTCCCTACTCAGAGCCCCGCTCGTTAAAAATGCATCCTATTGCTCTTTTTTAATGTTTTTTAAATAATGCATTTGAGCTAATTCAGTGATTAATTCTGAGATTGAAAGACAGATGCCTCAGAAGCGAGACCCCAAATCAAAAAGGGACACCTTGTGCAAAGCAAGCAAGACTTTGGCTTTTGGCCGCGGCTGAGGGGGATTGCACTACGTCAGGCAGGATGCGCAGCAGCACTGGGTTCAAAGCGTGACTGTTTCCTGAGCATTGCTTCATTATGGGATAGCGATGGGGGGGGGGGAGAGGCCATGCCAGCAGAGGGCCATAGCAAGGGGACAGTGCACTGGTGCTGCCAAACAAAGGGGAGCAGGGAAGCATATTGCACAAGTCGGATTCACTTACCAAATTCATCGCCTGAATCAAAAAAGAGAGAAACCATTAGTGCTGTGCAGTTTTAACGATGAGTTAAGATTAGTTTAAGAGTTTTGTTTGAGATAAGAGAAAAAACAACTGAAGTTTCTCTTATCTTTCTCAAACTGTAGACATGGTTTTTAAAAACTCATAATTCACACCATGAATAACAGTTTGCTCTGGTTTAGACGTTATGACGGTAAATTAAAGATATATTTCCAAACTATTAATCACACATTTTTTTACTTTTGAATACAGCAAGTTTCCCGAATTGTCTACAGCACATGTAATACGACATATATGATTGAAATAATGCAGTATATATGTATATATATATATAAAAACATTTAATTGGACAAGAGTAAAATGTTGAAATAATTGCAAGTAATTCAACATATGTTTGCACAAAAGAAGGCAAAGGATAAAGACATATTTTGTGACTTTCTGATAAAATTCTGTATATAACTGGGGACCACTTGAGTAATAATTCAACAGAAAGAAAATGATGCAAATAGTCAAATAATTCAAATCCTCAGAGGTTGATTTTTGCACAAGCCTTCAGTGTGGTATATAGATGGCTGGTGCACTGAGACATTTTTCCTTCATGTTTGTTCAGCTGATGCTACAAATTTACTTTATGACCACGAGCCATTTGATCTTAAAAGACATCAACTTAAATGCCGAGTAAATCCCTGAGCAGAGCAATGGCTACAACGGCATTACCAGATGCACCACATGATGATTAATGCTTAAGAGCTCCAAGAACAGAGTTACAGCAGTGACCAAACTATCAGACCAAGTTGAAATCATGAAGCATAATAAAGTTTAAGATGAACACATGAGGATAAAATGATTTTATAAATAATCAAACAGATGTCCAATCAAATATGTCATGTTTTGTGAAGGAATGAGGATGTGTGTGCAAAAAAAGAGTAGTCACAGAAAGAACAGAACAAATCATGATTAACCCCTTCAAGCAGATCAAAGTCACCGCGCAGCATTTTTAGGCCCTTTTAAGTACATAAAACATGATTTAAGAACACAACACTGCCTCCTGTTGGTTATAACATATTAGATGAAGAAGGCTGAACACACAGTTTTTGATTTCTGCAAACATTTCTGATTCCATGATCTGAAAGTAAATAAGAGCAGGAATGATTCGGTCACAGTTTCTCTAACAGGACAGAGAGGAAAGAAGTGTAACTAAAATCTACTTGATGATTTGTAAGTGATGTGAGAAATCAGTTTCCTTTCCTTGTAGATCATCACACTAACTACAACTTGGTGGACTGACACCACTGAAAGGTTGGTTAATTTATCTCGGTGTGACACCAGGTGCATTAGTCTGCATGAAGGGGTTAATCTATGTTGAAGTCAGCGCTACAAATGCCACAAAGTCTCTGTATTTACTTGTGTCTGATTTATGGACTGTGTACAGAACATGGAAATATGCAAAAACCATAAAATAAGCATGAACAGACCAGAAGTACTGGAAGTCAAAAGAAGAAATACGGTAATCAAAGATTAATCTTAATTAATGTCCAGTTTTACTAAAGACATTACAAACAGACACATTAGAGGAACTTGAAGTAGCAACTACAGTTTTAGGGAAAGGTTTTAGAGCGAGTTTTAGAGAAAGAAGAAGTCTAAGAGAAGTAGAGTTTGCTGCGGAGGCAGAGAAAGAGCTGTAGCATCATGCAGCTGAACAACCTTTCACTGGGCTCATCATAACAACCTGTGTGGGCAGAAGCTTCAGAATCAACTATTCTACTTTAAACAGTTCTACTTTAAAGATTAGGGCCCATAATTAATGCAGCTCAGACCTACGGTAGAAGTTAAAAAGCTTTGACTGTTGCACTGTGTACCTCATGCATGATACCAGAGCAGGACTGGGGTTATTTTTCTATTCTCAGAGATTTTAGCAACTAGTTGTTACACTGGGATTCTTGCTTGCCAAGCTTGCGTCCACTTATCCAGCAGGAAGTGGCCTCGCATCAGCACAGAGACTGATAATACGCACAGATTAACTGGTTAGTGCAAAGCCAAGCCTATACAAGCCCCGCCGAGCCCGCGGTGAAGCGCATACCTTTAGCTTTGACTGGATCTCGCGAGATTTTCTCCGGGCGAGAACCTGCAAGTGGCTAGAAACCTGCACAGAAGAATAGCCAAGAGGAGGGAAGAGGAAAAGGAGACAGGGAGAAGAAAAGACAAGGGAAGAAAAGAAAGAGAGAAGCCGTAACCAAAGAGGAAAGGGACGCTCAGTCAGTGGTTGCCGTGAGGCAGGTTGGCGGCACCTACCTTTATACCAGCCTGGTATTCACGAACTTTCTTCCGCGCTAACACCTGTATGTGACTAGACACCTAAAGGGGTGTGAGACAGTTTTTTGAGCGTAAAAACAACATTCACTCACATACATGCGCGCGCACACACACACAGACACACACACACACACATATGCATGCAGGCGCAGACTTGTATTCACACAAACACAAAATCACACACACACTTACAGTAATAACACACACATTAGGAGTTCTTATCAGTACATGCTGTGGCTAAACATGATAACAAGATAAATATTTTCACATCAGTCAACATTGATAATGATCATGATAAATATCACGTTATTATTTATTTTAAACTTCAAACTTTTTTTCTCCTGAGTGAAGGATTTAGTTTAAACTTCCTCTTTATGAGCAGTGACAGACAAACATTTGATAAACAGCAAAACATTTGACAAATCTGAGGTCGATCATTTATGTGTTATATGTATAAACATTATATTGATACTTACTGGACTTTTGTTATAATGCTAGTGATGAAAAATGATTTATATCGTTTTATCAACCAGTGTTAATACGTTCAAACTAAAATAGATGATTTAAAGGATGTGCTGGTGATATTCTATATTTTTCTTCATATCAGATCCCACGAAAAACCCAAAACCAACAATAACTTGATACAACAACATTTTTGATCCTGATATATCTTATTGCTTTGTCCCATGGATCTTGACTGCTGCCAAAATCTCATTAAAATGATGTATGACACACGTTTTCTCTTAAAATCTCATGGAGTGCTTGTGGTGACATTTATTTTGATTCCTCACACATGATGCTGAGAGACAGTTAATAACAGTGTTGGTTTGGGCTTTTAAAGGGACTTGTTGACAATAAGAAATACATATAACTAAACCAACTTGTAAACCGACATTTTGTGTTGAGGCACAAGGAATTAGCTGCTGAAGTTACACATTTTCATTAATCTAGTGCCATTTTTATTACGACTATTCGACTGGTGATGTCAGTAACTTAAACCAAACACATGCATGACTGTTGTAATTCAGTCATCAGCGTGAGTAAAGCTTGTTTACCTGTTTTCTTGTGCGGGTTTTGCCTGTCCTCAGCTTGATGTACCTTGCTATCAATTCATTGCGACCTGCAACCAAAAAAACAAAAGAAAAGAAGGTCTCAGACTGAACAAGAAAACAAAATAGAATGTCAGTCTGTACACATCTTAAATTACAACAAGCCACATCACATTTCTCAGCTACATGGTGGTGGTAGTTACAGGTTTGTAGCCCCATTTGCTTCCATGCAGCAGCTATAAAAAAATATTATAAAACCAACTTTAAATCCTCTAGAACCAGATCTTTATTTGGATCCATACAAAATTCCACAAACTCACTGATACTAACTCTTAAAAAAGTCAGACGTTTTTCAGGATTAATACACAATTCTCTGAGAAATTAACGAAAATGTTGTGTAGCAATGTTAAAGAAAAATGTATCTTGGATCCACCTCCTGATCTGGATTTGCTCAAAAATGTAATGTGTTCTTCCCTGACTCATATCGCATCCTCCCACCAAGTTTCATGGTTACCAAGGGTCAAATCTTAAATTCTATCAAGCCAAGCCAGTTTGCACACGCTCATAGATATCAGTCCCCAGTGTATCTGATTTATTCTTCAAGATCTGACTCATAATTTCTTGGGAAAAATGTCATAAAAAACCCTCCTATCTTGCAATGTTAAAGAAAAACGAATAAAAAGACCGGATCTGCCTCCCCAAACGACACAGACACATCACCTCATAGGCGAAGGTAACGAGAGACAGATCAGTGATAATACCCTAAAGTGGACAGAAGGTGGCGCTCTAGTTAAACCTTGGAATACGTGTGTCACGTCAAGAGGAGCAGCAGTGTGACCTTTTCCCAGAGCTCCTCAGACCCAGGGCAAACCGCCTTTGACCATCGGCCATGAGCCACAATGACACCTCTGTCTCCTACAGCAGAGGTTTTTAAAAAATCAAAGTTTCATATAAGGCTGGTTTCTGTTTTGGTTCTGTTTCCCCCCCCAACGTTTCCACCGACTCGTTTCACACATCCCTATTGTCTGCTCACATGGCCCCGTCGCCTAATTACAGAGAGTGCTTAGAAAACAGAACCATGTTTTTCATGACATAACATCTACTCTCGACATTCTGCACAAACAGGTTGTGCAGGGAACAGGCTGCTGTTCCCCGGGGCCTCCGTGGGTCCCTTCTTCACGTCCAGTAGCCGAGCATGTGCTCCGGAGTGCGGGCCCGGGGTTCGAGCAGAAAATCATCTTTAGTGTGTGAGAAGTGCAAAATGCATTATAATGTTGCCTCGAGGGGGGAAAAGTCGGTCCATCGGTCTTTTTCACGTCTCCTCGCTGCCAAGTCACGCTTACTGGGTTTCTGCGGATGAGCGTTGGGGCCAAAGGGAGAGGTTGAACCGCTGTATCATTATGAATAATGACCTCAACTCTCCCAAAGTTGCTGACAGGAAAATTTTTCACCAACGAAAACTGGTCAAGATGTGTTTTCCTCGAACACACACACACAGACACTCACAATAGACTGAGTGTCTCGGACGTCTAGGGTTTAACAGCTCTGGGTCCCCAGACACATAATGACAGGAGGAACAAGTCCTGTTTGTTCACACACTCTTTAGCGTTTGGCCTCCAGAAGGCCCTTAGTGCAATTACCATAAAAGTACTGAAGGCCACCTCCAGCAGGCTCGCAGGCCTCGCCAGGCTCTCCAACCAGTCGGCCCGGCGGTCAGCCAGCAGGGCCGAGCTGTCTGCCGATACCGAGGTGGCCCCTCCCCCTCCGCCCTGGGCCAAGGATGGACACGCCCGCTCCAGCGCCTCCGCATTCCTCGCATTCCTCTGAGCCTGTCACATCTGTGCTAGCCAGTCTGATTGGCCCAGGCCTGCGAACACAGCCAGAGCTCGGGCCAACGCACACATGCTCTTATGCACTCCTTCCAGCCCTGGGAGTAGCAGGGGTTACAGCCGGGCTCAGGGCCATTAAGGTTGGGGTAGGGGGTCGACAGTCAGAGGGGGGCAGCTGCTGCAGTAACTCTCAGAAGAAACACAAAGCCATAACTGACTCTGCCAACAACTGCCACCTGGCAGCAGAGCAGCCCCTTCTCCCAAAACAACACCACTGTGTGACCCTGCGCTCAACGGACAGCAGCACCTGCTGTCGACCATCCCAGCAGAGGATGGCAGAGGGAGAACAATGCCAGTCCGACCCCCACCCAACTGTCAGACTCAATCTCTTCAGCTGAGGGGCAGAGGGAAAAACATTATATTGTCCCGTCCCCACCGCAGAGCTCTGCTCTGAATTTCACACATATCTCATTGCAACGCACTGGAGATACAGTGTGAACTCGTTTGTGAAGGTTTGACTGATAAAGACAGGAGTTTTGTACAGAGCTGGTCAAACTGTGAGTTTCAGTTTCTGGCTGCGGCCGAGTGAAACCAAGTTAAATCTGTTTTTAGTTTAGAATTTCAGTCATTATTGTCCCTGAGGAGTGACACAGAAAAGACAGAAACTGTCACAGCTAAATTATTATTTATTGCAACAAACTAAAGAGATTAGAATGATTGCAATATTCATAGATAAGCTGTACCAGTTAAATGCAGAACGAGGAAGGGGCCCAATTCTGTGATTATTCAAAGCCAGCATCTCTAATCAATTAATCAGATTTCTAGACAGCAGACTAAAAACTTTTTTCCCCTGTATTATAACAACATGGGCCTCAGTGATGACTCTGTACTGCCTGGTAAATAACAAATGTGTTTTGTTCATCTGATGGATGGTGAAGTTCTGCGGTCGTGAGCTGAGACGACGTCTCCAGTTTCTCACAACATCTGGTTGCTTTTGTGATATGTTAAATCGCTGCTTTTTGTTTGATGCGACGTACAGTCGCGCTGCAAATAAGCGGTGTTTGAGTTCAGAAGTTTCAAATAAACTTTTATGAAGTCGAACAATATAATGACTTGGAAACTGAAATGGAAAAGGTCACAATCTCAGGCACTGCACTTTTTTTCTGGCTTTGAGGAAACAGACAAACTGGTTCATGATACAACAGAGTGATGATTTGCATAAAACGTTCCAGTCCTAAACAATAGAGAGAAATAGAAACAATAGAAACAAATAATAAAAAAGTTCTAGGTTAATAAAATCTGAGGGGGCCAAGAAATCAAAAGCTGCTGCTGGACATTATTCACTTTTAAAATAAAATCATAACCTTCAGGATATCTAAAAAGACGGTCTCGGGACTTCAAAGCAGCAGCTGCACGGTGGACACATGCACATTTTCTGGAAATTCACTTCTTTTGCCAACTGCAACTGGTTATTTTAGCTGATCGTACTTTTTTAGACGCTGCTCTCAATGACAACAACGCAGCAGAATTTTGTTTTATCAAGGACAAGACTCTGTGTGTGTCGTCATTCTGCAGCCGCCGCGATCCAGCTCAGGCTCGACATGGGGGGGGGGGGGGGGGGGTCGTGGAGACGGTGAAAAGGCCGACCCACACGGCAGGGGATCATGACAGGTGCACACAAACAGACACACAAGACAATCGCATGCACAGCCCTGCTTGTCCTCTGCCTCTAATCCCCCCCCCCCCCCCCCCCCCCCCCCCCCCCCCACACCCACACCCACACCCACACACACACACACACACACACACAGACAGACACACACTTCCATCTCCCTCTCTGTGAGCGGCTCATGATTCCCTGGTTGATTGCTCAACACCCACTCACATCGCTGCAGGCTGCCCTTCTTCACCTCTCCCCCTGACGGGACACGCCTCTCTCTTTTTCTTTTTCACTACATGACCGCTGGAATTTTCCACTTCCACGCGAAGATAGTGAGCGAAAAGGTAATCTCTCCTCACCCTCAGCGAGCTCCCCCCCCCTCCTCCTCCTCCTCCTCCTCGTCCTCCTCCTCCTCCGTCTCTCCCCCTGAACCCGTTCTCCACCCTTATTCTCTCTCCCCACCTCCCTTTTCATAACATTGAGGTAATCCTAAATTGCTAACATACTGCTCAGCCATGACTGAAAACATTCCTAGCATCTCAGCGAGGGGGCTGACAGGGAAGCACCAGGCGTGCTCAGTCATCATTACAGACCCCCCCCACCCCCCCATCAACCCCCTTTTCCCTCTATTGCACCTTTTCCACGCATGTTTTCTCACAGGCACCGAACCCGCTGTTAAAGTCTTGCCGTGGCTCTCAAAAGGTCACAACTGACACAGGCCTCCCTCTCTCTCTCTCTCTCTCTCTCTCTCTCTCTCTCTCTCTCTCCAGCACCTAAATCTTCCCTCGCTTTGCTTTCTACCCACAATGCTTTGCAGAGTAGTGACAGCTGCAGGGCTGAGAGAGAGAGGGAATAAGAATAAAAGAGAGAGAGAGAGAGAGAGAGAGGGGTGTGTGCGCTCGGGGTTTGACACACCTGTTGAGGCCAGAAAACGCAGGTGAACAACATGTCAGCACAGCCCCACAGCAGAACAAGACAGGCCACATTTTTTCAGACACACACACACACACACACACACACACGCATCTTTTCGAAGACACTTCCTCTGAACGTAGTGGCCTTATATGTGCCAACTATTTCACTCTACCGGGAACAAAAGTCTCGGAGCTACAGCTATGCTCTAAATGTTTTGTTTTTTTTAAACTTCAAACGACACCGTAGATCATCACGTCCAGTACCAGTTATTATTTTAAACCTCTAATTGAGTGTTCATCACGCTGCATGAGAAATACCGAAAAGAATCAAAGGTTTATTTTCTCTCATTCTAATTAAATATGCCACAACGAGTGATGGGGCCGTTAATCAAATCAAAATCATTTATAGTTTTCATAACTACTATAAGTACCGATGTATAATTATCAGGATATTAAATGTCACAATGTAGGAGTTGCTGGGACGAACTAGACGGAGAACGACACTTGATGAACAGCAAAACATTTTATAAATGATGTGTTATATGATCTCAATGTGCTCAGAAGAGGCATAAGCATTAAAGCGATACAGCTTATGTATGAAATCTTTGTTATGTGCATCTAGCAAATGTGAATTTGAATGTAAATAAACTTCTTCTAACATTGATGTTAATACTAAATACAAAACATTTAATGATGTATGGAAATACTCCGAAAATTTGAAATTTGGTGATGATGCAAATTATGTTGCGATAATTATTGATTATTGTTTTATTGCCCTGCCCTAGTACAACCAGCAGCTAGTTAGCTTAGCTTAGCATGAACACAAGGAAAAAACTAGCCTGACTTATAGGTAGCAAAATCAGCTTCTACCAGCCAATCAAAAGCTCAATGATTGTTTTACATGTGTGCATTTATTTTAATATTTTACGTCAATTTTCTTTTCTTAATTCAAGTTCCATTTTGGGTTTTAGTTGTGTTTAATGTTTTTTTGTAGTTACTTACAAGTTAAATTGTAGTTTAACTGGAAAATATCATATGGGTTTGATAACGACATTGTAGGAGTCATTGCTAATTTTTTTTTAAATATATACATTAGCCAATATATCAGATTTGGACATTTTTAGTGCCTCATGTAATCACAAGCATCGGCCCAGAAAAATGCAATTCATTCAGGCTGTAGTGCACAAGCACAATATACTGATAACATACATCGGACTTATGATATAAAGCAGAGTGCGTTAAGAACAAGGAGCTGACGTGCAGTAACAGATGTCGCCTGTTTAAACTGTTACAACTGTGATTACGTCACCAACTGGAGTTTAGCTTCTTTATGTGTTGCTCATGTTCAGAAACAAACTGCAGCGATTATTAACATGTGGCGTTTATTAAAAAATATGAGCGTTTCTCTCTTTTGAACTCTTTGTCACCCCTGAGCTGCGTAAATGACTGGCAACGCTGCTGGGAAGTCTAGACAGGTTAGTGGAGCGGAGAAGTACACATATATACAACAGTCCTCGCGCTAATGGAAATTTGCAAAAAAAAAAAGGTTTTCCCACCAACTGGGAGAATAAAAAAGAACTCCTGGCAGAGAAAGAGTGATATTCCCAATGGGAGGGATGACTTGCCTGCGTTTGGAGGCCACTGGAAGTCTGAGACTGCAAGGTAGACAGTATTACATACAGTGCAATCGTTAACATTCCCCTAACCTCACGTCAGGGAAGCTTTTAGATGTCTGAGGTAATCACCTTGTGAGAGGGCTTCTTCTGGGGCATGCCTTGGCTCTGGCAGCGGAGCCTCAGATGACTTAGTGTAAATGGAGAGGGTGTTTACTGCTCTCGAAAAAAACAGGCCTCTAAAAGGGGTCCCGAAAGTTTGTCGCTAAGGCGGCAGGTCTGTGCGCCGCTCCGCTCTCTTTGTTGACGTTCTCATGACAAATGTCCGCAGCTCGGGACTCTGCACTGCTCCGCTGCACGGGTTGGAAGAGTTATCTGGGCTTTAATTAAAAGATGGCTGCAGTGGTTCATGCTGCAGGTCTTTACACAAACCCTCAGCTTAAAGTAGGTTGTAAACTATTTTGTTAAATTATTTTACGATAACTGTCCCCAAAATGAAAATTGGAATCTAAATATAATGAATCACATCCATGACTAAATAAGAAAATTCTAACTATAAACAGACTGCACATGTTATTAGTCAAAAAGTTTATTGATATTTTATATTTCTAGTTATTTGCTTTTATTCATTTCCTCAGTTTTTAACCTAGGTTAGTTATCATTACTATTATAATCTCCACAAAGGAGGATATGTTTTCATCTGTATTTGTTATTTAGCAGGATTACGCAAAAACTACAGAACGGATTTCCACGACAATTGGTGGAAGGATGTGGTTTAGGTCAGGAAAGAACTCGTTAAATTTTGGTGTGGATCCGGATCCAGGAATCTTTCCTCACTTTCTTTAACATTGAGTGAAAGGGTGTTTTTATCATTTTGTCAATTTCTCAGAAAATAATTCATGGATCTTGATGAAAACAATCCGACATGTTTAATAGATTGATATATAGTGAGCGCAATTTGGTGCGCATCAAAATAAAAACCGTGATTCCGTGAATTTAAATATAGTTTGATAAGGGGGCTGTTGATTCTGATGTGCTTTACTGAGTGACATTCTTGTTGTTAGTTTGGATATTTATAATTTTTTTTATATGTAAAAAAACTTTTCACATCTGTTTCTCTGGATTGCAACTAATTCATTTCACAGCTGATTAATATGTTAAATGTTTTTACGATCAATCAATTGTTTATGCATTAAATACCAGAAAATTATGAAAAATGCAGATCGAGTCCAAATCCCAAAATATATAAGCAGCGAATTGTCATTGCTGCACCCAGCAAATGTTTGACATTACTACTTGACAAATTATATGTTTTTTATTCTGTTAAATTATTGATTTATTTATCAATTCACACACTTGTTTCCTCACTACTAATCCACTTAAGCCAGGTTCAGAAGCTGCCACTGTAGCTGAGTAATCTCAGGTATGTGCTTGTCCTTGAATATGAAAATGTGACGAATTAGAGGTTGAGATTCCATCTCAGTGAAATCACACCAAAAGAATCCCATTGCAGAGAAGCCAACCAAAAAAAAACCCAGCCTTTTAAAAACAAACACTAATGCCTCTTAAATCCTGTCTGAGACTTTGGTGCCAACGATTGATGGTTTTTATGGTCGTACTGAAGCCGGAATCAATTTCAAGTTTTTGAGACATGATGGACAATAATTAAAGGGCATGAAAGTCCTACAAAGCGTGGCCTCAGGGATCTGAATTACCATGGTGAAAAGAACATAATTCCCCCAAAAACCAAAAGGGGGTTTGTTGAGGTCGAAGCCAAGAAAAACAGCAAAGAAAGCAGCACAATTCCTGTCAATCAACATTTTAACTGCTGTTCAGCGAAAAAAAAAAGCTTCAAATGCTAAATCTAATTAGGAAAGTGTGTGCTGTCTCGAAAACAGGAACGGGAAAGTGGGATCGAAATAATGAATGACAAATGCGTTCAACTTCCTACACCTGGATGTCAGTGATTCCACCGACGGACTTGCCAAAAACGTCCATCTGGAGTTTTTCAGGACATTAAGCGCTCAACACCTGCAATTTAATGAACACGCTGCAGGAAACAGCTAAAACTATTCTGAAACCATGTGGATGTTTGAAATCTCCAACAGACCAGCATGCCAAAGTGATGTTTTTGTTCCAGAGTCTCGGTGCACGCTGTGCTAATTAACACTAATTTAAATGAACCGTCCGGCATCAAACACAACTCTTCTCTAGAAACCAGCACCAACTAGTCTCCTACAGGCAAAACTCTCCCAGCCATACCGGTGTGGGGGGTTAAACGAGCGCAGGATGTTCAGCGATAAAGGGGAAAAAAACAGAAAAACAAAGCAGGTTTGGCGAGTGAGAGCGTAGCGCGGAAGAAAAGAGGCCATAAAACAGTGGGCATTAAAAACAGACTGTAAAGAAAAACACAGTGAAGTAAAAAGACAGGTGTAAATCATGGGGAGAGCAGCTCAGATGGTTTCAGGACGGCAAAAACCAGCTCGGAGAGCGCCGGTGCAACTGGAAGAACCTGCCCCTGGGTCACAGCACAACAGGTACAGACTTGTTAAGGAGAGTTCTGTGTGGAAAGAAAACATTCACCTCCGTGTTGAAGATGTGACATGAGCACAAGAGGAAGAAAAGTTTCTCTTTAGGGCAATTTTTGTTTTTCTTTCAGCCACACGTCTCTGGGGAACGCGTGGTTTTCTCATCTTTGTGCGTTCATTATGTGACTGATTTACATGTAATTGTTGCTCTCTTGTTGTTTCTCTGGCTGTTTTCCAGTCGACTTACCATACATCTTTCCCTCGTCTGACAGGATGATTTTCCTCCTGCCACAGGGAGGGTAGATGGCGAGGGCCTCCTGGAAGCTCTGCTCGATGTCCGGGCTCCACACGCCCTCGGCGTCCCCCTCCATGGTCTTCTCATCAATGTCCCCGTCCAGCCCATCTTCTGGGCTACCGTTGGCGCTCCACTCGTTGGACGCAATGGTGGCGGCTCCCCCTGGGCCCGACCCCGAGCCCCAATATCAAAAGATCTGTGGGAGATCTGTGGAGAACAATGTCACATGAATAAACATTTTATTCAATGATGATAAGACTCTTTAAAGACACTTTTCCAATGGTCAAAAAAACAATGGCGACATATTACATTGTGGTAACTACAGTAACTTAATCACTGTAGCAAAAATCGTCCTGATGCTGTAAACACCACACACCTGAAAACAGTCAACTATTTACTCCAGTTTGAGTGTCCAGCGGTTTTAGGAAATAACTTTATATATTTATGACCCATTTAAGAAGGAACAACTGGGTTTAGACCTGAGAGCCACAGACAGGGTAAGAAAGTCCATAGAGACCTAAGAGATGGACGACCAAATTTGGTTTTTGCATGGAATTTGTTGACAAACACAAAACAGAACATGACCATTGTTATACATAAGAGCATATATTCCTTTCCAACAGGAAAATAATAACAATCACTCCTAATTCTACATTTTTCCCGAATAAAACCACTTTACCACACAAGCCACAATTGTACAGCAAAAGGATATTATGGGGGTTGCAATACAAAAAAAAGTCAAGCATTAAAAAAAAGTTATTGTTTTAGCAGGAACCAGAAATTCTGTACTGAATTACAAGCGAGTTCTATTCTCAGTATTACGCAAAATACCAGCATATACTGCTGTTATCAATGTTGTCCATGTGGCCACAGCTGGAACTGCAGGTCGTGCGATTCAATCTCGAAGATAAATCAATTACAGCTGACGTGAAGAATAACAAAGAAAAAGTATAACTCATCGATTGTGTCTGAAAAACAATTACAAGCCACAGTTTGTCATATTAATTTGTGACCTTCTTGTGAGGTGGAAATTGTCACGTTTGGCGAGAATGAGGAAGCGTGAAAATGCTTTTGCCGTTTGTGTTGGTGGAGCAAGTTGAATAAATGGTGGACCAGTGTGCTCGGAATACATCTGTGGCTGCAGTGCAGACAGGTCAACACACTGAACTGCGCTGACCTGCAGACAAAGAGGTCAGCACGGTGAACGGGTACATGATACAGTGCAGGCTGCCAGCAGTGTCACTAAAAACACATGGAGCAGAGATTTAATATAAACTCAATTCAATTATGTCGACAACCTAATTAGCAGTTTCCCCACTTCAGCCCTGCCAAGTGTGTTTGGAGCTTTTTCCTTTAGAAATCCACATAGAGTGAATTATTTGCTGCAAAGAGGAAGAAGCAGAACTGTGCTCGCTCATAACAAACATAATGAAAATGCAGCTTGAATAATGTTGTTCATCTATAAGTCACAGTTTTGTCTTCCTCTGACCTTTTCTTTATTGCAGTCGTTAAATTTGCATGAGTAAACAATGTTAACCGTAATTATTACTATAATTTCCTCAATTTAATTTCTCTGAAACGGCCAAATGAATTCAAGATATTCCATAAAACTAAGTTTAAAGACCTCACTAATCAGCACTGGCCTCAAAGAATTCTTGTGGTCTGGGAACTGTGTTCCAGTGTGGTTGGCTTATGGCTGACTGCAGGCAAAAGATCTTAAGTATTTTTCAAGCTGCCTTTTCAGCGTTGTATTGTTTCTAAGATGGAAGTCAATGAGGTAACCATGATCCTCAAAGGATGCTGGTGTCTCTGCTGCAGCATTTTAACTTTAATGGATAAATGCACTAACGTACAAAAAACGAGAGTTCCTGTGGGGAAAGACTACAATGATCCAATCATGCAAACATTTAGACATAAATATAATAAAATGTAAAAAAAAAAAAAAAATAGGAGACATTATCTGTTTTCAGATGTTTTTTGTTTCATTAAAAGCCACATTTGACCTCTTTTGCACACGAGTCAAAAAATAATAACAATGTGGTTCTCGTAAAAATCAGCCAAGAAATGAAGTTTCGGTCCTCGCATGTGTGGTAGTGCTCGCATGTCACAGTGTAATTACACCAAAACTGTGGTGAAACAGAGTGATTTTATTGTATCGGGATATATTCATGACGGAAAAGAGGGTCTCCGATGTAAATCACAAAATATAAGTTCAATGAAACGTGGCAGTTTATTACAGCTCAGAAAAAAATCTCCCTTTGTCTCCGCTCCTCTGTTTACGTGTCAGTATTTACAAAGATACACGTTAGCAGCAGTTGCACCAAATCCTCCGCGAACAAAGTGGTGAAAAAGCAAAGCTGCAGGATTAGTGACGTTTCCTTTCTGTCCACGTGTCGACCAAACCAGCGACACACTGTTTCCTGCAGTGAAATGTAACATACAACACGAAATGCTCGGTTGTCACAGAACTCAGAACGAGAGTTTGACTGATATCCTCCCGAGTCAAACTGCAGCTAATTTTAGCGGAGAGGGTACCGGTTATGGCGGACCCTTTGCCAAGAGGGTCACACTGTTAAAACTCAACACTGAAACCCAACACTCATCAGCGGCTCAAGTGACCCGTCTACATCTGTGCAGATCACAAGGCTGGATCCCAACCAATGGCAACTACATATTCAACCAGAGTTTGGGTTAGTTTGATAACACTCTGTTCTGATATTTGTGCAATTCAAATGAAAATCACCAAATCAAAACCCCAAAGATATTCAGTTTGTTGCCATACAAGACAATGTAAAAACAATAAATCTCCTTATTTGAGAAACTGGAAACACTGAAACTTCTGAAAGTTGTCATTTATTCTAAAAAGGTTTGATTTCCTCAATAATGTTTGACTTAAATCAACTATTCAATGAAACTCAAACATGTATCCCAATATGTGGATGAGGGAATATTTGCCATTTTACTGGCCTGACGAATAATCAAGCAAATAATTAATCAATGATGGAACTAATCTCCCCCCAAAAAAATTAAAATCGAATAAAGTCTAAATGTATTAGCAAATGGCTTTCATGACAGTCTGTCATTAACTGTAATTTAGTTTATTTCATTGTCTGACTCATCTGTAGGAACAATGAGTAGTAGTAGTAAACTTGAAATGCCCGTCTTTGTCTCAGCCTCTCTGCAGATGATGCTTGTGTGTGTGTGTGTGTGTGTGTGTGTGTGTGTGTGTGTGTGTGTGTGTGTGTGTGTGTGTGTGTGTGTGTGTGTGTGTGTGTGTGTGTGTGCGTGTGTGTGTGTGTGTGTGTGTTATGAAAATGTGTTTCAGGAAGTGTTTCATTAATGAATGCACAGGTGCTGTGGGGCAACAGCTCCAGTGAAGCTTGGGGGCAACAATTAAAGAGCGGGGGTACAGTGAGGAGGAGGAGGGAGAGAAGGGAGGGGAGAGGAGGGTCAGCCGAGCCACTCTATTGTTTATCTCCAATTATAGCAGAGAAAACACAGCAGACCTTCGTCGGCACGGCGAGCTGTGAAGAGCCGCTCGCGGTTTGTCAGCGTGTAGCTCGGGGATCTGACGACCTCGATGGAGCCCCGAGTGCTCACAAGAGTGTGCTCGAGTGAGGTGCTGCGAAAGAGAGGCTCTTCAGCTGGCGAGGAGAGCAGGGGCCTGAATTCCAGACATGTCCTTATTAAGAAAGAGCCTGCGAGTGTTCACTGTTTCTCCTCCTGCCTCCCTTGTGTCAACCCAACGCCCTCCCTCCTCTGCCTCACCCCCACCGCCTCCCCCTCCCTTCCACCCAGCGCTCAGAACGTCTCTACCCAAATAAGGAGAGGAGACCAGGGGATGCGTGTATGGGAGGAGTGGGTGGCGGGTGGGTGGGTTGGTTGGTTGGTTGGCTGGCTGGAGAGCAGAGGGGGAGAAAGGGGGTGTGTGTATGGGGGAGAGTGAGGGGGAGGGTGGTCGGAGGGAGGGGAGGGGGGGGTGTCCAATTTAGGCGTCCACTTTGGGGTCTGGAAAACAGTGGGATTGTTCCAGCTGGAATGCAACATCAGCAGTGAACACGCTTCGTGACGCGCAGAGAGCTCAGACTGGAGGGAGGGCGCTGTCAGCGGAGCCATGTTTCAATACATCCTCGGCCGGAGTCACAGGATTTAAATCAGGACAATAGTCTCCACTTCGTGATGAAAGCGAGCGGAGCATCAACTCACAGGGACACTTTCATGGACTCAAATGCGACGGCAATAGTTTGACAATGGGGGGGGGGGGGGGGTTCCAATAAACTGATTTAAATTTTAAAGAGCTTTGGGATTTGGGTTTTTCCATCGGGACTTTGTGCCAGAACTTCATCTGAACAGAGAAGCTGCTGTGATTAACATATTGATCAGATTCAAACAGCTGATATCAGCAGCACTGGAGTGTCTGCAGGAGAAACTCAAGAACACAAAATATCATAGTAATGACTCACAGCAGATTGAATGTGACGTTGCACACACACTACACACTGTGGCTGTAGCGGGTCAAAAGTTTGCCAGGGATGTAACTAAGTACATTTACTTCATTACTGGACTGGAGTACATTTTTCATGTATCTGTACTGTTACTCCTCGACACATATCAGCAAATATCTGTATTGCATTTCGTGTTCACATAGTTTTGAACATATTTAAAAGTAATCAATAATGAGAGGGGGAATCGATCCACTGATCCAATCAGAGCGGGCAGGTAACATTAGACCCCGCCTCCTTCTGCAGCCGCATCACTGGTGAAGAAACACCTGAAATGAATTCTGAGGAGACTCTGCTGCATATAAGCTACACTCGACAAATACTTTTACTTTTAATACTTAGTACAAGTACAGACTTATGTTTACTCAAGTAGAACATTTTAATTTTTTACTTAAGTTACATGTTTGAGTACGTCCTCCACCACTGCTGCCTTGTCCTGTCCACTTGTGTCCTTGTGCAAACACTGACAGGAGAAATGGTGCATATTGGCTATAATCTATTCAGGTAACTTAGAATACAAAGAGGCTCTGACAAATATTGATTCGATGATCAATAAT
Organism: Hippoglossus hippoglossus; assembly: GCF_009819705.1. Lineage (NCBI taxonomy): Eukaryota > Metazoa > Chordata > Actinopteri > Pleuronectiformes > Pleuronectidae > Hippoglossus > Hippoglossus hippoglossus. Next base: position 7,176,534 of record NC_047155.1, read on the forward strand.
CAAAATTCACCTTAAAATACTTTGAATACTGAGTGACCATATCAAGCAAAAAAAGCCAAATAATTCCCAGTTCAAAGGAAGATTTGTTGTTCTGGGTGTTAGGTAAGGTTCAGGTTTTTAAGCTCGGGGTCAAACTAAAAAGGACATTTAATGACATAACTTGTGACAACAACTTTTATTTTCTTTTTTTTTTCTTTTTTAAAGCAAGTAAGTTTATTAGCTGCAGCCGTTGTCTCATGCTCAAACCTGTTTGTGTGACTCCTCTGGGCGTTTGCCAGACGACAGGCTTTAATTCGGATGTTGATTGAATGACGCGCTTTTCTCACATTTAACACAAAAATCAAGGACACACCTCCCCTCCCACTTTCTGGGATTTGGGCCATGAGACTCTAAGACCAACATGCTACAGAATTCCAATGTGCAGCAGGAATGTAAATAACGCTGCAGAGCTATGCACCTCGCCCGTTCATTCAAACGGCGCCATTCATGCACCAGAATCCCTCTTCCCATTTTCCCAGCCCTGAACGGGGCGATCGCATTGCAGTCTGTTTTCAGCAATCGGCTTATCTCTGCTGCAGCTCCATCTACGAGCTCACCAGTGTTTACTGGCGCCGGTAACTGCCTCCCTTTCCCCCTTTTTCTCCCTAGACAAGACTGTGTGTGGAGAAACCTACCAGTGAATTCCAGTAATTCTACTGAGTCACTCTCAGGCTGCTGGGTCACACAGAGGAAAGCTGTCGGTGCAGACTAAATCAGGGAAAGGTCCATTACAGACATTTGTATCGCAGACCTTCGTTTAAACTGGGCCACAGAATGTATGAAATCCCTTTTAAGGAGGAAAACTAAAAGCCTGCTTGTTTCAGCAATAAATCCACGGCCTGTCAAGACTTTCAGCAGTTGGCACAATAACACTTAATCATAAACGGCAGAGATGACAATTTTTTTCATCTCCCGCTGAACATGAGCTCATGGCGCTCTCTGACTGACCAACCACATGGATTTCTACTTACACATGTGGAATTTGAAAGTGAGGCAAGGCGTTGAGTCAAAGTTACTCTGTCATGTCTCAGATTTTTATGGCCCGATTGGCAGCATCTCCTCACCAGTCCACAGGTGGGAAGAAAAAAACAATGTGTAACTTACCGAGGTTTAAGACCAAACAGGATGGATCACAGGAATATATTTGAAACCGAGATTAAACAGCCCACCATGAGAGCCATGGCAGCCCATTGAGCATTAGACTAGAAAAGCCAGACATGTGTGAAGGTGAGGTACAATATCTATTTGATTCTGAAGACCTGTAATGACCTGTCGGAAACTAATGCAACTATTTTACGAAACAAACTTTTCCCTCCGTGTTTCGGCCTCTCGTCCACACGCAAGAACAGCGTTTATATCATTAAAATTTAGGTTTTTGTAATGACTCGTTTAGGCTCAACGTTAGATACACATACAGAAACGTTCCTAATCCGTATTTGTGCTCCTCTTCTGAAAGCTTACGGATACGGTGAAACTGACAGAACGGAGCAGTTCCACCGGAAGTCAATAGGGGGCGGTGTGGCCAATAGTTCAAGCAAGACAACCAAAGGTCACGAGGAAGAAATTTCAACAAAAGCGGAACATTTGCGGGGTTGGTAAGAAGCTACTCACTTCGCCCGCTCGAGTGGACAAACAGACGCTTTTGTCTTTTTCTTAAGAGATACATTAACACAACCTTCTCCATTGTCGCAATGTTTGTTGTTGGTTCTCGACTCTGCGCTGCCCGCTCGTTTATTGCTGAACAACCATGTAGCAGTAGTGTAGACGGGGCCTTGGTTAAGGTTAAGTTAAGGTTACATATTTCCCAGATTCAGCTGTGGTTTTTCTCGAAGCAACTGAATTCCGCCAGAAACTGGCTTCTCCTCGTAAGCAACACAACAAGTCGGAGAAACTCTAAATTTAATGATGTCAAGACGGCCCGAGCTCGATGCATAAAAACAACCTTTTTGATGTAACTCGTTAAACATGTCGTAAATACCAGACAACAGAACAACAAAGGGGATATGTGCATTTTCTCAGGCCAGTTCAGAAGAAAAGGTTGGTGCACAAATCTTCTAGTTGTTTTTGCACCGTGGGACCAGAATCATGGAATTACAACAATGAAAGTGGCCACATTCTTAATGAAATGGACAAAAAGAATAAATGTAAGCACTAATGTATAGCTTGGCCACTTGGGGGTAAGGGTGGTCGATCTACCCAAAAACGTACATAACTTTTGACGCACATCCACGATCCAAATTGAGATCTTTCCTTTTAATTACCTCCGCCAAGGAAGTTATGTTTTCATACCTGTCCTTTTGTTTGTTTGATTGTAAGAAGGATTATGAAAGAAATATTCAACAGATTTACATGAAACTTGGTGGAAGAATGCAACATAGGCCAAGAAAGAAGTATAGTAACATTAATCTTTACAAATAGATATATCTGACCATGCTACTGATATCAAGTTCTGCTTTGGCACCAGCTCCTCATCCACTATGCTATTAACTTCATAACAGTGAATCGTTTTTGCGCATTAAAGAAACCCTATATACAGACATCTGATAGAATTTGGCTCAATTTCAGCACAGCCATCTAGCAGCTTATAATTCTGTTGGTTTGTGAGTTTAGCTCTGGATTTACATCCAGAGCTTTAGCGGGAGGATATAAACAATGTCTATGAACCACTTGAAAAGTAAATTGTGTGGACGTCTTTGAGATTTATCACATAAAAAGCCTCAGATCACCCAACTCTGCTTTAGGACAGTACAACAAGCACTGGTTCTGATCTCTCTTATCAAGTTGATATGACAAACAGGTTAACACAACCTTGAAGCTGCATTAGTTTGCATTTGGAGTCAGGCTTTAAGATGAATGTAGGATCAATGTTCATTTTCCTTTCAGCTCATCAATCATTTAATCCTCTGTCCTATGTTCCTATGTTGTTGTAGCTGGTTGTTCAACTGAAAATGCAGATTATTTCAGATTTCAGATTTAAAGGTAGAGAAACAGGACATTTCTGCCACTGGTTTGGATTTAGAGTTTTTAAAGTAGTTTTCTACCTCCACCAGGGAGATTATGTTTCCACTCCTGTCCATTTGTTGGTTGGTTTGTTTGATTGCAAGCAAGATTACACTTGAATAAAATACCACTAAACTTGGTGGAAGGACATTGAATGTGAATTTGTTTTTGGTACGTTTGGTACATTTTCTCTTTTTTACCAAGGGAATAACTCACAGGGCTTGAGCGAAAGAAATCAGGCACATCGAGGGAGCCGATATCTATGAATGTGTGAAATTTGGTGCAACTTGATTAGATTTAACGGGACTGTTGGGCCTTGGCGGAGGAATGTGACATTCACCATGATTTGTTGTCATCAAGGTTCATTTTTCTCCATATCACATACAACACTACTTCTATCCAGAGCTCAGCACACCCCCATCTCCATGACTCAGTTTTACTGACTCATGTCCTGTTGCAGATTGTTAACAGATTTCCATCAAATCTGTCTCCTCTGCTGTTGATCCCGTTGTGTGCTTGAACGTCTCGGCAGAGCCCACTGGCAGAACCTATTTACCACCATCTGTTTGCAAACCAATACCCTACAAGATTTATTCCCTTCCTTTAAAAAAGCAGCCTTTGTTAGGTTGCTGCTGGAGTTGGGACACTTGTTGGCAGAGAACAGACCCCTGCTGGCAGCCAAAAGCCAACCCCCCCCCAACCACCCACCCACTGCTCAGCAGAGAGTTAAACACACCTCCACCGAACACAGTAACAAATCCACAGCCTGAAACTCCTCCGCATTCGAACCACACGTCTTGTTAAGGGTTGAAGGGCGCTCACAGATGTAGAGTGAGCGTTGACCATCGCAGTGAGACCCCCACTCCACACACACACACACACACACACACACACACACACACACACACACACACACACACACACACACACACACACACACACACACACACACACACACACACACACACACACACACACACACACACACACACACACACACACACACAGACTCACACATGGAGCAACAGCCACACAAACACACACTTGAGGAAACAACAGGACTTGGCGGCAGAAGGAGCAGCTGCTCTCTAAGGTCAGATTACAGATAAAGAAAACATTTTAGGTTCCAGGCCAGGAGAGCTGCTCTCTGACAAGAACTGGAAACGCTGCTCTTATTCCTCCTGACACACAGGAACGCACACAGATGCATTTACAGCAAATGCACATGTCTAACAGTAAACACAGCTTCCTTAATTTGCGAGATAAATCGGAGGTGATGAGCTGGATTGAGTGTCGGGGGCCCATCTGCTCCACGTTGGCCGCAGACGCCGCCTGCCTTCCTCAGACTCATGAAAGCAC